>NW_026692488.1:0-361722 GCF_021218885.2 Marmota monax | reverse complement strand
GCACCCATCTTATTCACTTGATTTCTAATTTACTTTTATTGGGATCAGAGAACAGATGCTATAGGAATTAAACCCTTTGAACAATTTGAAGTCCACCAGGACTGGTTTCATGCTCCAATGTGTATTGTATGTTTCAGAATGTTCTATGGGCACTTCTGTGTTCAGTTATTGGATACAATCTTGTATATTTTAATTTAAATGACTGACATTGTTCCAATTAACTATATTTTTATTTTTTCATATTTGTATCAGTTCTGCTAAGAGTGTTGAAATCTCCAAGCAGATATATAGGTTTCTCAAATTTCCTTTAGTTCTGCTATTTTTTCTTCATCTACTTTGAAGTTCTATTTTTAGGTGCATGTCCAATTAGGATTTTTATATCAATAAATTGACCATGTTTTTGTATGATGATAGTGAAGAAAAAGGATAATAATAATAATAATAATAATAATAATAATAATAATAGGAGGAGGAGGAGGAGGAGGAGAAGGAGGAGGAGGAGGAAAGATAATGATGAAGTTTGGGGCAATGCTCTTTCTTTCAAAGTCTATTTTATCTGTTATTTACCTAGTCACACTGGAAAACTCATTTGTGTTGAATATTACATCTTATTCCAAACTTTTATTTTCTGTTTCTTAACATTTAAAGTATGTCCCTTCAAGGCTGGGGCTGTAACTCAGTAGTCAAGCACTTGCCTCCTGTGTGTGAAGCACTGGGTTTGATCCTCAGCAGCACATAAAACTAAATAAAGATTCTGTGTGTTCATCTACAAGTAAATAAATATTTTAAAATTTATAAATAATAAAGTGTGTATCTTCAAACCCACATATTCACAGTTATCACATAATAGACACAGGTGCCATAAACATGCATAGGAGAAAAGATAAGACTCTTAAACAAATGGTGCTAGGAAAACTGGAAATCCATATGTACCAAAATGAAATTAAACCCCTACCTCTTACCCTGCACAAAACTCAACTCAAGGAGTATCAAGGACCTAGGCATTAAACCAGAGAGTCTGTGCCTACTAAAAAAATGTAGGCCCAACTCTTTTTCATGGCAGCCTGGGAATTGAGTTCCCCACAAGACTTCTAAAGAAGAAAAATCAAAAATCAATAAAGGGGATGTTATCAAAATAAAATCTTCTTCACAGCAAAGGAAACAATCAATAATGTGAAGAGAGAGCCTAAGAATGGGAAAAAAAATGTTTGTCACCTACACCTCAGATAGAACATTAATTTCCAAATATACAAAGAATTCTAAAAACTTAACACCAAAAACCAAATAACCCAATCAATAAATGGGAAAAAAAAAACTGAAGAGGCACTTCACAGAAGAAACATAAAAGGTCAACAAATATATGAAAAAATGTTCAACATCACTAGCAAGTAGAGAAATTCAAAATTAAAACTACACTGAGATTCTACCTCACTCCAGTCAGAATGTCTGTTATCAAGAATGCAAATAACAATATATGTTGGAGAGGATGTGGGGGAAAAGGTGCACTCATACAGTGCTGGTGGAACTGAAAATTGATGCAACCACTCTGGAAAGCACAATGGAGATTGAAAACTAGGAATGGAACCACCATTTGACTCTGTTATTCCACTCATCAGTATATAACCAAAGGACTTAAATCAGCATAGTACAGTGATGTAGCCACATCAATATTTATAGCAGCTCAATTCACAATAGCTAAGCTATGGAACCAACCTAGGTACCCTTCAACAGGTGAATGGATAAAGAAAATGTGATATATATATAATGGAATATTACTCAACCATTAAGAACAGTGAAATTATGGCATTTGCCAGTAAATGGATGGAACTAGAGATTCACATACTAAGTGAAATAAGGCAATCCAAAAAAACCAAACTGCCAAGTATTCTCTCTGATATGTAGATGCTAACACAATAAGGCTGGGGGCAATAAAAGTTTATTGGATTAGACAAAGGGGAACCAAGGGAAGGGAGGAGGAATGGGATTAGGAAAGACAGTAGAATGAATTAGACATCACTTTCCTGTGTTTGTATATGAATACGTGACCAGTGAAACTCCACATCATGTTCAACCACAAGAATGGGATCCTAATCAGGATAAGTGATATTTATATATGCATAATATGTCAAAATATACTTTACTGTCATGTATATCTAAAAAGAACAAGTTTTAAAAATAAAGTATGTCTCTTATTAACTTCATGTGGCTGACTCTTCTTGTTAGTCCTGACATGCTGATAGAATGGGGCCTCAGTCTAACAACTTTTCATTTGATTTCTAGTTGTTAATCCGTCTTTTTCCATTTTTCCCTTCTGTCCCACAATTCTTCATATTAATCAATTATTATTCAGCATTCCAATTTTTCTCTTTTATGACCTTATCCAATATACCTTGTTGCAGTTTTAGTCTTATCCTCCATGAATATTCATCACCTTATAACACACTTCATGTGTTCTCATGTGCACTCTTCACAGTGCACACTTCATGTGCACTCTTTACAGTGCACCTTTATTTAATCCTCCTTGTGTTATTCATATCACTTATTTTGCATGGAGATATCATGTGCTGATATACATAGCATAAATGCATATCTTCTCCATTTTTAACTGCTTTAAAAATCAATTGTATGAAGCCACATGAATGTTCTGCACGGTGAGCCAGTTGCATATTTAAGTTCAGCAGACCTGACAAAGATGCCACGCTGTCAGAACAATGGACCCACAGTGAAATCTGATGCCCAGCAGGATGCTCACAGGCAGTTCAGGACCCCAGAGACACTCACCTGCAGACTACCCTTCCTCTGAAGTGGCACCAAACTTCTTGGAGATGTTACCTTCTTAAGTTCTGTTCCCTACGAAGGAGAGTTGGGTCCAGAGCATGTGTATGCTGGCCAGCCCTTCTCCGTGCTTAAAGCTACTGCCCTTGGCATGATGGGACAGGTTTTTCTTAAATTCCTCTTTAACTGTAGAGTACTGCTCATCACGTGGCTGGGTGAGAAGTGCTGTAGACCCTACAGGTATCACAGTGAGCTCAGGAGCATGGACAGAGCTCATGCTCACACCTAAGACAGCCAATCTTACATGTCTTGGAGGGTATTTTCTAAAGCTGAATGAATCTTCACAAGGTTAGTCCTCTGTACAGACTCCAGGCAAATGTCAATACGAGGCAGGAGTGTGGCAGGGCAGGGGTGTCTTCCTTGGCTGCATTGTATGGAGCCCTGAGGTACAATGTACAGAAGTATTTTAGTTGTTCTTGAGTTAAAGGTAACACACTCTGAGATTATGAGTCTGAACTAAGATATTGTGCCTACATGAGTTTTCCTGCAACTCCAGTTTTATACATAGAACTGACTCCCTGTCTGGCAGGGACACATTTGAGTAAAGATTTTTCTGTCATTAAAATGCAACTTTGTAGGCTTTATGTAAACATGGACTTGGCCTTCTCCAAGAACTGAATTTGCCTGTGTCAGCTCTAGACACTCAGGGCCACTCAGGAATGTCAGTGATGAGCACGACTTGGACTCAACAAGTTCCTAAGACTTTCCCTGGAGATCAAGGGCAGCCTGTTTCTCCTGGAATCTTTCCCTCAGACTTCAATAAGTTATTATTTTCTCTAATTATCAAGATCTCAGACAACAGATGTCAATGGCAATGACAGCTATGACAATGAAGTCATGGCAACCCCCAAGACAACGTAGTTACAGCCACCTCCATGCATGACCTGAGGTTTTCTCAGCATCTTCATTTGAATGTTTCTTTGAAGAGATCATTTCCTGGAACCTAACAATTAACTCTCTTACTATAACAAGAAATCATCCAACATGTTTTACTTCTTCTTTTACAAAATGATTGGAAGTGCCTTTACAGGTATGTTAGATACAGTGTAGAACATATACAACAGGTTGTACTGAAAGTCATGGGCGTTATAATAGATAAATACATTATACAACCAAGAGTCAGACAAGAACAGTGTGATATCAACATGCTTTTTTTCATAATATCTGGTGTTAAGCATCAATTTGAAAAGGGACAATACCTTTTTCTTCCAGATGCCAGAAAAAAATATTTCTTCTATATGCTGCCTTGAAACCACCAAAAATGTGCAGTTGACTGGGCCCAGTGTGTTTGGCCACTCACTATGGTCTGCACCCAAGGGTCCACCTGTGCAAGAGGCATCTGAGGGTGGGCCTGACAAGGGGGACATGAGTTTAAATCTCTAGGTAACATCATGCTCTCTAGACATCTATCAGAGATAAGTAACATAGTAGAAATGATTTGCCATAGAAAACATGTGACTGCCTTCCATGAGCATGACCCTGCAGGGTGCTTGCTGCTCAGTGTGTAGGTGTGGCTGCCTCTCACTGGGTCTCACTTCTTTTTGTCTGAACTTGAGCATTTCTTTCCTTAGTTCTTCACTCTTAATTTCTGCCTTTAACAGTTTTGATGTTTGCTTAAACCGACGATGATGTGTGGGGAAGGCCTAGAATATCTATTGTAATGGAGCTTGGACAATGGGTTTATTCTCAGAATCCACTCTGAATTCTGATTGTCACATTTGCTGTAAAAGTTCAAAGCAAGTCTCTAGAAGAGGACAGTAAAGGAAGGAAGCCACTGTATCTGTGCTAAGAGGAGAGACATCTGCCAGTCCTGGCATCTTCTGGTGTCTGAACTGGTGGCTGGATGTGGAAGGTCTCATGCACATTTCCAGATGTGTCCCATGGAGACTGGCAATATAGATGCTGAGTACAGGAGTGGTGTGTTTCTTGGCAGCCCATGATGTTTCAGGAATGGGAATGCTTGTACCATTTAGGAATATACATGGGCAAAATGGAGACCCTAAGTGATTGTGATGAGGATAAAATATGCTCCTAAGGAAGCATTTCTAAGTGAAGTGAATACAATGTATGTTATTTCATCCAGTGAGTCAGATTCCTACAGGAGAGGTAACAGTAAAGGAGCAGATAATTTCAGCTCAAATGGAAAATAGAAGACCCCATGTGCTCTTTTGATAGAAGAAAGTGAAAAATAAGTGCCAGGCCAAAAGTGACTTTAGCGATCCTGAAGAAGTGCAGTGGCCCTCCATGTCCACAGACTCTACATCCACTGATTCAACCGAGATCAAAGTATTCAGAAAAAATCACATCTGTACTAAACATGAACAGATATATTCCTCGTAATTATTCCATAAACAGTACAATATAACAACTATTTACATAGCACTGACATTGTATTAGGTATTATATGTAATCTAGAAATTATTTCAACTCTACAGGAAGGTTGTGTGGATTCTATGCAAGTACTACACCTTTTCACATAAAGAACTTGAGCATCCTCAGATTTTTGTAAACTCGTGGGGACCTGGAATCAAATCTCCACAGATATGAAGAAGGGACAATAACATTTTCAAACAGATAAAAAATCTGCATTACAAAGACCCCAAATTCTAAAGGAACTTACAACTCTAAAAGTGCATCATTGCAGAAGGCAGTGGAGATATATGAGAAGGCCATCTGTCTTCTCAGTTTCTAAAGCATCTTAAAGAGATTTCAGTGATTAGCACATAATGACAATGTTTTATCTGAACAACTGAGTAAGAGGAGAAAATAAAGCCAAAGAAATTTTGATAATGTTTCATAGAACATGAAGACTGTCCAGCATTGAGTTGACAACATTATTGCTTCCTTAAGCTGGGAAGGCAATTTCCCTAAATGAACTTGAATCATTATTTTTCACCTGGAAACTGATGGTGTCCTGCTTTTTTGAACCATGGAAGAGTCTGTAAACTCTGTAACCCAGGTTAGATGTCTACATTTATATAATTTTAGAAATTTCTAAAAGCGAACACCAAAAACATTCCATTACCTGTCTAAATTGTATAAAGTCATAAAAAACAAGTATCAAGTACTTAAATATAAAAAATATAGTCTTTGCATTTTGTGCTCACATGCACAAAAGAATTAAATACAAAGTGATTGGTGTGTCATATATCTCATTCCAACTTTCTTTTTTATTCCTTCCCTTTTCCAGATAGATTTTACTAAACTATGAACAGACACAGAGTTATAGGACAAGATATATGAGTTCTGTGGCTTAGTCTTCCCATGTTTCAAGGAGAAGAGGCTGAGAAAGCTGTTAGTGAGTAACAATTACCCAAAAGCTGAGAAATAATGCTGATGGGGTTGGATTTGTACACTTCACAGAGTTTCTTGGCTCATTTGCTGCCAAATGAACCAAACATTTATAAGTAAGAAAGCCTGCTACTACATATCCTGGATTTCACAAGCCAGCTTTGGTCCATAGGGCCTGGTGAAAAAACAGGTGACATGATACATTTATGACATGCCAAGTTAATGCCTGAGACACTTACATGCATCCTGACAGCAAGGAGTGGTATTTGCCAAAGTGCCAAAGATAATGCTGGCATTTTCAAGAAATGCACTTGCAGTCTTTGGTACTTGGCCAACACACCCACTAATCCCTCAAATAAACCATGTACATCACCTTTGAAGCAGAGGCTCCAGCTGTCCTTGTCTCATTTGCATCTCTAGAGCTTGCCATATGGATCCTCAGCACTCAGGCTCAAGCCCGTGCAAAGCCACTGCCCAAATGCACACACAAAACCAAGTCACTGACCAGGGAAAGCCAAAGTGTGGCCAGTTATCACACTACCAAACACTCGCTGTACCTTGCACTCCAGCACTGGATTTCAAGGTGATCTGACCCTCAATAGAGACAAGAGTAATGAGTCCTCTTTGTAATAAATCTGGAAAGTTTCCCCAGCCTGTTAGCAAAACAGGTGAGAAAATTTTTAAACTTCAAAGGCATCTTTAACTTTTAGGGAACATTTTCTTTTGGTGTCCATTTATTACTGCATCAAGGATGTTACAATCCCTGGCTGAAAAAAAAAAAAAATATATATATATATATATATATATATATACACATATACACACACACACACACATACATACAATCATACAGTTGCTGAAATTAGAAAGGGAACATGTAGATAAAAAAATGATACAATTTTTAAATGTTTATTTTCATGGTCAAAACAAAGAATTACCCTGTGGTTAGAATATATCATTATGCTGGAAAAGTGAAGTCACTTTATTTCTGAAATATTTCCAGGAAAAAAAGGAAAGATCTGAAAGTAATGAAGAGTAAAATCAAGATATTCCAGCAAGTTTCATCAACATTGCCAACATGAGCCACATCTTTTCCAGGCCAGAATTCCTAATTCAGTGCATTTTACCATGTCAGGTCCTAATGTTTTTCCCATCATCAGTTGAGATATTTTTGAGTTGGAGGTCTGCACATTTAAATGCTGCAGTTTTGCATGCTTTTATTTTCAAATGTGTTTATTTCAATACATCTCTTAGAATTTCAGTGTAATGTGTATATTACATACAAAAATGCCTGATATTCACACTTCAGCATACTTTTCCACCATCCACCCTGTCCTTTTACATACAGGTGATGTGCACTACAGAAAACATATGTAATTTTAATTGAGAAGAAGGTTACCAAGTTTATAAAGCATCTGTGGTTTCATTTACAGAAAATGGAGAATTAAGATAGTTTTTAAGATGATCAGAGCAGAAAGCCCAATGGTGCCAGTGGCATGAAAGATTCAGGTGAAGCCATCCTCAGTGGTCACTGCTGGTGGATTGAGTGGGACTTTGCTGACAAAGCTTTTGCTATGTTTCAACTTGCCAATATTGGAAAGATCCTTTCCTAAGAAAACTGATCAACGTACAACAAGGTGTATTTTTTAAACTTAAAAATCAGCAAGTACGTATCTACAGATATGGAAATGGGACACAAACAACATTCCATGTTCTCACTGCATTCATGTGCATAAATCAAAACTTTATGCATAGATATGGAGGATTATTGTATGCTGGGAATACCCTGGCCAATGCACACAACAGCTCTAAAGGCGATGTTCCTTTTCTCAATACACAGAGTATTCTGGGTTTTGCTAGATCTTTTTCTCCCTCTTCCGCTAACTCAAATGCAGCACACCTATTTGTAAGAGTAGGCTTTTTGGTATAGCAGATACTTCTTGATCCCTGTACTCTGGTCTTGAAAGAGGAACACCAGGACCTGGAGACAGTGGCTGCACATCTCCAACTGCATCAAGCCACACAGTCCTCAGCTCCTGTCTCAAGCTCCCTGCCTATGACCAGTGTTTACAACCTACAGCCCTCTCCAAAAACCTGTTTGTTTTTCCCTAAAAAGAAGTCTGAGCATGCCACTCTTTGGGTAAAATAAAGGGACTTGAAAACACTTGTGTAGTTCAGAATATTCATTGAGCCCCAGGATTTGGATATCTCAACCATGAAAACCTAGAGAATGAAGACAGGCAAATGCATGGTGCCTGGAATCTGGAGTTCAAGACTTGATAGTTTATGTTGTTGCCCTGTTTGGATTTAGGTATCTTGGGGTGTAGTGCTTAATAGCTATAGTTGACTAGCTGGAAAACAAGGTGATCTAACCCATGCTTACACACTGAAGTAAATAAGAGCATGAAATACTTCAATGAATGGTGACCATGCCACATATGGAAACAACTGACAGTCACTCAGAAATCCAACTAAATTGTCTCAAGTTGCCTCTTCAGCATTCACACACACACACACACACACACACACACACGCACACACACATATATCGTGGATGTTATATGGTAAAAGGGACCCTTTTCTGGGGATGGGGGAGTCGCTCAGTAGTAGAGCTCTTAGCTTTTGTTAGGCATTAGGTTTGATTCTCAGCACCATGTATAAACAAATAAATAAATAAACATTAATCAATAACTAATTTTTTTTTTTAAAGGGACCCTTTCCTCATGACATTCCATTTGACTTCCTCCATGTTGAACTGACTGAGCTCTACTATGAAGGAGCACAGGTAACTGTGTAGAGGCCAATTCATGCTGGGTATGCCTGTGCTATTCACCAGAAGCATCTTCAAGATCATGGACACCTTCTAGCTCCACCAAAGAAGAACTGGCACATTCCAATAATCCCTGTTTGCTCTCTGCTCCTGTCCAATGTTCCCACCTCAGGAAAGGCTCTGATTTGAATATTCCTGTACTGATGCTCCCATGACAATGACAATTCCTCTCAAACTACACCCCCACCAAATTGTCACTGTGCCACTGGTTCGCAGGCAGCCTGTTGAGTGCAACACTCCCTTTCAGTTCACACTCCTCGCTTTCAGAATGGACCTCCATTATTTCTTTGAAGTTGAAGCTCTGAAGAAAGATGGAACTGAAAACATCTCCTAGAAGGAGCCAGACTTCCTGGGTAGCTTGGTTGTGTGTCCAACAGGCATGAACTGTCTTCTCTCCTCAGAGTTGTTCTCTGATACCTTCCCAGTAAGCCCTTTAAAAGGCCACTGGCTAACCAGGGAGCTCTTCCTAAAAGGTACCAGCTGTCCTGCAAACTCCTTTTGCAGCTAAGGCCTGGGTATTCTGCTTCATTCTCCAGTTAAGCTGAAGCTCTTTGAAGTACCTGGATTCAGCTCCTAAGCTCCATTTTAAATACTTACAAAATCAACCCAATACTAGCCTCTGAGATCAGGACTACAACACCTGTAATTTCAGCCCTGTCTGAGGCATGCAAGATATATAGGATAAATTTTTTGGCTGCTGCTTCATAGGTAGAAAAGTATGGGTTCCTATGCATGGGAGTCTAAAATACAAGAGCAATTGGATAAAAACAATTCTCTTTTGTATAGTTTGGTCATCAGCCATTGGAAGTAAGGGAACTGCTTCAAGGACTTGCTAAAGGTTCCTCCTACTTTGAGCCTTTCAAATTCCATTTCTTAGAGATGCAAATGGCTCAGTTAACTCATAATGAGATTAGTCCAGTGTCTGCTTTTCCAACCATAGCATCTTAATAAATTAAAATGTCACATTTTGCTAACCTGAAATCTTGTTTGTTTGAGATGATATTTCATGATGTTTTTAATTATTTTTATTTAAAAATTATACAAGAATCGCTTTTTCTCTCTTAACACTTTAATTTTTTGATAGCTATAGTTTGTTCATAATAGTTGCTTCTTGGGCTCTGGAATAGTCATTTATTTTTGTTAATTCTGCTTTTCCCACAAATGCACACCTGTGAAGACAGTTATTGCATGGATGATTTATAAGTATTGCTAACTTGAAACATCATCTAATTTTCTTTTTTTTTTCTGATGAAATGGAAAGTTTAATTGGAAGGTAATTCTTGGGCACTTTCCTTCTGCAAACATGGTAGATCAATTCTACCTTTAGATTCAGTTTGGATGGTACATTTTGTTGACTACAAAAAACCTGCATTATCACTATTCACTGGGGGCTTTCTGCCCTCAGCAGTGCACTCCAGGAGCTCCCCAGGATTCTCAGCAAACTTAGGACAAAAATAAATTGTGTGTGTTCTAGTGTTCTAAACTTCACATAGAAAACTATAAAGAGGGGGCTGGGGTTGGGTCTCAGCAGTAGCACACTTGCTTAGCATGTGTGAGGCTCTGGGTTCAATTCTCAGCAGAGCATATAAATAAATAAAATAAAGGTCCATCAACAACTAAAAAAAAGTCTAAAAGAAAAGGAAACTATAGAATATGACCCTCCCTCCCTTAATGTATATTAACATTTTAAGTAAAGCTCCTGTCCAAGTGTTATACAAGAAAGTTCAACAGCTAAAGCTAAGAAAAACAAAGTGAGAATAAGCTTCTTAGATGCTGTCACTAAAGAGAAATATGCAAAACTTGAAAAACCTAACATCCTGCATGGACACCCAGGAAAAGACATGACGTGGCAAATCCCAGGGAATTAAACTCATGTGTAAATCACGCAGATCTCAAAGAAAAGACTGAAATTTCTTCTCTTTATGTTTTAAAAAAATTCCAGAATTCAAAGGAACAACTGTGGAAATGTATTAAAAAAATACTGAGCAGCACTCCTAACAAGTAAGGATAGCTACATTCAGTCCCCTCTCATATGTGTCCAAACCCAGGCCATGGCCTGTACCTGTCCACTGCGCTTTAAAAGGTATAGGAAAAGGAAAGTCACCATCCAAATATTTCCTCACTATACACAGCCATTTACCATGAGATGACAAGCAATGTCTTTGGGGTCAGGTTTACTATCTACATTGAGCTGGTACCAGGCTATAAGCAAAACTGTTGTGTTAGAATTTTTTCATCCCTACATGTAGCTGTTTCAGAAGCATTTCTCTGCTGGAAACCCAGCTACCATAGCTCATCAGGCCTCTGAAACATGCTTAGAAAGGGATCCCGCCAGAAGTCCAGGAACTCAACTTTGTGAAGTCACCCTATTGCTGATAAGACTCCCAGCTCCACCGTTTAGAAAACAGAAGGCATAAAGTTGAATACAAAATAAGAAAGGGTTTATATCTGGTCCTGTAGCCTTTACTATAGTCTCTAAAGTCCTGCAAGTCCCCCAGCCACATGTCTGGGCATATCCACTAGATGCTATCATCACTGTCAAACAGGATGGAGTTGTTGTATGACCCCTGTCCTCTGGGAGGGTGGTGGTACAGTAAGTAAACTTGACCCTCTTAGTCTTTGGGCTGGAAGAGTTTACATGTTCATTTTTTCATCTCTTTCTCATAGACATAGTCAGGAGGTCTGAGCAGCTGACTGGAAGAGCTTCTAGGAACCTCTGTTCAGCAAGAAGTCCCTCTCCTCAAGCTGCAGCCCTGTGTCTATCATGGTCGTGCACTCCTCCAAGGGTAACATGATGTCCTCTGGGTTCTCCAAAAGCTCTACCACATTCTCAAGCCAGACCCAGTCTGGAAATGGGGGATATTGCCCTGCTCACTCACCCCAAGCCTTTGTGCCAGTACCTTCAGTCAAATGCAACACTGTTCATCGAAAAGACCAGGATGGCCAGGCAGAAGACACAGATCAGGGTGTACATGCCAGTCTGATCTCCAAGTCCATCAAGCCCCTGGAGGTCAATGTAAGGTCACTAGGGTTATTGGATTCTGGAAACTTCCCCTGAGTGGGGAAGCTGGTTAAGGCATCTGCACCTGTATTCTTGAGCAGCTTCTTGTCCTTCCCCTCCCCAGGCAGTAGCGGGGCTGTGCTCCTGTTGGTCCTGTCCTCTGGGACAGCAGGGCTTCCACTCTGGAGCCACTCCGGCACTGACTTTGTTAAGCAAGATGAAGAGACTACACTGGAATTGTCATCCAAGAATCCAGCAGACAGGAAAGTAGACAGGCAGAACAGGGACAGGAATGCCTGCTACTGACAGGTGTTAAGCAAGCACTTATTATGTGCCCAGGGCTGAGAAAGCTTCAGACACCCAGATCTCACACATGCTCCCAATGACTCACTCACTCTGTATTAGCAGGATTCTGAGGCTCAGGGATGTCAACAGATTTATTTGAAGAGCCTCAAGAGGCAAGGATGAGAATGGCCATCCAGATCTTTGACTGTCACATCCTTGATCTTAGGCAGGGCACTACCACCCTCTCACATCCCCTGCATAAGGAAGTGGGTATGGAGTTTTGGGGAGACAGTGTAGCTGCCCTGGGGGCCCACAGGCAAGGACAGGCAAGCCACAGGCAGGGGAAATGTGTTGGGAGGGGTGAAGGCCAGTAAGCAGGTGGAGGATTTAATGGAAATTCAAACAGATGAACCAGTCCTAGATGTTTGGAGGACTTCCTGAGGGAGATATGAACTGTGCAGGGAGGGAAAGAGCAGCCAAGTGGAGTTTGAGGGACAGGGAGGCAGCAGGCCTCCCAGGGCAAGGGCTGGCCCTGAGCTGGCTGTGAGCAGGTGTGGAAGGCACAAGGAATGGAGCACAGATGAAGAGCTGGGCCAAGCCAGGGATGCAGGAAGCATGAGCCACAGCTAGGACATGGGACAAGCACTCTCAGTCTCTCTCACTGAGCTTCAGAGCCATTCTTAACACAAGCTCCAGGAGCCAGTGCCAAGGGCTCAGAGTTTCCCTGGGATGAAATCCCACTGCCATCCTTTGTGACACAGGGATGTCTCAGAGGGGCTACTGTGCTCCAGTTTGCCACACTCCACAGAGCTCCCCACACAATGCCTGTCAGTGTATTCAGTTCCTTCTAAAAGTTAATAAAATCAAGGCCAGGGAGAGGAAGTCCAGACACAGATTCTGAGGATGAGACTGCCAGGAGCCAGGTTCCTTCCCCATGATTCCCAGAGTCTGAATTTCAGGGAAGCATTTCAACAATTTTCTACAACAACAACCTCATCTGGCAACCTATGTCCCCAAGCTTCATCCTCAAGCCACCCCACCCCAAAGAAATACCAGGTGGCCCTGACCCATGGCGTGCTGCTCTCTGTACCCTCACCACTTCCTGCAGGCACCTCTGGGCTTCACCTCTTCCAAGGCCTCGATCTACCCAGGTTTGAAGGCTGAGCCTGCCTGAGGGAGCCACCCTACCTCCTGGTCCATCCCAAGGCCAGGCCCTGGGTTCTTCTTGGCCAGGACTCCTGTGTTCCACACATAACTAAGTCCTCGTCATGAAAACCACTTCCATGTGCTCTGAAAGGACTTGACTATGTGCACTTGCTTGCTGCTTCTGCCTTTGATGACAGCCAGTCCCTACCTCTGTCCTCTTCCTTCCCTAAGGAACCAGAGTCCCCTCTCAGGCCTCCCTGCAGCTCCACATACTGTCCACTGAAGCCCTCTTCTGTTGGTTTCCCAAGGCCACTGTATATCTGTTGCTCCTCTGGAAGGCCTCCTGGGGCTTGGCACACAGTGGTACTTACGGCTATGTGATTCACACAGTGGTACTGATGGCTATCTGATTCACAACAAGGTAGGCAGGGAAGGCCAGCTCTGTGGATACCCTTCCTCATTCTGTTGCCTCTTAGAGGGTCACACAGAACAATATGCTCCTCCCAGAACAACATAACCAGTGAAGCTCATTAGGGACTCTGTGCTCCAAGTTTTCACTGGGAGATACTCAGGTAGCTCAATATTCTGGCATATACCCAATCCCAGACTCCTTGAAAGAAAGCAGGTCATCAGACATCATGTTCTTGGTAGAGGCAGGGATTTGGGACTCACCTGTCCTGTAGGGAACAGCTCCAGGGTCAAGTTTCCAGATGCTGGCCACAGGCAGGCCTACAGGAGGATAGCAGCCTCAGCCCTGCCAGGCTAACTTCCAGGCACACCGTCAATAGCCTGGAGCGGACCTTACTGGCTGGGATCTTGAACAGACAGGTGAAGCCAACCAACCACAGATGAGTCTCCTGGAGCTGTGGAGAAAATTGACCAGCTGGCTAGACCCACTATTCAATCCAAGTTGGCAAAGGTGTGTATGGCAAAGGCCCAAACACCCAGCACCAGTGGCCAAGTTTCTACCCCATGGCACTCCTCCCTTTGGGCCAGAGAGACTCAAACCTTCCTTGCACTAGGCCAGGGTGGCCATTTGTGCTGAGGCAGAATAGCCAAGCAGTTGTTCCTCTGGGGTGATCTCCCACCTGGGCAGGTTTGTGCCTTTGTAGGTCTTCAGAGGGGGACACTCAGGAGTATATCTTGGCCCCTCCTCCAGTTCAGCACCCTGAGCTACAGCAGCTCCCAAAGCCCTAGAGACCCTCTCCACATGGTGGCCCACACAGCCTCTACACAGAGGGGTTTGTAGCTCTTAACAACTGAGCATGGGCATGTGGCAAGTGTCAGGGACTAGTCTACTGCCTCATAATGCCTGGTTGAACTTCTTGCTCACACACTAATTCCCTGGTATACAAAAGGGAGCTCAGTGGCCTTGTATGGCCACTACTGGCTAAATGTGCATAAGGAAAGAGCTGGCTAAATACATCAAAAACATCCAGGGCTTTTAAAGTGATGGAAATTCACATATATTGACATGGAAAGATGTTCTTACTGATAGTTAAGTTTTTGAAATTAAGAACAAAGTTCATTGGGACTAGAGTTGTGACTCAATGGTAGGCCACTTGCCTAGCACATGTGAGGCCCTAGTTTAGATACTCAGCACCACACAAAGATAAATAAAAGGAATATATTGTCTCCATCTACAACTAAAATTTTAAAAAGAAAAAAAAAACAAGTTAAGAGTTCACATAAAGTTCTGGGTTTCTTGATAAAGTCAGGATTGGTAAATTCCTTCTCTGTAGAGGGCTGGAGAGCAAACACTTTCTGTTCTGCAGACCAAATGGCTTATAATGCAGCCACACACTACTGGTGCTGCCCTGTGACCATCACCTTAGGCAGAGATGAGAAGATTCCAGTAAAACTTGACTTATAAAGCACTTCATGGGGCGGATGTAGGCCAAGGCCTGCTCTAGACACTGGAAAGCCAGAGAGCGCCCTTGCTCAACCTCCAACCCAGGCCTGCATAGAAGCAGGGGCCACAAGCTCTGGCTGCTGCAGGGTGGGGGAGCACAGCTGGAATGGCAAGCCACTTTTAAGACATTGGGGGAGAGGTGCCACAGGAGTGAACCAAGTGTTTCCGACTTTACCCATCAGAGGTGCCAGCCCCATGTGAACTCGTTTTAACTTTCTAGATATCAGAAATCCAGATTTGTATAGAAACTCTGGTTTTAAATGGTAGCCAACAGTCTGACTTTGAGAACGTCTGTTTCCTAGGGCTGCCACAGCAATTGACCACACACTGAGTGGCTTAGAACAACAGAAATCCATTCTCTCATATTTCTAGAGGCAACAAGTTCAAAACCAAGGCATTGTCTGAGCTGCACTGGATGCAGAGGATCTAGGGGAAGACCTGTCCTTGATCTCCTCTTTGCTGTGGGGTGCTGGCAGTCTTGGGCAACCTCAGCAAGTGGACACATCTTCCAGATCTCAGCCCCCGTCTTCACATGGCCTCCTTCTCTGTGGACATTTGTCTCCTCTTTATAATGAGGACATCAGCCACATTGAATTAGGGCCCACACTAAAGATCACATCCTAACTTGACTGTATCTGCAAGACCCTCTTTGTAAGCCACCTCACATTCCTGGGGGCCTCAAGGTGAGACTCGCTGACACCAATGTGCAGTGCCTGGAAAGCCACAAACAACCTTGCTGCAAGCAACTTCATCATTAAAATCTAATGCAGCAAGCAGGTGTCATTAAAGGCCACTTTGTGAGAATCCAAAATCATGCCCAAATGAACTCTCCAGGAGGCTTGCACCTCCCTGACTGGTGACAGCTGGACCAAAGCCTCAAACCTGCCTCCTGGAAGGCCCACTGGTTTCACTGGCTCTCTGACAGTGGCTACTGCACCAGCTGTCAGGAGAGACACCAGGGCCTCCATTCATTTGACTGACAGCCACACCAACAGGGGTCAATTCAAAGCCAAGGTGAAACCAAGCCTTGCTTTACTGACAGATGGCTCCCAGGTACAAGGGACCCCACTTGCATAGACATTCTCACTTTCCCCATAGAAAAGCATCATCCTCTCATCTCCACACCCAACACCCCACCCCACCCCTCAACCCAGACACCCAGCATCCTTGAGACACCAGGTCAAGTCCAGCCCAGGGCAAGGTCATTAGAGGAGTGTGGGGCCTGAGAGTCCACTGTATCTGATGGCTCTGTTCTAATTATACATATGCATACCATGGCTGTGGGGCCAGCACTGTGATCAGACCTGCAGGCTTCTCAGTGCTCAGAAAACACATCTGCTGCTGGCAGCTGGAGCCAGATGCCCTTATCCAGGTCAGAACAGAGCCAGGGCTCTCACAGCCCTAAGCATGAGGTCTGTGCTATTTTCCTTTATCCTGTATCCAAACAACCAGTATATGCAAACAATGCATCAAACAGAAGAATGTGTGCATGACCATGACAGAGCTGAGTTCTCACTTATGACGCTGACTGCCAGAATCAACACCTGCAGCTACCAAGAGGACATTTGTCAGTTGTCACTGATGTTTACCTTTCCATTTTTTTTATCCAAAGCTGTCAAAGGTTACAAAATTACAGATTTAGAATAATTTCTAAAGCTAGAAATAAGGACATGGTTAACACCTGTTCAATTCCTACTCAAATTTAAAACTGACCTCAGAGTTACCTTTTATCTAGGAAACTTTACCCAACATCTTCAGGCAAATGGGGTCCCCTTAATCATTGGGACATCCTGCCTGTGAATCTTGCATGTTTCTTTATTTCCCCTGAAGGAGGTCCTTGGACAGGTGAGGTTTTCGGTTTCCTCATCTTTGACCTCCCCAGTCATCGCCATCAGGCAGGGCTCTGATGGGCTTCCCAGAAGAGAGAGCCTAGGTAAAATGTCACACTAGTCCCCAAGGGACATACGGAGAAGAGGTAAACTTCAGAGGACCCTGATTCAAGGAGAAACACCCTCCATGGAGGACTAAATCACAATGACAGGGCTGAGCCCACACGCAGGCCACGGGAGCTGAGTCTCTACTGAGCAGAGCTGTGGCCAGGGGCTCCATGGACGCAGAGACTGTTCACATAAAGCTCCAGACTGGCTTGGGTGGACAGGTGGGTGGAGGCCCAAGGACACTTAAGGAATTTGCTTCACCTATGACACATAAGTTGTGGCATCAATTTGTCTCTTCATGCCAGGAAAGGACCTTGGGACACCTGGAAGTGATATCCTTCTTTCCTTCCCAGGTCCCCACCTGATTAAAACAGGCAGAGATTTGGGTTAAGATATCAACCCACATATTACTGTGTTTTTAATATGGGTACCATCACCCCTGTGCTTAGAGGAAGGCAGACACCCTGCTATATATCCCCAACCCAGAGCTGGAGAGCTAGAGATGGCTTTAGGCAGCCCAGCAGGGACCTAACTGCATACAATCCCACCCAGCCAGCTTGGTGGCTCTGATCATGGTGACAACCAGGCTGCAGAGCCACCAACATCCCCAGGTCACCAGGCTGCACAATCCCCATGTGAAACAGCTTGGCCCCATATTCTGAGGTTGAAGATGCAGGGAAACTAGAGCCAGAACCTGGAGGACCCACACCTGTGTGTTGTGCAAACAAAATGTTCACAGCAGCCTGTGAACAGAACAGGAAACCAGCAACAGCCCAGATGCCCACCAGCAGGAAAATGAGAAGCCATCCATGGACGAGCACAGGCGTAGCTAGGTCCCACTCAACAGCACATGGATGGTTCCCGAGGGTGTGGGCAGTGGCAGAGCAGCCACACAAAAGCCACCCAAAGCGCAGAGCATCTTTCAGGTACAAAAACACAGCACAGAGGAAGGAGAGGCACCATATTCAGATAGAGGCTCCTTCTGGGCAGAGAGGGGTGAGGAAGAAGAAGCCACACAGAGGGTGGCTTCAAAGTGGAGGAGACACACAGCCCTCATCCAGCCACAGAACTCCTCCAGAGTGTGACATTAGTAAGGACTGTGCTGCAACAATGAGAGAAGGAACTCTGGGACGTGGGAGAAGTGGACATCAGGGTTCCCACATGAACATCAGTGTTTGCCCCATGTGAAAGAAATGAGAGGTACATTTAGTTTTCTTAAACTAGGGGTCCTTTGGATACACGCAAAACAGACACCATAAAGAAATAGGAGAATACCAGTCTCTACTTGATACAGTAATCCTCAGAAATCATGACAAAATTCAATGCTCAAAAATATTCAGATTCTTGCTCTCTATATTAACAAACTTGTATGGCAATATCTTTGTGCAAGGAAATATTTTTGACTAAATTTTTATGACTACATCAAACTTACTTTTTAGAATCAATATACAAATAAAACAAGAGTTAACTGAGCTTTGAGCTTTATAATGCTCAAAATATTTAAAATGTATAATTTACTTGAAGATAACATCATTTTGGAATATGGAACTTCCCTTTCATAAGTCAGTAAAAATAATAAAACTCTAACTATTATAAAGTTTTTTAGTGAAATCCCATACTAATTTTGTCAATAGAATTTCTACTCCCCAGTTTCATCATTTCTATAAACTTTTCTATTTATTATAAGAAGTACCATATAGAATAATGCAATTAATAAGTAATGCAAATAAAGTACATACAATATAAAAATGACACTTAGGTTTAAATGAGGCAGGGAAATGGAATAGACACTAGGGATACTAGTCATGTAATTGTCATCCAAACCCACACACACACACTCACAAACACACATACACACACACACCCTGAGTGGGATGGTTTATAAAAGAAGCAGATAATAAGTAAGTGGATAGTAATATAATATTGGGTAGGAAAGATCTTTCTTATATTGGAAAGCAAAAAGATTTATTAATTCAGCTATCATGAGAAAATACTTTAAAATTCTTTTCCAACCCAATACATTTTGGGAAGTATTTGAATTTATATAAGATGACAAGAAATTTACACAAAACTTCATAATAACCTTATATTAACATTAACAATTAGAATACAACAAAAAATGAAGAAATATAATCAGTAACATAAATGTGTCCATTCCCTAAATTTACACAAACAAATTAAAAAAAAAAACATTATATGTGTAAGATTGTAAAAATGTATATCTCACTTTTAACATCTTCATCATTGGTTCATCTGTATATATAAAATCTGCATATTTCAAGAAAATTTTCCTCTCATAAAATTGGCAAATTTCAAGAGACAGATGATATGCATCCTGTACAGATGACAAGGTGTACTATTATAATGGTATCAGAAAACACATTGGCCACATGTTTGATTTAGTGGCAGATATGCAACTGTTTCAATCATTAGGTGGAAAAATCAGTTATTATAAGGACCACTATTTTTTAATGTAGTTCAAAACTCATCAACCATCTAGTCTTCATTATTCTATCTGAAAAATTGAATTAAGTCAGTCTAGCATAAAAACAAGTTGAAGAGTAATCCCAACCTGTGGTTCTCAATTACAAATTATATGCACAACTTCTAAAAACACATGCCTTTATCCTTCATTTAAATGAAAAACATACGATTATCTAAGCAGCATTTTGCCTTGTGTTCTGCTGACCTTCCTCAGTGCATACTTACATTTTGGAATTGTGTACTTGTAAATCCAGGAAGAAAATAAAAACAAAATATCAAACTACCAGGACAACAAAAGCAAAAGTACCTTGTCAATCTACTAAAGAGGAAGAAATTGCTCTGGATGACTTTGGCTGTGCGTGATTTTTTTGTGCTGAGATATAGACAGGTTTAAGCCATAATCCCTGTGGTCTTTGTTGTGCATAATAGCTTATATGAAAGCAGAAGTGATGTCTTTATTCCTGATGTCACCTTTCCAAGCCAGCATGAACATGATGTGCTCTGAAATCACAGAGTGGTAACTAGCAAACAGAATCAAAAGTAGGTGGAGGCATCCCAATGCCGCCATGTTCAGATTGAATAACACACACAGGTCCCTCTACAAACTAGCTTTCAAAATGCTATTGTTTCACAGAATGATTCAATAAATATTGAATTGAGTAAAACAAACAGCAAGGAATTTCCACATATCTACATTCAACAAATGGCTCTGGCCTCAGCAAACTGTGAACAAGCTTCAAAGGGGAGATTACACATTGCCTCCCACTCCTGCAGCATCACAGGCTTCACAGCAGTTCCCAAGAGGCTGGCCAATCACCAGGCAGTGAGCAATGCTGCTGAAGCCTTGGAGTTCACAATCAAATATTTTTATTAGGTCTTCTAATATGCTCTATGTTTTAAATTTTCTATGAAATGGTAACATTAGGAGAGGTAAATGCATAATTCTGAAGTGCACAATCCAATGAATGTTACAGAGGAACACAATCTAACCAACACCAAATCAGGAAGAAAAACATCAGGAAGTTTGAAGGCCCGCTCCATCCCCTGGGCTCCCTCCTGTCCCATCTTTGAACCACTCTCCACCATCCAGACTCCACTCCCATCATGGAAAAACTCTCCACCATCCAGACTCCACAGCATGGCTCAGTCATGCACTGTGTGTGAGTAGAATCACACAGCATGTGCTCCTGAGATTTGCCCTCCTGCAGGGACACTTTCAGCAAGGTAGCTCAGTACACTTGATCAAGCACAGGAACTGAAATTAGTGATTGCAACTAAAATTACATACTATCTGGAAAACAAGTAAAGAGGAATTCCCAACACTGAACTCAATGAGACAAAGATGATTTGTCAAAACCGAGATTATAGCCAGGCACAATGGTGCACACCTGTAATCCCAGCTCCCTGGGAGGTTGAGGTAGGAAGATGGCAAGGTGGGGGCCAGCCTCAGCAACTTAGTGAGCTCCCATCTCAAATTGAAAAGAAAAAAAGAACTAGGTATGGAGCTTTTTGGTAGTCACTTGCCTACCATGTGCAAGGGTTTGGATCTGATCCCCAGCACAACCCCGCCCCCGCCCCCCACAGACACAAGATTATACCATTTATTCCATACATTCATTAAAAAGGAATAACTAAAATGATAGAGCTCATTACTCATTTTAATTCTTCAATTAAAAAAGACCAAATAAAGTGAAAATGTGGAGTTAATGAATCTAAAAGAGGATAAGGATCTAGAACTAAAGCACTAGAAAGGATGAATAAACACAAAATTTGATTCTCTGACAAGATAATAAACCTCTCATTAACCAAGCTAAAAATAAAATAGGAAGCAAAATCAAAGATGAGAAATTAATTAATAATATGAATCTGTGTGTGATTCTACAGCAGAAAAACAAAAGGAAAGATGACAATGACTGGATATTCCTCAGGAAAAGGATGGATTCATAGCAAATTAAGAATAATTAATATAGCCAGGGAGGGTGGCAGGCATCCATAGTTCTAACTACTCAGGAGGCTGAGGCAGGAGGACACTTGGGCTCAGGAGTTAAGACAAGCCAGGGCAACATAACATGACTTCCTCTCAAAGAGGGAGAAAGCAAAAATAATGAAAAGGAGTCCCTCCAACTAAGGAAAAAAAAAATAATTAGACAATTGTGTGTAGAAAAGACTGGAAAGAAGATTGGTTCAATATTTTAAGATCTTAGAACTTCATGGGTTCAGAGAGGAGGTCTGATAAACCTTAAAAGAACAGACATGCCTGATGGTAGACCAGTGTAGACACAGTGTTGTACAGCTACAGCTCATTATTTTTATTTTTGGTTTTGGTTTTGTTTTTGGTAGAAGGGTTGGAGCCCAGCAGCATTTAATTACTGACCCATATCCCTAGCCCTTCTTATCTTTAACTTGAGACAGGATTTCACTTAAGTTGCTCGGGGCCTCATTATGCTGTTGATGCTGGGTTTAAACTTGTGATCTTCCTGCTTCAGCCTCCTGAGCTGCTGAAATTACAGGTATGTGCCACTGTGCTCAGCGCAGGATCTCTTTTGATGAAGCCAGTTTTCCATTTTTAATAGATGAAAAAAACCAAAGAAAAATGATATTTCATAAGACATGAAAATGGTATAAAATACAAATGTAGTTACCCATGAATAAAAATAATTTAATTTTCTTTATGAATATATATTTGGTAACTCTGAATGAAGTGAATACATACAAATCTAGTAGCATTTCAAAATACAACACATTATGGTCAACTAGAGCTCATTCTATGAATGTAGGGATTTTTCAACCATTGAATATCTGGTAACATTTGTCAATGAAACAAGGACCCTAAAATGTTATTTTTATCTCCTTTAATTGATAAACTTTAGCAACTATCTCTAATTATTTAAAAGCAAAGTAAAATCAGAATAGCAAGAGACTACTTATACATAAAAATAATATCCATTGTCCAAAAGATGCAAAATTTGTTATTTGTATGAATCAGGACTGAAAAGATTTCTCTGTCCAAAGAGGCAGGGGAAAATTTGGGAGGGAATGCTGGAAAACTATCCTGGACAACCTTAAGGAAAACTGAAATGTCTCACATGGAGATATATGTCTGGCATCAGTGCAACCATCTGTCAAAGTAAGCTTTGATGTTGAAATTACAGAAAGTTTACCCCTACTAAATGCAAATAAGGTACAGCCAGAAGCTACTATGAAATGGCAGGAAGATGGAAGTGCTATAGTGCTGGGAGCCATTAGCCCCACAAATCTACGGGGCAGTGGAGGAACCCAGCAACACCATCAGGCTAGTGCCCAGGACACATTGTCCATTAAATCCCTCATCAGACAAACCCGAGGGAGCGCAGGGTTGGACATATGTGCCTCTGCCAGAGCAGTATTAACTCCAGAGATGGGAGTTCAAATCATTTCCACAGGAGTAAAAGGACCTCTTCCCCAAGGAACAGTAGGCTTATTACTGGGACGTAGTTCATCTACATTAAAAGGACTTATGATAAGTCCTGGGGTAATTGATCCCGATTATGTAGGTGAAATAAAAATTATAGCTAGTTCTCCAAGAGGTATATCAGTAATTTCACCTGGAGATAGAATAGCACAGTTGTTAATAATACCCAGCCTACATAATAAATTTCCTAGTCATAGTGTAGAAAGAGGTTCCAGGGGATTAGGCTCCACAGGTGTAGATTGGGCTATGTTGTCTTTAAATTTAGATTCTCGCCCAATGCTAAAACTAAATATTCAAGGTCATGAGTTTAATGGACTACTGGACACAGGAGCTGACCTTAGCATCATATCTCGTCAAGAATGGCCAAAACATTGGCCATTACAACAAGCCACTCAAACGCTTCGAGGCCTAGGAGTGGCGACTAATCCCCATAGAAGTTCTATGATATTAGATTGGAAGGATCCTGAAGGATGTGAAGGAACTATACAGCCATATGTATTGGATCATCTTCCTATAAATTTATGGGGACGAGATGTCCTAGATCAATTAGGTTTGACGTTAACAAGTAACATCAATCCTAATGCGCCCACTACTAGGGCTAGACAAGGCTTTAGGAAAGAAAAAAGATTAGGAAAACAAGGGCAAGTTATAGCAGCACCAGTACAAATAGATCAAGGAACAGACAGACATGGGTTGGATTTTCAGAAAGGGCCACTGAGACAATCAAAATTACTTGGAAATCAGAAAGACCAGTGTGGGTTCCTCAGTGGCCCCTGACTAAAGAAAAGACACAAGTAGCCCATGATCTGGTCAAACAACAATTAGCGGAAGGACATATACCACCTTCCGTATCTCCCCATAATACTCCCATTTTTGTCATCAAAAAGAAATCTGGTAAATGGAGATTATTGCAAGATTTAAGAGCCATTAATAATGAGATGGTTATTATGGGACCTGCTCAATCAGGGATTCCTCAATTGTCTGCTTTGCCAAAAACCTGGCATGTTTTATCTATAGATATTAAAGATTGTTTTTTTTCAATTCCAATTCATCCCGAGGATAGTCCACGTTTTGCACTTACTATCCCTGCATTAAATCATGAAGGTCCTGATCAGAGATATGAATGGAAAGTACTCCCTCAAGGGATGGCTAACAGTCCAACTATGTGTCAAATATATGTTAACAAAGCAATCCAGCCACTTAGAAATCAAAATCCTGAACTACAAATATTTCACTATATGGATGATGTATTATTGGCACATAAAGATAAAAACATATTGCTGGAATGTTATGCCACACTTACAAAATTATTAAAAAATTATAATCTAGAGATAGCAATAGATAAAGTACAATTAAATTTTCCAATTAATTATTTAGGAGTTCTATTATCCTCAACCATGGTCCGTCCACCAAAAATTCAAATACGAGTATATCAACTCAAATCACTTAACGACTTTCAAAAGTTATTGGGAGACATAAATTGGATAAGCCCTTATCTAGGTATACCAACAGGAGAGTTGGGACCTTTATTTGATATTCTAAAACGTCCATCTGATCCAAATTCACCCCGCATGTTAACTCCTAAAGCAAGAAAGGCATTAAAAATTATTGAAACATATATGGAAAACATACATTTGGATAGAATTGATATAAGTTTGCCTTTATTATTTATTGTACTACCAACAGAAAATATTCCTACAGGAGTATTTTGGCAAGAAGGTCCATTATTGTGGATACATTTATCTTATTCTCCTAACACTATTCTTACTAGGTATCCTGAGGCTGTAGGACAATTAATACTCAAAGGAATAAAAACAGCAACTCTTTATTCCCGAACTCACACCAGCCGTCTACAATCACGTTCTGGGGAAATCCACGTTCTCTTCCCAAATCCACCTCCACTGGGCTTCTATCTCGAAAATATACTGTCTGAATCCCGTGAGAACTCAAGGGGAACTCAGGCAGCAGGATACGCCCTATTCCCAGCAGGAATAATCTTAAACCTTAAACCTGGAACCTAAACTGGGAACGCCCTAAACACGATTATCTTAAAACCGGGAACACCCTAATCTGCCTTGGTCCTTGAGCAAGGTCACGTACATTCAATGTCACTGCAACATGTCAGCAACATGGGGTACGCTGGCAAGGAAATTGTCATACCTACTTGGCTAATGGCTCCCAGCACTATAGAAACAAAATGAGAGCTGTAGTCCAAGAAGTGACATGACTTGTTCAGGTAGTTAGTTATTTGCAGAACTGACTTTAGAAGCCTTGGCCTCTGTGAGGTTCTGAATTTTCCACTCCTTTGTTGAATAATACCCTGTCAAATAAATTCTGCTATATAGTGAAAAATACAAGTTGTACAATAACAAAAAACACATATTAATATTCAAGTCAAAACATGATACATGTAGAATTTGTATATGGTAAAGTCTATGAATTAGTTCCACTTGAACTGGTTTCCAAAGACAACTCCAACTCAACTGTCCATCTCCTGAGCAAATTCCAGAGTCCTACCACTGTCTGAAGGAGAAAAGCTCCACCTAGGACTGCCTCCACCCACCTGCAGACATCACCAGGAGCTCAGGATCTGCACAGATCTGCCCAGCTGAGCTGCACAGGAGCCTGGTCACAGGGTAAGCCCGGGTCCATCCTGCCACCAACAGACCCCCCACCTGAGGTCAGGCCACCTTTGCCCACCAGCAGACACACACTAGAACTTAAGCCTGACCCAGGTCCTCTCTGCAGAGCTGTGTGGGAGCCAGGGCCCATGATAGTCCGGGGTCTGTCCCATCACCAGGAGGCCCCCACTGGAACTCAGACTCTGATCTGTTTCACCTCACTGACCATTTGGGGCCGGGACGGCAGGCCAGGCACAGGGTAGGTTCAGGACCATCCCGTCACTGGCAGAGGAGCTCAGGCCTAGCTCAGATCCGCCCTCTGCCCCCCAACTGCACTGGAGCCCTGGTGTAGGTTACCCTCAGGCCAATCATGCCATTAGCAGATCCCTGCAGAAGCCAAGGAATGCCCCAGGGCCACCTCCACCCACCAACAGACACTCACCAGAAATCCAGGCCCAGATCCACCTCCATGACCTGACCTGGAGCCCAGGCCCAGCATAGGCCCTGGTCACTGAGGCCACTGGCAGACCCCCCTCAGACCTCAGGGGCCCAGAACTGGCCCTGCAGACCAGTGTAGGAGCGGGGACCAGGGTATAACTGGGTCCATCCCTCACCAGGAGACCCCCACCTGAGTTCAGGCTCAGCTTATTTCTGCCTTGCTGTCCTGTGCAAGGGCCTGGGCACAGGGTAGGCTCAAAAACATCCAACCCTGGTAGACACCCGATGGAGCTCAGGCCCGACCCAGTTATGACCCGCTTATCTGTGCAGGACCCAGAGCCCAAGGTAGGCCAGGTTCCATCCCACCACCAGTAAACCACCACTGGAGCTCAGGCTGGGACCAGGATTGCCTCCACCCATCTGCAGACACCTGCCAGAGCTCAGCCCCTGAGCATATCAGATTGGATGACCTGCTTGGGAATAGGTGCCCGAGAGAGGTTCTGGTCCATCCCACCACCAGCAGAAACCCGCCAGACCTCAGGACAAATCCGGACCTGCTTGGGAGTGGGGCCCTGGGTTAGGCCTGTCAATCCCTCAACTGCAGACATCTACAGGACCTCAGGTTCAGCCCAGGACTACCTTTGCCCACCAGCAGACACATGCTGGAGCTTCAGGCCCAACCCAAGCTGCCAACATATGTGGGCCCTGGGCCCCAGGGGAAGCCTGGGTCCATACTACCACTGGTGGACCCCCATAAGATCTCAGGCTTGGCCCAGGACTGCCTACACCCACCAGCACACACCTGCAAGTAGTCAGTATGGTGCCAGATCTGCCCCTCCACACTGTACTGGAGCCTGGGATGAGGGTACCCCAGGGTCCATCCTGCTACTATCAGACACCGGTTGGAGATCACACCCGGATCAGGTCCGCTTCACAGACCTGCCCCAGAGCCAGGCCCCAGGGCAATGCCAGGCCCTACCTGCCATCAGTTGACACAAGAGCTAAGGCTCTGCTCAGGACAGTCTCCCCCGCACTGGCAGACATCCATGGGAGCTCAGGATCGGCCCAGATTTGACTCAAGGACCTGCACTGCAGCGAGGGCACAGGTTCCCCCCCCCCGCAACTCCATCCACCAACAGATCATCAATGAAGCTCAGCCCCGATACTTTTCTATCCCTTATTAATCTCAGAATTTTCAGTAACAGAAATTAAAATTAAGAAATAGAAATACCTACACAATAAGTATCTAACAATACCTTTGAAACCAGAGTTCTTCAATGAAAATCCACTGCTGCTTCTGCTGGCAAGTGAGTGTCTGCAGAGGGGCAGGCCTCTGCAGCTGTGAGGAGTCCTAGCTTCTGATGGCAGGCCATGCCATCCAGCACTGCAGCAGACCCCAATAGATGCCAAGCATTCCTTCTTCTTTACTTAGTCTCTTCTAAGTTGAAGAATCTTCTCCCAATACCAGAATTCATGAAGAAAACCAGGATGGAACTCCTGCACAGCAATCCCGATGACAGCAGCTGCCTTCTCTATCAGCAGCCTATCTCTATCTTCTCTAACAGCCTCCAAGGGATTTGTATAGCACTTGGTCCACTGCTATTGGTCCAAAGCTATGCTAATTAGGATTTGAAAGAAGTGCCAATGCTATTGGTACAAAGTTATGCTAATTGCATTTGACAGATACTGAGGCTATTGGTCAGTCTTTTTTTTTTCTTCTTCTTTTTGAATAGTGATAGTAGATTCATTCATAAAAGCAGCCCTGAATTCCAGCACTGAGAATGAATGGATGGGCTGGGTGGCCTCACATTCCAAAAAAAAAAAAAAAAAGAAGAAAAGAAAAAGAAAGATAAATGAATGCCAGCAAAAAGAAAAAGAAAAAAGGAAATAAACTTTATCAATACATAATTTTTTTATTCCAAAACACACCTACTCTGTGTTCTACAGGAGCTCTCTCAAGGGAACCCACACACACACCAACACCACCACCACCTTGTCTTTTAATTCTTCAAAACATTTTTTCCCAAAACTTGAGAGTCAGGGACCATGTCTTAGTCATCTCTCTTCTGCAGGTATCCCAGATGTGGGGTGGATGTGTGGGATATCATCCAGAGGAGGATCAAGGTCTGATTTGGGACCACCTTGGGAAGCACTGCAGATAATATCACATAATAACTACTTGCTAAAATTCAAAATCATACATGAACAAATGATATATAACAAAAAGATGTTAAGATTTAAGGTCAAGAAGAAGAAAATAGGGCTGAGGTTTTGGCTCAGTGGTAGAGTGCTTGCCTCACACGTGTGAGGCTCTGGCTTCAATTCTCAGCACCACAAATAAATGGATAAAATCAAGGTCCAGAGATATCCACCTGAGTACAGACCCGGCCCAGATAGCCCCACCAAACTGTGTATGTGCAGGATCCTTCTGTAGGCCCATGTCCATCCCGCCAAGGATAGAACCCAGCCAGAAACTGAGCTCAGCCCAGGACCGCCTCTGCCCCAGGAAGAACCCCATCAGAGTTCAGGCTCATCCCACATCTGCACTGAGGCTCTGCGCGGAGCCAGGGTCCAGGGTAGGCCTGCGTCCATCCTACCACCAGCAGATCCCCTCTGGAACTCAAGATTGGCTCAGATCCGCTCTGCAAACCTGCACAGGAGCTGGGGCTCAGGGTATGCCCAGGTCCATCCTGCCAATGGCAGATGTGGCCAGAGCACAGGCACTGCCCAGAATCGCCTTAGCCCACCAGCAGACAGCCCCTGGACCTCAGGCCTGGCCTGAATCAGCCTTGCTGTCCTGGGTGGGAGCCCAGCACAGTAGAGGCCAGAGCCCATCCTGCCACCAGCAGATACCCTCCAGAGCTCGGGCCTGTTCAGATACACCCTGTATCTTCTCTGGGCTCAGGGAAGGCCTGGGTTCATTTGGCCAACATCGGAACTTTGCCTGAGCCCAGGCTTGGCCCAGGACTGCCTCTGCCTGGGCAGATCTCAGTCCTGGTACAGATCCACCTCCCGGACCTGAAAGGAGCCTGGGCACAGTATATGGCAAACCCTAGACCCCCAATGGAGCTCAGGCCCAGCCCAGATCTGCCCTGCAGTCCTGAATGGGAGCAGGGCGCCCAGGGTAGGCTGGGGTCCATCCCCCACCTGCAGACCCCCAGAAGCTCATGCTCGGTCCAGTACTGCCTTCACTCACCAGCAGACACATGCCTGAGCCCCTGCTTGGCCCAGATTCTCCTTGCCAACTTGCTCGTGAGGCAGAACACAGGGTAGGCAGGGGGTCCATCCAGTCACCGGCAGTCCACTGCTGAAGCTCAGTCTGGGCACAGGACTGCCTTCCTCCACCTGCAGACAACCGCGGAAGTCGCTGAAAAATCTTGACTTCACATTAGAAATTTAGAATAAGAAACAGAATTCCCTAGCTGGCAAAGGGCTCTCTGCATGACGAAAATTTTGCCAGGTGCTGGAAAAGAGTATTTTGATTCTGATCCTGTGGGTGTCTGCACAGTTCACCAGAGCTTAATCATACACCAAGCTCCTACAAATCAATAAAAAGAAACAAACAGCCCAATAAAAAATGGGAAATGACAAAAAGAGGTTGTCTATAAAAATGACATAGCAAATGCTTGAGATGACATTCCATTTTAACTGTATAGTAATTCAAAGAAAACATGAAGTGCATGTGTGTGTTTTGGCCTATCAAATAAAAATAATAAAGAGAATGAGAAAACCTAATGTTGGCAATGTTGGAAAATTGAACTGTCATGCTCTGATAAATGCAATGCAAAATTGTCATAACTCTTCTGCAGAGTAGTTTCAGAAAATATGCCAAAATTTAATGTGCAACCTTACCTTTAGCCCAAGTAACTTAAATAACTCAAATAACTTAAGCATTGTTATTGCAGCATTTTTTTTTTTACATTTCACCATGAAATTGATCATTGTAATCAAGGCCTCCACCAGCTTGGAATCAGACCTCAGGTCCCTGAGGAAATGCCACCAGGCACCATTTCCCTCCTCACACCCATGCCTTTCCTGCGAGCTGCTTAGACGAATAAAAAGCCAGTTCTCCTTGCAGAGATGTCTCACAAAGTCCTTAGCCCATAGTTTCATAGGATTATTAGCTTTTTGCTATGAAACTCTAGGACTTTTATATATTTTGGGTAGGCAGGGGTCTATCCCAAAGAAAACACTTTGCAAGTATTTTCTTCCATTTTGAAGTTGATTTCCACCTTGAGGTTTGTCGCCTTCTTCAGTTTGGGTTGATGATGTTTTCCACTTTCTATTCCTCCTTTTGTTACCTCTGCTATTGATGTAGTATCTGAAGAAAAAAATATTGCCAATATCAATGTGAATGCATGGACTATGAAGATTTTTTCTCCTGTTTTCTTTAAGGAAGTTTATAGCCGTAGGTCTCCCATTTAAGACTTCCACCCACTTTGAAGTGATTTGCATGTGGCATAAGATAAGCATCTTGTTTAATTCTTTGGCATTTAGGTGTCCAGTTTCTCAGCACCTTGTGTTTTCTTAGCCCCATTGTTGAACATCAGCTGTCCATACGTGGATAGATTTACTGTAGGGCTCTCTGTGCTATTGCATGAATCTCTAGGTCTGTTTTTTGCCAGTACCATGGCATTTTAATTACTGTAGCTTTGTGATCAGAAAATGTGATCCTTCTACCTCATTTCCTTTCCAAGGGTTTTTTGTTTGTTTTTGTTTTGTTGTTATTGTTGTGTTTTTAGAAATTTGAGTTTTTGAGGTTCTGTATGAATTTTAGAATCATTCATTTCTATTTCTGTAAAATACAGTGCAATTGGGACTTTGTTAGGAATTGCATCAAATCCATAGATGTCTATATTAATGGGAATATTTCAACAGCATTAAATCTTCTAATCTATTAACATGAGATTCATTTGCATCTGTAACTTTTTAAAATCATCTAATCAATATTTTGTAGTTTCCAATGTGCAGATCTGTTACTTGCTTAGTTAAGTTTGTTCCTGATTATTTTCTTATTTCTGATGCTATTGTATGTAGCTGTTTTTCTAATTTCCTTTCAAACAGTTCATTATTAATATATAAAAATGCAACATAATTTTATAAGTTGACTTTGTATTCTGTAACTTTACTGAGTTCATTTATTTTTTTCTAAATGATTTTTTATGGAGTCTTTAGGGTTTTGTGTATATAAGATCATCATATACAAATGGAGACATTTTTTACTGCTTCTTTTCTGATTGGGGTGTATTTTCTTTCTTTTTCTTTCCTAGCTGCTTTGGTTAAGGTTTCCAGTACTCTGATGAACAGAAGTGGTGATCTTGGGCATTTTGCCCTGTTCCTGATCTTACACAATTAGCTCCCTCTCTCACTGCTGAGGTTTGGAGCAATGAGGTTTTCATATATGGCCTTTATAGTGTTGAGTTCATTTATGGATATTTCTAGTTTATTGAGGATTTTGGGGGTTGTTTGTGTGTGTGTGTGTGTGTGTGTGTGTGTGTGAGGGTGTTGAATTTGACAACCATGTGATCTTCATCCTTGATTCAGTTGATTTGGTGTGTGACAGATGATTTGTTATAAGGTGTTCAGGGAAATGAAAACCAGAACCTCAATGAGACATTACAGCACATGCTACAGCTCTGTGTGTTCTTATCAAAAACCACTAAAAGAGTGGTGACTAGGGGAACTGGAACCCCTCTGTTGATGGGAATGCAAAATGGTGTGGCTGCTATGGAAAATGGGTGGCAGTTCCTCAAAATTTAGAACAAGAACTCTCAGGAGCGGGACCTCACCACTTCTGTGTCATTTACTCAAAAGAACTGAAATTGAGATTTGTAAAAAGTATTAGCACTTCCACCTTCATTGTAGCATTAGTTACAGGAGTTGGGATGTGGAAAAAAATCTAGATGTCCATCAAAAGATGCATAGGTTTACAGATTGTGGCTGATTACACATGGAGCCTTAAAGAAAGAAGGAAGGCCTGCAGTCCATAACAACACAAGGGAGTCACAGATGGCCAAGAGAAGTGAGCCAGTTTCACAACAAACACTGCAGGACTTCACTCACATGAGGTCCCTAAGATGGTCCAACTCATAGACACAGAGAGTAGAAAGGGGAGTTGCCAAGGGTGGGGGATGGGGACCTGTCAATTACCATGTCTAAAATTTCAGGGATGAATATGAAACAGGTCTAGAGACTATGCAGTGTGTAGCCAGGCCACACTGCTGTGACCTGAAACTTAGTGAAGGGGGCCGCTCCCATCTTCAATATTCTTACCAACTCTAACAAGAAATAAATAAATTGAATTATAGTAAATTCCTCAGAGGCCTTGGAACATTTTCTAAAATGTTCCAAGTTCCTGGGCAGGAAAAAAGAAAGTTCCTGGGCAGAGGTTGAGCCCCAGCAGAGGTCTGCAGGTGACAGGATGTAACCAGGTCTACCCTTGCCAGGGCTCCCCTGCAGGTCAGCCAGGGGTCCTGAGCCTAGTCTAATCTCCAGCAGGGATCTGGTGGTGGCAGGATGAACTCAGGCTTAATGCAGAGTGTGGACTCCATTGCACTTTGGCAAGGTGAATCTGGGTGGATCCTGAGCTCTGGCAGAAATCAGCAGGTGGCGGGATGGACCCTGGCCTACCCTGGATCTGGACTCTGGCAGGTGTACTAGTATGATCTGGGCTGAGCCCAAGCTCCAGAGGGTGTCCGCCAGTGGGAAGAGGTGGTCCCAGCCTGAGCCTGAGCTTTGGGGGGGATCTGTGAGTGGGTGGAGATATCTTGGGCCAGGACTGAGCTCTGGCAGGGGTCTGATGATAGGTGGAGGTGGTATTGGGCCAAGTCTAAGCTCCAGTAGAGGTAGGCCAGAGGTGGGAAAGAACGGGGCCTACCCTGGCCCCGGGCTCATGTGCAGGTCCACGAGTTGGATCAGTGCTGTGCTTGAGCTCCAGAGGGTGTCTGGCTGTGGCCGGAGGCATCCTGGATCTGGCCTGAGCTCTCGTGGGAGTCTGCTGGTGTCGGGATTGTCCAGGCCTTCCTTGGTCCAGGCTCCCGCACCTGTCAGCGGAACTGATCTGGGCTGGGGCTGAACTCTCTCAGGTGACTACCAATGGGCGGAGTCAGTCTTGGGCAGAGCCTGAGCTCTGAAAAGGAGGTCTTCCCATGGGTGGAGTCAGTCCTGGTCAAGCCTGAGCTTCAGCACCAGTCTGCTGGTGACTGGTTGGACCCGGGCTACCATGGACTTCAGCTCCAATATCACAGTAGCTGAATGGACTCCGGCAACCCAAGGCTTGGGCTCCAGCAACTCCCAAGGACGGGGAGTCGGATCTGGGCAGAGCTGGAGCTCTGGTGGTGTTCTGGCATTGATGGGATGGCACTGGGCCTTCCCTTGCCCTGGCTTGCGCACAGGTTGATGTTGTGGCTCTGGGCACAGCTGGAGCTCAGGAGAATTTCTGCCTGTGGGTGGAGGCAGTCCTCGGCTGAGGCTAAGTTCCAGCGGGGGTCTGGCAGTGGCAGGATGAACTCTTGCCTACCCTGTTCCGGGGCTCCATGCACATCTGCAAGGTGGAACTAGATAGAGCCTGAGCTCAGATGGTGGCCTGACTGTGGGCAGCTGTGGTCCCGTTACTGGCTTGAATTCTGGTGGGGGTAAGCTGGTGGTGGAATGGACCCAGGCCTACCTTGAACCAGGCTCCAAGCTTGTTGGCAAGGCTGATCTGGGTTGGGGATAAATTCCTGCATGTGTCCACCAGTGGTCGCAGGCAGTCCTGAGTAGAGCAAAAGCTCCAGCGGGATCTGCAGGAGGGCACAGGAAGTCCTGGGCTGAGACTAGGCATGGATCCTTCCCGCCACCAGCATGACCACTGCTGAGCTGAGACTTGGGCCAGGACTGCCTCTGCTCACTGGTACACCACTGTAGGAGCTCAGGTAAGGTTCAGATTGTCACAGCGGTCCTGTGCAGGAGCCTAGGCCCAGAGTAGCCTGGGTCCAATTGGTCAACAGTAGACTGGCGCTGAAGCTCAGGCTCTGCACAGTACTGACTCTGCCCACTGGTAGACACCAGCCAGAGTTCAGCCCCAGCCCAGATCAGCCTCTCAGACAGGCACTAGATCAAGATCAATGAAGACCTGGGACCATCACGCCACCGTCAGACCCCCACCAGACACAGGAACGCTTCTGGAACACAAGCAGACACCCTTGGAAGCTCATACACGGCCCAGATCCACCACACCAAACCTGCACATAAGCCAGGGCAAGGGTGGCCAGGGTACCATCCCCCCACTGGAAGAAACCCATCAGAGCTCCAGCTCTGACCAGATCCAACTCGCAGACCTTGGCAGGAGCTGGAGCCCAAGAAGACCTGATCAAGACTCCAGACACATAGTAGGCCCGGGTCCTTCTCACCACCAGCAGAGCTTTCCGGAGCTCAGACTGGATTCAGGACTGCCTCTGACCCATGTGGACCACTGGAAGAGTTCAAGTCCAGTACAGATCCACTCCATGGACATGCATGTTTGCTGGGGGCCCAGGGTAGCCCAGGTCCAACCAGACACCAGCAACCTGGCATCAGAGCTCAGGCTAGGCCCAGGACTGACTCCATCCACTGGCAGAACCCCTCCTGAGCTCCAGAGCTCAGGCTCCTCCCAGGACTGATTCACCTACTGGTAGACACCTGCCAGAGTTTAGCCCGAGCCCAGATCAGCCTCCCTGACAGGGGCAGGAGCCTGGACCAATGAAGGTCTGGACAATCCTGCCAGCAGCCTACCCTTTCAGGAGCTCAGGCCTGGCCCAGGATATCTCTACCCACCCACAGATCCCCGCCAAAGCTCAGGCCTGGGCCAGGACTGCTTCTGCTCACTGGCACACATTTGTTGGAGCTCGGGCTCAGCCCAGATCAGTCAAGTATTTGTGCAGGAGTCCAGATCCAGGGTAGGATCCAACAACCAGTAGACACTTTCCAGAGCTCAGGCTCTGCCCAGATTCACCTTGCCAGAGTGCACCAGAGCCCGGGCCCATCTTTAAGCCTGAGTTCATCCAGCCAGCGCCAGATCCCTGCTAGAGCTTAGGCTCAGCTCAGGACTGCCTCACCAACCTGCGACCTGCCTGTGAGCTCTGGCAAGGGTAGGGCTAGTTCCATTCAGTCACCTGCAGACACCCGCTGGGGCTCAAGCTGTGCGCACCCTTGGTAGACCCAGATTCTACCTGCTACCAGCTGATGCCTATAGGATCTTAGGCTCCAACCAGAACTGCCTCCGCTTCTCGACAGACATCCTTGGGAGCTCAGGATGGGCCCAGATCTGCCACAATGACCTGTGGAGGGAGCCCAGCACAGGGTACCCCACGTCCATCCCGCCACTGGCAGACCCCTGCAGGAGCTCATGCCCAGCCCTGATCTGCCCTGCTGACCCTGTGCAGGAGCCCGGGCTCAGGGTAAGGCCGGGTCCATCCTGCCACTGGCTGACCTCCACCAGAGCTCAGGCTCAGCCCAATCCTTCCTCCACCCACTGGCAGACACCTTCTAGAGCTTAGGCTTGGCCCAGATCCGCCTTGCCAACCAGAACTGGTTCCAGGGCCCAGTATAGGTCTGGGTCTATACTGGCAGACCCCAGCCTGAGCCCAGGCTCTACCCAGGACCGCCTCTGCCCATTGGCAGACACCCACAGGAGAGGTGGAAAAATTTTGACTTCTACTGGAAATTTAGGAGAAGAACCAGAATTCCCAAGCTGTCAAAGGGCTCTCTGCAAGAGAGAACTGTTGCCACCTGCTCCAAAACAGTATTTTGGTGATATTCTGTGGGTGTCTGCATGGTGCACCAGAGCTTACTCACACACTGAGCTCATACAAGTCAATAAAAAGAAACAAACAGCCCCATAAAAATGGGAAAGGCCAAATATAGGCTGTTTATACTTACAAAACAGTTGAGATGACTTTCCATATACACTATAGTAATCCAAAGGAAACATAAAGTACATGTGTGTTTTTGCCTATCAAATACAAAAGAATAAAGAGAATGAGAGAATCTAATGTAGACAGTGTTGGAAAATGCAATTGTCATGCTCTGATAACTGCAACACAAAATTGTCATAAGTCTTCTGCAGAGAAATTTTAGAAAATATGCAAAAATTTAAAGTGCATGCCTATCTTTAGCCCAAGAATTTCAATTTAAATAACTTATTTATTGTCATTGTGGCAAATTTTTATATTTTACCATGAAGTCTTTCATTTTAATAATCACATGCATATATAAAGTAGGTTTTATTCTAATCTTTATTTCTTAAAAATACTTTTTTCATATCTGTATACAAACACTTATTATTACTATATCTCAGACACATGTTTTTCAAAAAGTGAACACACCTTCAGTTGTACCTGTTCAAGATATGAGCCAATTAACATGTTAACTCTTTTTAAAGAGAGTATGGTTCTATGGTACCAAATAGAATCACATTTTTATACAGTCATCACCATCATTTGTCCATCCTCAAGACTTTTCTACTCACCAATTCAAACTGTTCCCATTCAGTACTAACTTTCTGCTTTTGCTCTTCCTAACCCTGGCAACCTGAGGTCTGATTCCAAGCTGTTGGAGGCCTTGATTACAATGATCAATTTCATGGTGAAATGTAAAAATTTGCTGCAACAACAATGCTTAAGTTATTTGAGTTATTTAAGTTACTTGGGCAAAGGTAAGGTTGCACACTAAATTTTGGTATATTTTCTGAAACTTCTCTGCAGAAGAGTTATGACAATTTTGCATTGCATTTATCAGAGCATGACAGTTCAATTTTCCAACACTGCCAAGCACTCTACCACTGAGCTATAACCCCAACCCCTCTAGTGTTTTATATCTTAAAAATAGTTTTACACATCTGTATACATATTCCTATATAATTATATCTAAGACACATTTTTTTTTAAAAGTTGCCACATGGGCTGGGACTGTAGCTCAGCTGTAGCACACTTGGTTGTCATGTCTGAGGCCCTGTGTTCCATTCTCAGCACATTTATAAATAAATAACATAAATATCTATCAACAACTAAGAAAAAATCATTAAAAAAAGAATATAGATGGTGCTTTTAAAAAAGTTAACAGAGCTTCAGTTGTACATGTTCAAGGTATGAGACAATTAACATATTAACTTTTTAAAAAAGGAATATGATTCTTTGGCAGCAAAGGGAATCTCATTATTATACAGCCATCACCATCATTTGTCCATCCCCAGGACTTTTCTACTCAGGAATTCAACCTGTCCTCATTAAATACTAGGTTGCCACTTTTCCCTGTTCTTAATCTCAGTAACCACCATTCTACTTCCTGTCTGTATGAATTTGATTATTTCGAAGATTTATTTTATGGTTGGGGATGTGGCTCAAGCGGTAGTGTGCTCCCCTGGCATGCGTGCAGCCCAGGTTCGATCCTCAGCACCACATACAAAGATGTTGTGTCTGCCGAAAACTAAAAAATAAATATTAAAAAATTTCTCTCTCTCTCTCTCTCTCTCTCACTCTCTCTCTTTAAAAAAAAAAAGATTTATTTTAATACCACCAAAGTACAAGAGCAATGTGTGCTGGTGTATGTGTATATGTGCACACACACACATACACCTTAATATGCATACAAAATCTGCATTAGGAACCAACTTTGCCTTCTTGCTTTCCACATTTATGTTTAGAAATCCTCCTATATTGTGTAAACATTCATTTAATTTGTTCCTGGACTTTGATGATTTATATATTTAATTTATCAGAGCATCTGGAGTTTATTTTGATGTACATAATGAGATAGGGGTTGGATTTCATGTTCTTACCTACATCACCAGGCATCTTCAAAATGGTCCCACTACCTTTTATGGAATAATTTGTATTTCTCCAAATAATGGAAATGTGACCTTTGTGAAATTATAAAGTGTTTGATCTATGAAAGTCTTTTCTGATCTCTCTTTTAAGTTCTGTCACTCTGTTCCCAGTTCCCACACTTCCGGTGTTACAGTTGTCTATATGAAGATACTTCTTGGTGCTAAATCCATGACTTACTTTATTGTTCCAAAATGATACTTTTCTGTTGGGCATGATGGCCTATGCCTGTAATCCCAGTGGCTTGGGGGACTGAGGCAAGAAGATTGAAAATACAAAGCCAGCCTCAGGAACTGTGAGGCACTAAGCAACTCAGTGAGACCCTGTCTCCAAACTAAATACAAAATAGGGCTGGGGATATGGCTCAGTGGTTGAGTGCCTCTGAGTTTCAATCCAAGGTACTAAATAAAAAATTTAAACACACACACACGTCTCACACATGTATACTTTTTGACTTAATTTTTCAAAATGACTTTAGACCTTTTTTTTCTCCCATGACACCTTCTGGAAGTAAGATTTTATACAGATTGAAATGAGGAAAGTAGATAGCTGGTCAATACTGGCCTCTCTCTGAAGAAATATACTATTAGGATGTGATTCTTTATTTTCATAGTTTTATTTATGTGGACCCCAAATATTTAGGAGAACAATATTTGAGCACTGCATATAGCTATTTAAATGGATTTCAATGGGATCTGCCTCTCTGGGCTCAACCACATTATTTATTTTTATTTTATTGGGGATGGAACCCTGGTGAGCTTAGCCATTGAGCCCCATCCCCAGCCCTTTTTTGTATCTTATTTAGAGTCAGGGCATCACTGAATTGCTTATGACCTTTCTAAGTTGCTGACACTGGCTTTGAACTTGTAATCCTTCTGCCTCAGCCTCCATGTGACAGGACACCATGGTCATGCACATTAATCTTCACACACAACATATTAATTTGTGCATCCACGTGCTCCTGTCATCTTTGTCTTCATTCCAGAATCAACACCAATCAGGTGGAGCAACATTTTCCTAAATGTCCTGTCTTTCCTTAACCTCCTAGGGTTCCTTTAATGTCCTCCTGTTCATAAGCTTTTTTCCTGGTGGACTGAGCCCCAGCATACCTGTGGGCTTCTGCATACCATTACAAGATCCCAGTAGAGTAATGATCTGGTTTTCTGACTGTGGTCATAATCTGCTGATTCTCTGTGATGACCCCTAGCTGGAATCTAGAGTTTGGTCATGCTGATTACAGCAGCCTTTTCATTCTCCCTGTGCTGATGAGTCCTCAGGTCTATCAAATAGAGGAAAACAGATGAGTGGCCAAGGAATTTACTAATTACACCACAGTGCAGAGAACCTCAAACACTGAGATGAGCACTGTGTGGCCACCATTGTCTAGGCTTTGGGGACAATGAGCATTATCCCTGCCCTCATGGAATCCAGATGACACCTTTGCAGAGGAAATGACAGGCACTAGAGCCTAGAAGCATCAAGGGGGCTGACATGGCCCTGCAGGCTCCCAGGCAAGCTGTGGGATGGGTAGTTTCCAGGGGTCCTTGTGGGCCATCATAAGGCTTTGGGGTTTACATGGATCAAGATGGAAAGTCATTGAAATTTTTCATATTATAGGGTGACATGGTCTGTTTTCTTATTTCCATTGTATTGAAGATTTGGCCACATGTTGAGCAAAGTTTAATTGCTGAGTACATTGCCCATGAATAAAAGCTCATGATTTGTTACATAAAGCATACAATATTTGTACCAACATAAAGCCTTTATTTTCACCTACTTTTCAAATTTTTTGTTTATTTTTATTAGTTACACATGAAGTAGAGTGCATTTATGCACTTAGATATATTATATATAAGTTGGGTTTGTTTTTAAAAGGCTGCTGGTTAAAGAGCAGAGTGAGGGGGGCAAGCAAGTCCTGGGGAGTGCCAAGAGGAGGTTCACAAAACCATGCTGGAGGGTGGACCAGGGCTATAGTAGTAAGTTGGCCGTAAGATCATGTCTGCATGCATCACTAATGCAGAGCCAGAAGATGGGGGTGCAGAGAACAGACCTGGTGAATTTGTTGACTTAGGCTTAGGACACTCCTACTGGGGTCACTATTGGATTCTTACTCTGAAAGAAGAGGAGTGTTCACCAGGGAGGTCTGACCAAAAAGGCAAAGAGATCTAAAGGCATGTGGACCTTCAGATCCTGGGTGCTCTTCACTCAAGGTCCCAGGTGGGGGGCACAGTGGGTGTGTGGAGCAGAGGAAGCCTGGACCTTCTGTACTTGTCAACCCATCAACACAACCACACTCTCTTATACACACACACACTTAGGCCCATGCATAGCAAAAAAAAAAAAAATCTCAAATGCACACACACACACACACAAACACCTTTCCACATATACATATATTCATCCACATGCGTGCCTAACACCCATGAGAAGCATAGGCACACACAGGTGCCACTCAGCCACTATCTTCCCCTGACAGAAAACAGCATCATTCCAACCCCCAAATGAATGCCCTGCACCCACACACTGGCCACACACATAGCCCTTCAGGAGGACACACACGATTTTCAGCAGCACAGGAAACACACACACCCTTTGGTCCATTCTGAACATAAACACATGCTCAACTTATCTGTTTTCATTTATGGAGAATCTGAGCTGCTGGTGACTTGATGCAGGGTGGCTGTCAGGTTCACTGAGTGACAGAGGATGCAGCACCACAGGTGCAGGAGTTGGGGAGGGCTGTGGGGAGAAAACAGAGGGAAACCAGACCTGAAGGATGACAAGAAATCCATTTACAGACAGCTGTGAAGACTATTTGTTCATTCATTTTGCTGTAAGTGATGCCTTCATTTGCTTGTGTGTGAATTATCCTTTTGTCCAGGAGAATGCCAGTTCACCCAATGCATAAGTTTGTTATCTTCAAAGCTTCTTCTCTAGCAACTTGAATAAGGTCTGACATATACCTGTTCCCTTAGTGAGTAATTGCAGAATCTTTAAGTGCCTATTCAGCCTGCCCTGGGCTCTCAAGGAATGCAACATACATGGCATCTGACATGATGAACTGCTTCAAACCATTCATGAACAGTTAGAGTCTTCTGCCTCTTCATAAGAAGAAGGTGAGATTACTGTTCTTTCAAATGGGAAGTGGTTTAGAAAAAGAGTTATACAGAACCAAGCTTCAAAAACCTGTTGGTGACTACAAAGCTGTGAACAAGACAGAGGGAGGGGGATGAAGAGGAAGAGGAGAGGCAGAGATTGACAAAGGGGAGAGATGAAGAGGATGGAACAGCTTCACAGAGGAATTGAAGAACAGAGACTAGACACCCTCAGGGTCAAGTACCTATGGACACTGAGCCTAAGTGCCACCTAGGAATGATGCAGGCCAGAGGACAGAGAGAAGTTGGGGCAGTGTGGGGCTCACTAATCATGTGGTTGGGTATAAATCCTTTCCTGTCTCTGGGCCTCAGTTGTGCACAAACTCAGGGACTGGACTAGGGCAGAGTTTCCCAAAGGGTCCTTCCTGGATGCTGTTATGGTCATGTGTGAAGCAATGCAAGAATTATCAGAGGTAAAATGACTAGATTATGAGTTGTCTACTAACCAGTGCATTAATCCACTGATATGGATTAACTGGGTCTATCTCTGCGCAGCTAGGATATGGGTGGAGGAAGTGGGTCATGGGAGTGTGCCTTTGGCATTCATATTTTGTCCCTCATGCATGAGCTCTCTCCCTGCTTTCTTGTTGCCATGTCCAGAGCTGTTTTCCTCCACCACATCTTTCCACCATGATATCCTGCCTCTCCTCAGGCCAGAGCAATGGAGTTGGCCAACCATGGGCTGGACCTCTGAAACCATGAGACAAAATAAACTTCCTCCTTTGAGTTGTTCTTGCCCTATCTTTTGGTCTGAGAAATGAAGAACTGACTAAAACAGGCATGTTTAGGGGGTGGCCCAACAGCATTCATTTTATTAACTATCAGAACAAAAAGAATTAGCAATAAAGTCATGATCAGGTTAACTAGAGAGGAGGCCTAAGACTGAGATTGTAGGTGATGTGCCCTGGGGGGGAAACAGCACCACAAGCTGTGGACAGAGGTGGGTGCCCATATGTGAGAAATGCTGGCATAGGTGACCTTGATGGAGCCTTCTGCTCTGTGATTTTAAAGCACAAAGGTTCTGGTCATGAGGCTGTACACAAGTTATCTCAAGAGGGGCCTTGTGGAGATCTCTGCACCTCTCACCCACTCTGCTCTTGGAAGAGGAAGCAGATCTTATATGGTCACCTCATGCTGTCCTCCACACTCTGGAAGCCAAGAAGCATCTCGAGATGTTGGGAACTATCCTGAAGGCCTTAGACTCTGCATACGGTGGACTTTGAGCTTTTGTCATGACTATTCCCTCTTGATCCACTCTTCCCTGTGCTCTAATTTGGTCACCCTTGTCTTTGACTCTGCATGCATGTGTCACTTCTCTCTGCATGCTCCCACTTGGCACATGCCCTTACCGGTCTTGAACTCATGGTACAGGCTTTTCTCCCATGCTGGAAGTATCCTGTTTATGTGGCAACATGCTGAGGGCCCAATGAATGTTGTGAGAGGAGAGGCAGTGTGGGAAGTTCACTGCCAATTCATAGCAAAGCTCTGGGTTTTGCTGAATAAACCAACAGCCCCCCACAGCCTAGTCTCCTGTCTCTCTATCCTAAACATGAGGTTGAGTTTCCTGCAACTGCAAGCTCCTCTCACCATGTGCAGAAAGACAGGAGTCAGAGCCCAGGTGGGAGACAATCTGGCTGTGCAAAAGGGGTCCAGTGGAAAGGAGCAAGGGACTCACAGGGCAAGACCTAGGTCAAAGCCAGCCACGAGCAACCAAGGTCAAAGCCAACTTTGCACAAATTCAATAGTTCCCAGCATCTTCTGCTCTAGCTCCCAGTTTGTGGTAGTATGTGGGGCCCAGAAAGGGACAGAAACACATTTCTGTTTCTTGTCCAAGCCACCCAGGGTAGTTTCCTTTCTTCAGGGCATATGTGGGGGACGCCATATTAGAACCCTTGCTGGCATCAACTATTTTAAAAACAGCAGGTGGAGCTGAGCCTCAGTTGAGCAGATCCTGTGCATAAGTTCCCAAAGAGTTCATCAGGGGCCCCAAATATGTGTTCTTGCCCACCAGGCTCCATGGGGCCAGGAGGGCAGTTTTTGTCCCTCAGGACACCTGCAGATTTACTTATAGTATTTTCATTCAACAAATGAATTAGCAAAGACCAAATCTTAGCTGGTTGTCATTGCACACACCTGTAATTACTGTGGCTCAGGAGGCTGAGGCAGGAGGGTCTCAAGTGCAAAGCCAACCTCAGCAAAGGCAAGGAACTGAGAAACTAAGTGAGACCCTGTCTCTAAATAAAATACAAAATAGGGCTTGGGATATGGTTCAGTGGTTGAGGGCCCCTGAGTTCAATCCTCACTATCAAAAAAAAAAAAAAAAAAAAAAAAGCTTTACCACCCAACTGCCCAGGGAGGTTAACCTGCTCGCAGGTCTCCATGATGCCCTCTAAGGCCCCTCCTCTTGCTCCCATCTGGGATTGGGGACTGTGTACCAGCCGCGCCTCATCTCTCCTAACAGATGTTGAGCCTGGGAAGAAGTAACCGGGCCACTGCCGCCACTTCCATGAACCCACACAGCTCTGGATCCCAAGCTCTCGTTACACTGACGCTGTGTGCAGCTTCTCCACTGAGCACCCCAGGCACTGCAGATAGCAAACACTGCAATGCCTGAGCTTTTGGAGGGTTTCCAGTGTGCCTGAAGCCTGGCCTCCCTTCATGTCGGGCTCGCTCACCTTTGCGCTTGGTCCGGGTATCACTGCTGTGCTGCTTCTATAGGTGTGTGCCACGGCAGCAGCAGGTAGGATGCAGGAGGGTCATTTGTGTGTGAAGCACCGCCGGCTGGCCCACAAGCACTTTTCCTCCTAAGATCTCTACGCAGCCAGAGGATCTCAGGGAGACTGTCTGCTTGCTGAAGTTTGCGGAGCAGTGGGTCATGTGGAGCTGGGACCAGCCCAGCGCCGAAAGGCAACACGCTCCTCCCTCAGCAGGACCCCCTGCACTCCTACAAGGTCTCCTGTCAGCCCTCCAAGCCCCAGCCCCGACAGCGGCTCATGCTCTGCCCTAGGGCCCTCAGGGTGCCTTCCCCTCTAGTCTTGGGTGGAGGCCCTGCACAAGAGACCTGGGGATATAACTCTGCTGGCAGAAACAGCAGTACAGTTCCTACATCAGGTCTCCCAAGACAATCTTCTGGACTTCTGGGGGCCTACTTCTCTCCAAACTTCCAGAGTTGCTCCCCACAACCCCAGCCAAAGAAGATCCTGGAGAATTGATTTTGCCCCACCCCACTGGGTCAGAGGCCCTCAACTCCCTCCTTATCACCATTTGCCATTATCACAGCACACAGCAGGGGATCCCAGAGCCACAGGAACCAGACATGACTCTGGCCAAGGAGTTTCCCAAGTCACCACCTCTGCTCCAAAAATAAGACTAGGCATTAAAATGCTGTAAATTCTTTTAATGTTACACCACTACCACCACTATGTAGGATCCAGTCTTTATTCCCTAACCCTTTCCCCAAAAGGTGCTACCTCCTCAGACAGTTGAGGGATGGCAGGACTTCAGGCTGGACCCACCATTAGGCACTCCTTCCCCCAGCCTGGAGCCAGGAGGGAGGTGACAGATGGTGATGGATGAATAGATAGATGGGCTAGGCCTGAAGATAGAATCATGATTTGCTACTCCAGGTTGAGTCCTGCTCCTTTAGCATTGCCCCTGGGTGTAGGGGGAGAGAGAGAGGCAAGACTGACCAAGCCCAGGTTGGCACCCAGCTGAGTGGCAGCTTTTTCTGGAGCAGCCCAATAAACATTGTGGACTCTCATTAAGCAAGGCTGGAGCCTGGTTTTAAGACTATTGGGGCTACAGACATCTTCCTACTTGGTTTCCCATCAAGGAGGTGGGGAGAGAAGCAACCCCTGCTCTAGAAAGCTTCAGAGGCTGTACCAGGAGAGCAGCCAGCCTGGAGCAGGGGCAGTCATGTCACTAGGGTGGCTGACCCACACATAGATGCTCTTGTTGGGTGGTACTCCCTGGAAGAGACTGTCTAGATCCCAGAGCAGCCTTGGGGACCCTTGGGATTCAGAGGCCACCCCCCCAGTAGGCTGGGCTGGTTGAAGGTGGACACCAGGGACAGGAAGTGGATGGTAGTGGGGCTAAAGGCATTACCACATTGGGTGTGTAGATGGGCAAGTAGGAGGTGGGCAACTGTCCCCACAGGGAGGCTCTGCATCCCCCACTGGACAGTTGGAGGCATTGGAGGTACTTTGCAGGTAGTTCAAGGGCCAGGTTCTGGACTCTGGGGATAAGCCTGAGGGCCCAATGATTGTCCCCTGGGAAGTCTCCCTCTCCATTCCTGTGGGCACTGGGAAATCGCAGAGGGGCCATAGAAGCCTCTCAGAGGAGGGTAAGTGTGGAGTAGGCACCACCTCCTCCCCACTGCAGCTTCTGTCTGCCTGAGTTGGGTTGCTCTGTCCAGCCTGGCTGGACTGTTGGGGCCAGGGTGCTCTCTCCCCGGGGTCCCCTAACAGGGACTTGAAGCCTTCGCTGGGTGGCGTATGGGGTGTGGGCGGCTGGTAGGTCTGGCCATGCAGCACGTAAGGGCTCAGGTCCTTGGGGAATGCTTTGCGGGCCTCCGGGTTCTGCAAGCGGTACCACATGGCTGTGTTCCGCAGGCGTAGCGCTTCTGCCGGGATGAGGCTCACATCCACGGCCCAGAAGTTGCCCTTGGCCTGAGGTTTCGCAGGATCCTTGGGCACCTGGGGGTTGGTAGGTTTGGGTGGGGCCGCCCAATCCCGGATGCTTGGGGCTTACTCGCCTGCCCCACCCCGCCCCCGGGCTCCGACCTTTGAGGGCCCCACCTTTCGGAAGCACAGATTGGAGGAAAGGTTGCGACGGATGGAGTCCTTCCAACCCTTGTAGTCGTCCTTGAAGAAAGGGAACATGGCCTGGACCTGACGGATGATCTGAAACCGGGGGTTGACCGGCGCAGTGAGCCGAGGCGGGGGCAGCACCCCACCCCTCCCTCACAGCCCTGCTCAGGGGCACCCCCCTCAGAGGAAACTTTTGCGCCAGAGGGAGACGCGGTGGGGAGGGTCCGAAAGAAAGGTCGCTTTGAGTCCCTCGGCTTCCATGACTGGTCCCACTGGCAGAGCTGGGTGGGCCAGGTTGGGGTGGAAGCCACACCTGAGAGTGAGACAGCTGGGGAGCCAGTCTGGGAAAAGGCCCACCGCGGGGCATGAGGAAGGCGGGGGAGCCTCTCACCTGGGCCAGCTTCAGCCTGCGGGAGGGTGCAGCCTGAATTACCAAGGCGATCATCGCCAAATACGTGTAGGGGGGCTTGTCATGCCGCAGGTATCTCTTCTTTCTTCTCTTGGGGGGCTGCGAGGCTGGCTCTGGATCCTGGGGCCCCAGGTGGGAGTTGCTACAAGGCCCCATGCAGGGGAGATTGTAGGCGTGGGCAGGGGCCTGGCCTTGTGGAAGGCCATCCCACAGGATGGAACCCCAGCTGCCGGCAGCAGGGACTGGCTCAGGGGTGCAGGCTCCAGGTGCCTGAACCATCTCCACGCAGCAGTCTCCGTGGGCCTCCGATCCAGATGGGCTAAAGGAGGACAAGAGGGAGGCCAGCCTCAGCCCTTGGTCAGGCTCTAAGCGACTCAGGGAGACCTTGTCTCTCAGGAAAGAAGAAACAGGGCTGGGCTGTGGCTCGGTGCTTAAGCACCCGGAGTCAGTCCCTGGCTGCATCAGATTTGCTCCACGTGGAGACGGAGGCTGAGACTGGAATGTTGGGGCCACCAGCCCAGGGCCACCTGTAGCCCCAGGAGCTGGGAGGAGCAACTGTCCCTCTTCCTAGTTGTACTTTGGACCTGGAGCGTGCCCTCCAAGCCCAAAGGGCGCATGCATTGGAGTGGCCCCTATTGAGAGGTTGCAAAGCCTTTAAGAGGTGGAGCCTGAGCGGAAAGAGGTCACTGGGGGCGTGGCCTAGATTATGGGGACCCCTCCCCCTGCACATAAATGTCCTCCTGGCCTGGGCTTGCAGTGAGGGGCCCTCTTGTCCCTGCATCTGGGGCGTATAACCATGGTTGAACTCTCCAGAACTGTCAATCAAGATGAACCTTTTGTCTTCATAATGCGATGGTCTCAGGTGTTTGTCACAGTGATGGAGAGCAAACCAAAGGTAGCTCCCCTGTCCAGTCCTCCTCCCTGACATTTTTTTGGTACCAGGGATAGAACCCAGGGTCCCTCGACCCCTGAGCCCCACCCCTAGCCCTATTTGGCATTTTATTTTGAGACAGGGTCTCCCTGAGTTGCTTAGGGCCTCACTCTTGCTGAGGCTGGCTTTGAACTCGGGATCCTCCTGCCTCAGTCTCCCAGGCCACTTGGATGACGGGTGTGTGCCACCATGCTGACTGACCCCTGACTTTTGTCTGATTAAAAAGCAGCATTTCAAAAGGCCACGTGCCGTGTGCAGTGCTAACCAGTCATTCCCATGGCTCAGGAGGCTGATGCAGGAGGACTGCAAGTCGGAGGCCAGCCTCAGCAATTTATCAAAGCAACTTAGCAAGACCCCTGTGTCCAAATAAAATTTAAAAATGGGCTAGGAGTTTATCTCATCCGCGGAGTCTTTGCTTAGGATGTCCAGCTTGCTGGACTCAATCCTCAGCCCTCCCGGGAAGAATACATACAGAAATGAAGATAAAAAAGCGAACATTTTTTTTTCTGTGCTATAAATGTCACAACCAACAGGCTGCACTTTTCAAAGCGTGGCCTCCTCTGTCAACTCCTAGCTCAGTCCCCAGACAGAGCAACTGTGCTAAGATGGACGGGGTGACCACGTGGGACGAGGCCCTGCAAGGTGCCCGCCTCCTCTGGGCTCCCGCTCTGGGTCCTGGATTTACCTTTCAGATCCAATGGGGCCCCTCGAGGCGCTGAATGGAAACAGGACCTCGCGCCCGCGTGGCCACACGCAGCTGGCCAAGTGCTAATGCGCAGCAGATGCCCGGCTCAGCGCGGGCCCTGATTATGGGACCCAATTCATAAGGACTTAATTTCCCTCAGCAATAACAGCGCCATTAAACCCGCCTTTACAAGCAAACGGGAATCTGGTTTCTGTCCTCTCTTTTTTTCACATACTGAGGCCCAGGAGATAGTCTTGCTGCCCCAGATGCAGGAGAGGCTCCGCCCAGGGGGACGCTGCGAGTTCACGGGGGGGGGGGGGGGGGGGGCTGCAGGACAGTGGCGCTCTAGGCTGCAGGAACCACCTGGGTCTGATTGGCACTTGCTGGGAGCAGATGGGGTCCCCGGGGTCCCGGATCAAAGAGAGGGAACAGTCCCTCCCAGAGCCTCCCAGCGGTGTGGGAAGGGGCCAGCTGGATCCAGCTCAGCTCATGCAGGAGGGCAGGAGTGACCCCGCTGCGCTCTATATCCAGCAGAGCAGGACCTCCTGTCCTTGGAGGGCATCAGGCACGGGGGTGTCACAGGGGGATCTGAGGCTCGGCCAAGCCCCCCATGTTGGGCAGCAGCTGAGGGAATTTTTCATCATGGGGCTGAAGGTCTCGAAGCCGATTCGCCTGAGGTACCTGGGGCATTGAACATTTAGTCCACCTCATTCTAGTTCCAGAACATTCTCAGAACCCAAAAAGGAGACTCCATCCCCACTTAGCAATCACTCCTCGTTCCCTTCCCCCAATCCCTGGCCACTTCAAACCTGATTTCCGACCCGAATCTGCCCCATCTGGATAGTTTGACCGAAATGAAGTTGTGTGTCCTTTGGTGTCTAATTGTTTCTCCGCGGGACATCCCATTTCCCAGAATCTCCTACCCTGTACCAACCAGCAGAGACCCATTTCTTTTCATAGCCGCATAATATTCCACAGTGTGCATGGACCACAAAAGATTTGCCCATGGATGCCCACTTTGACCATTGTGTGTTCTTCTGGTACAAACCTAGGTGTTCCAGTCTCTGCTTTCTTTGTGTGTGTGACAGTATTGTGGCCTTGGTCAGTCCCCAAATGAATGATCCACATAATTGCATGCCCATTTTTAACCATAATAAAGAAAGTCACTATAAATATGTGTGGACGTGTCATCTGTGACCGTGAGCTTCCCTTCCTCTTGGGCACATACCCAGCAGTCTGACGGCCAGTGCATGCAGCAAGTGTATATTGAACTTCATGCCCAGTTTCCCATGTTCTCCAGTTGCGTGCGCCATTTTGGATCTCCACCCAGAATCGTCCCAGTTGGTCTGTCTCCTCGTCCGCACTCGGTGTTGTGTGTGTTTTCCATTTTAGCCATCCGTGTGGGTGTGGGCATGTTGAATTCCCATTTCCCTACAGAATAGGGACACCGAGTGTCCACCATGCACGGTCATCTTCAAAGAAAAAGCTCCTCAAATCCATTGTTCAAATCTAAGGGTCACGAATGGATGTTGTGAAACGTGGATAGTTTGAAGCTACACATTTGCATGACCATCTGTGGCAAAGATGGAGGTTCTTTCTAGTTTGGTGATTATGATGATGATGATGATGATGATGATTGCTTTAGAGTCTTGCAAAGAAAAGTCCACTCCATTGAGTTTCCACAAATACCTCCCGAGTGGTTTGGGTCAGTCCTGTTGCACAGGTTACAGGAGAACAAGGGGACTTGGTGGCTCCCCTGATTCGGGCCATGACTCTCAGCTGACCAGAGATTTGGGGAGAAGTGTTGGGTTCTGGAGGGAAAATTAAAAAAAAAAAAAAAAAAACTTGGGAGGAACTTGGCCCTCAAGCCAGGTAGAGGGGTGGAGAGAGAGAGAGGAGAGAGAGAGAGAGAGAGAGAGAGAGAGAGAGAGAGAGAGAGAGAGAGAGAGAGAGAATGTGTCCTGAGATGCTTACCCCCTGGGGACCCGCGGTGGCCTGCAGGCAGGGACAGGCTGCAGAGATCTGCAGAATGCCCACCCGCTGGGAGGAGACCTAGTCATCTAGTCATTGGAATTCAAGCAGCCTGGGGACATTGGGGGGGGCAATGAATCTTCCCCTTGACATTCGCAGGGCAGAGTCAGCCGAGGAGTGGCACAGGGCATGATCTACACTTCTCATAACATTGCAGACAACTAAAATGAAGATGCCATAAAACCAGGGACAAAGGACTCCAGGGATCGAAGGGCTCCAGAGCCCATGGGGGGTCAGCCTGGGTGATGCGGTGTGGACACAGCACAGGTGTGGCTGGTCCATCCTTCACCCTCCCTGTTGGTGGGTGATTGACAGGTTGATTGCCATAGAGTCTTTAATGCCACCAGATTTAAAGATATCTACATAGGAGAAGAATAACGAGATCTAAATGTAAAACTATGCAGGATATTCTGGGGGTACGGTCCTGAGTGTGTCCCAGGTCCCCTGAAAAACCACTGAAAACCCCCAGCATAAATGCAGAGTTAGAGAGACAAACTGACCCTTAAAACAGATATGGGAAACCATACTGGAATTTGAAACAGGTTGGGAATTGTGAACAGCCTGGAGAGGCCACATTTTTCTTCCTTCAGGGGCAGTGGGAGAGACTTTGCACTGCCTGTTGTTACGTAAATTAGAACTGAGACCGCCCCAAGCAAGCCCAGTTTAATGTAAGAATCTTATTTCCCCGCCCTGAAAACTGGCACCCCAGCCTGGCAGAAAACAAATTTTCCCTTCCAGACAAAGTGGTAGGAACCCAAAATGGCTGGAACCACCCCTCCCCCTTCCCCCCCCCAAAAAAAAAAAAAAAAAATGGCACAGAGAAGGAATAGTACAAGTACCTGCTTTATCTAGGCTACTGGTTTGATAAAGTTGACACATTGTTGGGGGTTTTTCAATCTCATCTTGACTCCTGACCTGCCCCTCTCAAGAGTTTGTGAAAGATGAATGCTGCTATTTCTCCCTGAGATTTGTGAATGTACAAGTTTATACTTTCTTTGGGTTTAATCCCCTTCTTGCAATGAATCCTGGCTTCCTTTATTTCCCCAGGCCTTTTTTTTTTTTTTTTTTGAGCTGTGGGTGCCTGACATTTCTATCTTATCAGAGTTTTACTTAATTCCTTAAATTTTTCCCCTTTAATATCATTCATTTCAAAATGTGGTACTGTGTTAAAATGATGATGATGATGATGATATTAACAATAGGCTGGGGATATAGCTCAGTTGGTAGAGTGCTTGCCTACCATGCACAAGGCCCTGGGTTCAATCCCCACGTGCTCTCTCTCTCTCACACACATAATAATAATAATAATAATAATAATAATAATAATACCTACTTTTCATTGGGATTTTTGTTCCTTTGCCTCCTGTTCTTTTTATTTTCCTTTATTACTTAAACACTCATCTATTTTTATGGTCCTGGGGGTGGATGGAACTCAAGGGACTCAGGGAACTGGATGAACCACCTACATCCACAGGAAATGTTGGTGTCCCCCCTCCTCCCCACCCCCACCCCCCACTGTTGTTGTTGTTATATTGGAATAGGAGTCTCTTGCTGAGTTACCCAGGCTTGCCTTGAACTTGAGATCCTGCACATTTAATTTAGATTCTGAAGACACTCTGATGTCCAGTTTATAGGTGTGTGCCACTCTGCTTGGCTCACAGAATCCTTTAAAATGTGCTTCTTCGCCTACTAACATTTGACAGTATTGATTGTTATGTGATTCTTTTTTTTTTTTTTTGCTTTCTTTCTTTCTGTTTTTTTTTTTTTTTTGGGGGGGGGTGGGGGGGTGGGGTGCTGAGGATTGAAACCAGCCCTTTTTATTTGATTTTCATTCTATCAACACTATTACCAGTAGTCTGCGTACTACTACGGCTACTGATACTCTTAATTTTGACACCATGTATTGATCAGTTACCAAGGATCTCACTAAATTGCTGAAGTTGGCTTTGAAAACTTGGAATGCTTCTGCTCGACCCAACCTCCCAAGACAGGCAGTGGCCAACATGCCCAACCACCAGCTTACTTTTGTGGTGTTCAGAGAAGAGTTGTGGTGTGATTTCATCTTTTAGACTTTGTCGAGATTTGGTTTATGTTCCATTCTATGGTCAACTTTGGTAAACATTCCATATTCACTTTAAAAGAATGTCTACTGTGTAGTGGTGGACTTGCAGTGTTCTGAACATGCCCATTAGATGTGGCTTGTTCATGATGTAGTTCTGCTGTACTTTGTTACTGATTATTTATTTATGGCCTATGTCATCAGCTGCTAAGGGATGAGTGTTCTCGTCTCTTTGCCATCATTAATTTATCCATCTATTCTTTTAATCCTCTCTGGTTTTCATGTAGGTATTTATTTATTTTTTTCTAAACTTTTTTTTTAGTTGTAGATGGACACAATGTCTTTATTTTTATTTATTTATTTTTATGTGGTGCTGAGGATTGAACCCAGGGCCTCACAAATGCAAGGCAAGCACTCTACCACTGAGCTACAATCCCAACCCTCATGTAGGTATTTTGAGGTTATTGAATGACTTGCATACTACCTTAAGATTGTTTAATGCTTCCTCAAAGATCTGACTGTTTATCAATGTGCTATGTTCTCCTACACCTGGCAGTGATTGTCTTGTGTGTACCTTGAAGTTGTAAGGGTAAAAGAAATTGAAGTTAAAGTGAAAAAGTTAAAGGGTAAAAGACCGGGTGTTGTAAAGTTTCTAAGCTGCAAGGTCTGAGTTAAAATGTAAAGGATTAGGTATTTTTATGTTTCTATGCTACCTGAAATCCCTGTAGCTGTTAGGACATACTGGAACTGCCCAGTAAATATTCCCACTGACTCCCTGGTTGTCCAATAACTAGGGATTCTGTGTAACTGGTCACGTAGTCCTTTAGGCCCTAAAACCAATCAGTTTAAATGTGTACCCCATTTAGAAATGACCTATCACTCCAGCCTGACCTGTTCCCGCCAATGAATGAACTAATCATGTTTAGGAGTTGTTGCTTGACTTTCCTGCAGTGTATAATGATTTGTTAAAGGAGACTATGATGTATGTAAAATCCCCGCCCTCCCAAAAAAAGTGTACTTAAGCAGTGCTCAGCCCCTGCTTGGGGCTCTGGGCTGCTTTCCCTTCTTGAGTGGGCACGGAGCCCCAGCATGCTGGTTCAATAAATCCCCTTATGCCAATTGCATGAGTGGTCACTGGTGGTCTCTTTCTCCAACGCTTCGCCAGACCCTTACAAAGTCATACTGAAAATAAATAAGTGACTGGGTACAGTGGCCTATGCCTGTCATCCCAGATGCTTCTCTCTCTCTCTCTCTCTCTCTCTCTCTCTCTATCTATCTATCTATCTATCTCTCCTGAGGCAGGAGGATAGAGAGTTTAAAGCCACCCTCAGCAAAAGTGAGACACTAAGCAACTCAGTGAGACCCTGTCTCTAAGTAACATACTAGATAGGTAGGGCTAGGGGATGTGGCTCAGTAGTCAGTGAGTTCCCCTGAGTTCAATACCTGGTTACAGGCCTCCTCCAATAAATAAACAAACAAATAAATAAATACCTTTATTTTGTTTATTTAGGTGATGATGATGATGATGACTTTAATGTGGTGCTGGGATTGAACCCTGTGCCTCATGCGTACTTGGTAAGTGCTGTACCACTGAGCCACAACACCAGACTGACAACACCATGAAGTGCTCTTGCTCAGACTGTGGTCTCCTGTGTGGCTAGGGAGGGCAGGGGTTGGGTCCATTTAGGGCTGACAGATATTGGTTGCACTGCTACTTCTTAGATGAAACAGTGTGTAATATGTGCACACAGATAAAAATGAAGGTAGAGATGGCAAGCTTTCTCCAGCTTTATTTATCCCAGAGCATGTGGTGTTTCAGTCTAGGGCAACAGACCATGCTTTTTAGTCAAGGCAGCCTCTCTTAGAGCCCTGTTAAAGCTTCTTATTACCAAGTGCCTAAATGTAAAATTTGGCTCTGTGACCCAATGCAAAATGACTTGCGGTTCAAGAAAATGCTCATTTCTTAGGGATAACAACAACGATAGCATCAGCAAAAACAGCCCCCTCCCCCCAAAAAAGGAAATAGATAGATCAATAAAAATAAAAATACAAAAAAAGATAAAATGGCCAAACAGACAAACTAGAACTCCACAAGGAAGAATCCTTTTTCCTATTATGATTATTATTCTTTTTTTTTTCTGTTTCATAGTAAGTTGTCAGTGGAGAGCACACCTTCTTTCAATTTGTTCCTTTTTGTATGCCACTCTAAGGCTCAAACTCTGTGCTAGGCCAGCCCTCTGCCACTTACCCACAGACACAGACAGCCCCTAGACAAGAAAGGATTCTCAGAGGCTGCATCAGGCCCTCTCTCTTGGAGAACCCCAGATCCCAGCCGAAGGTGACTCGGGGCAGCACAGGACAGCCCTTCCTGGTCACAGCACTGCCTGCCCCTGCCCACAGCACAAACTGCACTCTGCAACTATGACCACGGGGACCCCATGACAGAGACTCCCGGCAGCTGGCAAGCAGAGCCATCTGCACCTGCAGGCCACCTGTGTGGGGACCTCCAGTGAGCTCTGTGCTGAGCCCTCTGGAGTCGGGGACTCAAAGTTCTACATCACTCTTAGCATGTGTGTTGTGGGAGGTCAGAGTTGAACCCCCTGTGGAGGGACAGTGTGCAGGTGAAAAACCAGCCTTTACCTCAGAGCAAAGCCTGTCCAAGGAAGGGACATGACCTTAGTCCTTGGAAAAACCCCCAGAGCACTCCTAAGCATATTCCCACCCTGCTAAGTTGTTTATCTACAAGTAACAGGAGAGATCTGCTGTGCCACGTGTCCCTGACTCAGTCAGGCTAGGTGGGGATCCATAGCAGCCCCCTAGCAGCCACCAATCAGCATGAGACAGGGAAATACCTGGGATGCCAGATAACCCTCCCAGTGGTTTATGGTGGTTAATAACAAGTTGGGAAACCATGTAGTTCAGCACATACACCCCTCTTGGCTCAAACCAATCAGTTCAAACGAATACCCCTTTTGTACTGACCAATCAGCCCTACCCAACTTGTTCCCACCAGTGAATGTGCTAATCATGTTTTAGAGTTGTTATTTGATTTTCCCGCGGTGTTTGATGATTTGCTAAAAGAGGCTATGATGTATGTGAAGTCCCTGCCCTCTCCATAAAATGTATAAAAATGCTGCAAACCCTGGGCTCCGGGCCTCTCAGCATCACCAGTTGCTGTGTGGGCATGCAGAGGACTGAGCTAGCTCGCAATAAACACCTCTTTGCTGCTTGCATCGATATTGGGTCTCTGGGGTCTTTGGGGGTCCCGAATTCGAGCATAACCCAGGGGCCTCATGGGGTTACACAGAGAGTTCCCATTCCACCAGCACCTCCAGCCTAGGTATGTTCCTGAAGACCCAGAAACAAATGCTTGAAGGAAGACTTGTGTGTGAACATTCACAGCACCACCATGCACAAGGATCAGAATGGAGAAGTGACCCAGTTGACCACTGAGGAGGAATGGGGAACAGGATGAGTCCATCCACATGATGGAATATTACTCAGCCCTGAAAAGGACTGCAGCTCTGGCATGTGCTGCAAGTGGGACGGACCTTGAGACATGGGGCTTGGTGAGAGAAGGCGACACAGAGGGTCACAGAGTGTGGACACCGTGGGCAGGACCTATCCATAGCAGGCCATCCAGATACAGGCAGTGGGCAGGTGACGGGGCTGTGCAGGGGACTGGGTCACTGCTGGACTGCAGGTGCCTTTCAGGGGTAAATGGGCTATTTGGAAGTAGAGGCGCTGGGCACCCAGTGCTGTGAAGGCACCTGATGTCCGGCTCGATCCCTAGCAGATGGATTTGTGCACATCCAGCACAGCTACAGCCCATGCTCAGGTTCCAGCTCTCAATGACCCAGCACCAAATGGAGGCAGAGAGGCCAACCTCAGAGACACCAGTGTCGCCCACATGTTCTGGAGGCTGCAGGTGACCCGTGGGGACCTTGGAGAACACACAGAGGCATTACAAGCTGAAGCTGGGTGACCCTGGACAAAGTGTGGGGTGGTCCCTGGTTGGGACCACATCCCAGGGCAGCAGCTGCAGAGATGACGTTGAGGTGGCCACATTTATTGTCAGCTGTGAACAGTGGTCATGAAGGGAGCGCCCTGCCAGAGCCGAGCCTGCTTGTACCCAGGGACGGAGGCCTGGCTTGAGTTGCGCTGGATGGTGGGGTCCCTCAGCCAGCGAAGGGGTGGGACGGGAGGCCCCTCACCCCAAGGCCCATGACCTGTGGGAGGAGAGGGTAGAGGTGTGTCCCTGGATGCGGCTGAGTCTCCCGGCAGCACCAGCCACAGCAGTGCCAGCCAAGCCAGCTTCTTAAACCTCCCGTAAACGTCTCTGTGCACAGCAGGGCATGTGGGGCCTCAGGAGGGCTATTTTCCAGGTGGACAGATGTCCCCATGGATGCTGCCAAGCCCGCTCCAGTCCTCGAGGTCAAGATGAGTTACACCTGGCCGAGCAGACATGGCCGGGAGCCAAGATGACCCTGGCAGAGAGATCCCACTGACCTTGAAGATGTGTCCTGCCTGCGGCTCCAGCAACAGCTGCTCTGGACTCAAGCTGTCTGCTGCAGAGGTCACGCACAGGTTGGAGTAGTCAGACCCCCCGGAAGCAGCAGGACATCACTCTAGACACTGGCATCTCCAGAGTGCACAGGCACATCCCTGAAGCCCAGCCACTCGCCTGCTGCAGGATCCCAGGTGGCCTGACTGTCCCCACTTCCCAGTGGGGCCCTGGGCCTGCTGGTTCTCCCTGGCACCTGCAGCACTTGATACCCAACTCTGCCCTGCCTCATGGACTGCAGGGGTCAGCAGGGCCACCTGGAGCCCAGGAGCTGGAGAGGCAGGAGGAGTCTCCCTGGAGCCCGTGGAGGGAGCTGGACACCATGGTAAGAGGTGGGTCCTGTCCACATTTGCACCCCAGAACCTGTGAGTGGGACCTGGTGTGGGAACAGGGTCTCTGCAGAGGTCATTAGTGAAGGGTCCTGAGATGGGCTCCTCCTGGGTCAGGGGGCCCTCATGCAATGGCAGTGTCCTCCCAAGAGACAGAGGAGGGGACATAGACACAGAGGAGGAGCCCCGTGGAAACCGAGGCAGAGCCTGGAGTGAGGGGACACCAGCCCAGGGCCGCTTGGAGCCCAGGAGCTAGGAGAGGCAGGAGGAGCCACGCTGGAGCCTATGCAGAGAGCTCAGTCTGGGACCCTGGTCCAGCCTCCACCCTCCAGGGTGGGAGAGGACAAAGTCCTGTAGTTTTCAACTGCTGGTTTGTGGTCATTTGCTACATCAGCCCCAGTGTTCACTGCACTGGACAAGTGCTGAGCGGCCACCCTGGCACTCTCGCCATCTGCACAGGTCCCCTGCAGCTGGACAAGCATGTGGTGCTGCCCTCCCACTCCCGGACCCTGAACACCATAGCACAAAGCACCCTATGGCCCCTCCTTGACTGACTGCCCTGTGCACACACCTGTCTTGGGGTCCATGCGGATCACCCTGCCTCCGTCAATGCAGGCCATGCAAAGTGTCCCGTGGTGTCCACACACAACCCATCTGGCATGCCTTCCTCTGGCTCCAGCTGGCACACCAGCCATGGGTTTGCTGCAGCAAGAAAGACAGAGGTGCGTGGCCCCTCACTGCCCAGACAGGAGGTCACATAGTGTGGCCTCAACAATGGTGTAAGGGTCCCGCGTGGAGAAAGAGACCACCAAGTGACCACTCATGCAATTGGCAGAAGGGGGATTTATTAAACCAGCATGCTGGGGCTCCGTGCCCACTCAAGAAGGGAAAGCAGCCAGAGCCCCGAGCAGGGGCTGAGCACTGCTTAAGTACACTTTTGGGGGAGGGCGGAGGGCTTTGTATACATCAGAACAAATCATCATGAGGCGTGGGAAAATTGAACAACAACTCCTAAACGTGATTAGTTCATTCATTGGTGGAGACAGGTCAGGCTGGAGTGATAGGTCATTCCTAAGGAGGGGGTTACATTTAAACTGATTGGTCCAGACCCTGCAATACCTATGTGCGACCACACAGAGCCCTTATTAAACAATCCAAATAGTCAGGGGAAATATTTACTGGGCGGTTCTAAGCATTGTCTTAACAGTTACAGAAATTTCGGGTTTTGCAGGTAGCATAGAAACCTAACAATACCTCCTTTACATTTTAACTCAGACCTTGCAGCTTAGAAACTTTACAACACCCGGTCTTTTACCCTTTAACTTTTACGCTTTAACTTCAATTTCTTTTACCCTTACATTCCCCACTCCTTTTTCTGACTACTTTTAATCTTAAAAGTAATGCATCACAATTATTGAAGGGTTTCACATTTCATGAGTTGTTTTGCATTCCTTGGAATCATTTCCAGCATGGCCTCCATTTTAGATTTCACTCGGTATTAGACCCCGATTTATCTAACTGCACTGACTACCTAACTTAAAATCTGGCTTCATTTCCCCCTCTAATTTGGGAACTCCTTACTGTTGTAAGGAAGGGGGGGCGAAGAGAATCTTTCTGGCTTCTTCATCCTGAAAAGGGACGGTGTGGGGCAAGCAGTTTGGAGTCCCCCTTTAAAAATATCGGGTCTATCGAGTGGTCCATGATAAAAGTCCAATTGAGAAGTATTAGGCTTGAGGGCCATTTGAGTGATAGGTGGTCTATAAGAGAAACAAGAATTCATTAATTTACTGGAACCATATTGATGCAGCAATAAATGTCACAGCACAGGAATATGCCAATGAGTATAATGGCCAAGACAGAGACTAACAATATTTTCCACCAGGAAGTACCAAGAACCAGAAGCTAAGATATTGTTTCCACGACAAAGTTGCTGAGGACATGGCTTCTATCTAAGCATGTGAATCTTTAAGGATATTTGTCACCTTGCCAGAAATGTCAGGGATGTAAACACAACAACTAACATTTAGGTTTACAGATGTCCTTTTTACTAGTATGACCTATGTCTAATAGAGAAACCTTTAATTTTGCTACTTAGGGCTGGATAACCATACTAGCAAACACCAAGCCTACCTGTTTAGGTTAGGAATATCTGTGGGCCTTAAACTAAAAACTACTCTGGCAGTTCCTTTTAATAGTTATCAGGCATTCCTGTCTGAGAATTTCTTTTGTAGCCTCCAGTTTACTTATTTTTGGAAGTTACATTTAACTATTATTATCATTTAAAATGTCCAGGAACAGCTGTGCTTTGGCTTTAACTATCTTTGCTAAGTGTTTAAGATGAAGCAAGTCAAACTGACTTTTGTTCTTATCTATTGTCAACAGTCAGCTGAGTTTCCCTGGGAGTCCTCGGGGAACTTCATAGAAGCTTCTCAGTTCTGCTAGTGCCATTTACCTTAGGATGGGTCCAGGCCTTGCTTGACCATGTGGCTTCCCTCGGAAGCATCAGGGATGTCTCCCCTTTCTGATGACCCTCCTTTTCACAGCAAATGTACCGATTGGCTTTCTGTCCTCCAATGGTCTCATTAATCTCCCTGCTCAGGAGGTTATGTGGCCTAGAGTTGCAGAGCCCTTCGGAGAAGTCCCCTATTCCCTGATTCAGACTGACTCAGAGGGCAAGAGCCGAATATTGGTTTTCTTGGCCCTTGTAATTTAACTAATTTTAAAAACTTGATCTTAAACATCCAGAAAATAAGTTAACAGCCTTATATTAAGAGCACTGGGCTTTAATGTCCATCTCTCTATCCTGTAGGTGATAACTCCTTATCTTATGTTGACCCAGGTTGTGAGTTCTTAAAGCAGTACCTCTTTAAAACATAAACAGGAAATCCTTAAACCATCTATAAGCAAACTACAAAACAAAACTAACTAGGGTAAAAACATATTTAGCTTACATAATGGCTACCTTGAATTCTGGCAGGGTTATACATCATAATTCCCTATTTGAGATCCTAGTAATCTTGGCTAAAACCTACTTTTGGACACAACTTTAACTGTACTGAAATCTGGCTTACTTCTTTCAAAGCCACTTTCACATGTAGTGAGATGGGACAGAGCCTTATCTCAAGTAAGGCAGGGCTCTTTATAAATCTCAAGTACTATAGTTCTGAAGCTGATCATTTTACAAAGTTTACATAAATTGTTGTTCAAGTTTACATGAACATTAGCTAACACAACATAATATCACACCTAAAACATGAATTAAAGGCTGAAAGCTTTTAACCTTTTGTAGAAAAGTAGCAAAGTACTTTGGTGTTTTACAATAAAACCTTTACACAAATTAGGCTCTCATTAACTTAAAAATACATTTAAATTGTATCTCAGTGTAAAAAGTAACATGGAACCATACATATCTTATTGATAACAAGTCCAATCTTAGAACACAAATGACAAACAAATCTCCAACATGTTTTTTCTTTTAAGCCTAAAATTACAATACAACTTTAGAACACCAGCTTGATACAATGTTCTTTTGAAGCTTCTACCTTATAGACTTGTATACCTGGAAGATATGAACACATTAATAGCACCATAATTACATTGATGTTTTTATATTGACCAAGTTTAGCTTTTAAAGAAACAACATTACAATATTGAAAAATAACAGCTGTTGTTTAACCATAGTTGTATAATCTTTAATTTTCTTTAAGATTACTTGCTCAAAAGCTTACACATATAACCAACTTACACAGACCTTTTTATCACTTATTTAAACCCTCTTAATTACTTAATCACATAGACTCTCTTGTCCAAAAACACATTTTCCCTCTATTAAATCCATACCTAAAACTTTCTAGTTTTTCTTTTCCATCTATTAACCTCCTTTTGTTCATACTTTAAAACAATATCTGTAAATTTCTGAATTTAAGCAGATTATTTTACAGACATCTTCATTTTATTAGGGTCTTTTTGAACACCTAGAAAAACTTATAAGCTTAATTTTAAAGACATCTTTACTTTTATCTGTTTACCCAATTTAAATTGAACCATTTGAATCAAGTGAATCAAAGATATTTGGATCCATTTTTAATTTTTTTTTATGAGTGCTCCTCATCTGTCAATTGTCATATCACTGCAGGATATATGGACATACACACATACAGATGTACCGACATACAACACATAACACAAGTGTAACACCCTAGTAGCTTTTTCAGGTGAAATCTCCATTGCAATGTTTCAAAATTCCAGTTGATCAGAAAAAACATTAACCTAGGTCTGTAGGACCAAAATCATGAGCTAAAAAAAATAATACAGAATCTAAGAAAAAGCAAGAGTCCTAAAAAAAAAAAAAAAAAAAAAAAAAAAAAGACTGGCCAGTAATTAATAAATACCATATAATTTACTTTTTGGTTGGGGTCTAGTTTGAGTTGAGGTAAAAAGACACTTTAACTCTTTTTTTTTCCCTTGGGCCCGAAATCTGTCTCCTGCTGAATGCCCCAAGCTTCTTCTATTTGCATATCAGCTTAAGTCCTGGCTGAGGTCTGGAAGGAACTGGGAAAACTGGAATTCTGAGCAGAAACCTCATGCCTAAGGCATTTTAGCTATAAGTCATAATTTTCAGGTTTAAGATGCAATTCTCAAAATTTTATATCTTTATATCTCTTTACATTAGAAACACTTGCCCATACAAAACTGAAAATAGGATCTTTTTCTGATAATATAAAGGCCACCATCAGAGGAAATTTCCTCAGGATCATTAAGCTGCTTCCTTTGTTCTGAAGTTCCTAAAGTAGTATTAAGTTTTATCATGTATATCCAAAATTAGGCCTTAAAAATTTCCAAGACTGTTGCTAATTAATGTCATTTCAATAAGCCAGACCAATGTTTTAATTTAGCACCCTTTTTTTTCCTGAATCTTACACACTGAGGGGAACAGATATCATATCATAATTTATTATCTTCGCCCAAGTTAATGCACTGGAATACCTAGTGAAATTTTCTCAGGCTACCCAGTTAAAAATTGAAACTTTCAAATTTTTTTTTACCCTAAGTATTTAAGTTTTCTACCATGAACTATCTGAAATCAAACTAAACAATTGTTTAAACCCAACTTTTAACTGCAAGATAGTGCAATGTTTTAGGAACCCATTCAGATACCAAACTGTTACAATAAAAAAAAAATCAAAACAGACAGACCAGATAAGAGAAAAATCTCTCTAGGTTTTTAACTCCCATTTAATTATGACTTTTACATCAGTGGCACCATAGATTTCCCACGAGTGGACCAGATGTTCTCACATAGGGGCAACTATAGGTGTAAAATCAAGGGTCTCAGTGTGACTGACTTTACTGCATTCAGGTGGAGTAATCCTTACAGTGCAGGGAAAGAATGAGGAAATTCCCCAAAGTGAAAATGGCTTTGGCAGCTGCTGGGAATTTCTCAGTCTCACCTTTTACTTACAGGATTAGTTCCTCTGGCTTGGTCTGACCCCAGGCACTAGGCATTTCTCACATCTCCTAACTTTTCAGTAGTCAGCTTCCCAAAAAGTTCATCTTCTGCTTGCAGTTGTTTTGAGTTTGAGAAAAGTTTAAGCAAGATATCAAAGTTTTTAGACCCCAGGCATTTCCCTCTGCAGTGGGCATGCTCAAGCCAACTACAGGAAGAAAAGAAAACACTGCTTCCCTAATTTCACTCAACAAAGGGGGGTAAAGTTTATCAAAGTTCTTTAAAACACAGCTAAGAGAGGTTTAAAAGGTGAGAACAGAAAAGCTGGCAGTTCTATTGACTTTTGGTCCCTCACAGGAGAAGTATTTGGTTAAAATTTAGCTAAAGTTACTTCCACACATCTAAGGCCATTTGGAATTTGGGACTCTGCATTGGTCCAAAGTAAAACAATGCCATCACACTTAACAGAGACACAGACAAAATGACACACAAAGATCATCATGCAGCTCCCGTTCCTTCACAACCCCAAGATCTACAATCTTGTGACTCAAGGAGAATGGAGGGAAAAGGGGGAGGAGCAGAAGGATTGAGTGATAGGATCTTGGGGGAAGGGGTCGGAGTGGAGGCAGGGACCAAGAAAGGCTTCATTGTGGAATGGCTTTGTCCCATACTGGGAGTAACTCAGGCAGAGACAGGGACAATACAAACGTGACACAGAGAGAAGGACAAACAGTAAATGGTTAACACAAGTTTAGAGGCAAAGATTAAAGACAGACTGTGAATCCAATCTGAGAGAAAGAATTGCCGGCGAAACCAAACGGGTTGGCAGCAGAGTACAAACAAGGGCACTCTTGTCCCTCTACCAACTGGGGGCACTTTTGCCTCCCCCACCCCTGAATCCTCTAAGGCGTCCCTTAAGAGGAGTGGCCTGTGGATTAGGACACATCTGTCACCACTGCCAGGGAGAATTTACACTCTCTGCTGACGGCCACGCTGCCAACCCAACCAAACCAATCCAAGCCAGAGACCAAACCTGAACCAAAAAGCTCTGAGAACTTACGCTCTCCACTGAGCCAAAAACCAAAAAGCTCTAAGCGATCGAAAAGGAAAAAACAAGAAGGAGAACAAGGAGGAGAAGAAAAGGAGGAAGAAGAAGAGGAAGAGGCACCTTACTTACCCCCTAAAGGAGTCCGTTGGAGGTCTCCTTGTCCGGCGATGCGCTTTTCCCGGCCAATGCACCAAATGTAAGGGTCCCGCATGGAGAAAGAGACCACCAAGTGACCACTCATGCAATTGGCAGAAGGGGGATTTATTAAACCAGCATGCTGGGGCTCCATGCCCACTCAAGAAGGGAAAGCATCCAGAGCCCCGAGCAGGGGCTGAGCACTGCTTAAGTACACTTTTGGGGGAGGGCGGAGGGCTTTGTATACATCAGAACAAATCATCATGAGGCGTGGGAAAATTGAACAACAACTCCTAAACATGATTAATTCATTCATTGGCAGGAACAGGTCAGGCTGGAGTGATAGGTCATTCCTAAAGAGGGGGTTACATTTAAACTGATTGGTCCAGGCCCTGCAATGCCTATGTGCGACCACACAGAGCCCTTATTAAACAATCCAAATAGTCAGGGGAAATATTTACTGGGCGGTTCTAAGCATTGTCATAACAGTTACAGAAATTTCGGGTTTTGCAGGTAGCATAGAAACCTAACACTACCTCCTTTACATTTTAACTCAGACCTTGCAGCTTAGAAACTTTACAACACCCTGTATTTTACCCTTTAACTTTTACTCTTTAACTTCAATTTCTTTTACCCTTACAATGGGAGGGAGTTACAGACCCAGTGGGGCATCTGGGACCCCAGGAGGGGACTCAGGAGGATGCGGGGAACTGGCCACAAAGGCCCTCCTAGGGGAGGGTGTGGGGGGCTGGCCACGGGAGGCCCTGCCCAGGGAAGGCCTGTGGAGTAAGCTGTCTGCAGGGCATGCCAAACAAAGTTAGCTGCAGGGTGACCTGGCCACTCAAACCCTCTGTCTGGTTTTTTATCACCTGTTTGCTTCAAGCCCAAATGCCCAAGTCCTCATTCAAGGCTGAGTGCTTTGCCCCCCTGCTCAAGGCTGAACACTTAACCCCCCTGTGTGCCAACAAGGCAGCTTGCAGACCCAGAGACCCCATTAGATTTGGGCTATAAAAACTCCCTCCTGCTGTGCCTCTCTCTCTTGCTCTCTCTCTGTCTCTCTTGCTCTCTCTCCTTTTCTCTTTCTCTCTTTTCTCCTCTGTTGCACTGCTGCAATAAAGCTCTCTTGGTCGCTCTGAGTGTTGTGGTCACTTCCCTTTCAACTGGGACCTCGCTTCCTTAGAGAGCCTCCAAGGTCATGGCCAGCACCCCGACAGGCATCACTGAGACTTCTCTGTAGGGCTCCTCAACCCTCCTGGGTTCTCCTCTCACACAGGTGCTGTCCTGGGCAGCGTGAAACTGTGCTCCTCTCCTACTGCAGAAGAGTGCCCACTTGCAAGTGGGAGTCCACGGGGCTCACCCATGCAGGCTCACAGGGAGCACAGGCTTGGCCGGGCAGCTCAGAGGGGGCGCAGGGGTGGCCCCGGAAGCCCTGGGCAGGCACACGGGGTGCTCGGCAGGGCTCTACTCATATGCATCCTGTAAAGAATGGATTGCTGACCCCTGAGCTTCACCTGCTGACCCTACCGAGCCTCGCACACCTGGCCGTGTCACCCAAATGTTCACAGGCACCAGCGCCCCCTCCCCACGTCTTCTTCCGCCCTCTGAGATGGTCTGGGCGCCACTCCTCCAGTCTCCTGTAGGCTCCTCCAGCGGCCTCTGCCCACATGCCACTCCAAAGACTGCAGTGGTGCCAGGGACCCTGCGTCTCTCCTGTCACCACTGCTTTCTGTTAGTAGGATTGCCAGGGAACTCCGCAAGGAGAGGATTTTCATGGAAGGTGCTGCTCTCTTGCAGGCCCATGTCAAGGGTTCCTCCCACTGTAGAGGAGGGCAGTCATGGGGCATGGGGACCATCCCAGTGTTCGCCCTGACTCAGTGTCACTTTGGTGTCTGGAGTTGACCCCGGGGTGCTGCCCGGGAGCCACACTGCGGCCCTTTTTGTGTTTATTCTGAGACAGGGTCTGGCTGAGCTGCTTAGGCTGGCCTCCACCGTGCAGTCCTCTTGCCTCAGCCTCCAGGTGCCCTGGGATGACAGGCCTGTGCCACCGAGCCCCGACCAACCATCCTTTTATCAGTCAGGTCTACTTTTGTTAACTGGCAACTGTACCAAATCCCAGCACTTGCAGAATTTATTATTATTATTTTGCAGGAAAAATGGCTTATCCATTGGCCACCGAGTTTAATAATGACAGCTGGGGGTTTGCACTCCACTGCCTCTAAGCTGCTGGACCCTAGAGTCATGGCCCATGGTCTCTCTGGAGGCAGAGCAGCTACAGAAACCTGCAATTTATATGAGATTGTGACTGTGGCCTCGGAGCCTCCTATTAATCGAAAGGGCCAAAGAAAAGCCTCTGTGCCGCAGCCTGGCTAGGCACAAATCACTGAGCTGCCACAAAACACTTGTATGTTCAAACAGGAAACTTTAACTTTATTGCCAGAACTCCACCAGCAATCCATGCACACTCCCCAGGAACTCTTTCTGCTCTCCCCCGGGTTCCGTGCCTACCCCACTCAGACCCCCCCCAACTCCAAGGGCACTCCAATTAGCAGGCTCTGGAGGCAGCAGGAACCACCCTCTTCCTGGAGCGCCCTATTCCTGGAGCCACCCTATTTCCCCACAGCAGGGGTCCATATACAACTGAATACACAGCTTAACATAACCATCATCATCTCAATGGCTCACTGGCATCACCTCTCAACCACCACTCCCTTCTGGCAGAATGTCATGAGTCATCCCTACTAGGCTGTGGCCCTCAACACCTCTGGTTTCTTGTCTATGTCTCTTTGTTTGGGGTGGGGGTTGCCAGGGATTGAACTCGGGAGCCCTAGACCCCTGAGCCCCTTCCAAGCCCTATTTTGCATTTTATTTAGAGACAGGGTCTCTCTGAGTTGCTCAGGGCCTCACTTTGGCTGAGGCTGGTTTTGAACTGACATCCTCCTGCCTCAGCCTCCCGAGTCCCTGGGATCACAGGTGTGGGCCACTGTTCCAGGCAGACTTTTCTCTCTCGCCTTCACTGTCGGGGCACCCAGAGCTGTGCCTGGAGGGTGCTGGCGCTCAGGGTTGGTTGGATGAGTCTGTGTATCATTTGGACCAGGGACTGCATTTTTTTTCCCCACTGAAACACAGTAATAGTGACCATTTCTCCCATCTGTGCTGCAGGCATGTGGTGTCATAGTAGAGTTCATCAAAAGCAAGAAGATGGCAGGAAGAGCTGTGCTGTGGGCGGGACCTCTGGGGACTGGAAATGTCCTTGTGTTCTCATTGATTTCTGCTGCCCAAGAGGAGGATCCTCACTTGGATCCTCATGAAGCCAAATGGAATTTACATCTTAACTAGTCTTTGTTTAGCGACCTGGGTCACATGTTTGTTTAAGAAAGGAATCTGATCTCAAACTCATACTTCTAGAATGAAAATCATCCTGGCCAGAGGGTGGGGAAAGTCCTGAGAGGGGTCTGGTCATTGGGATGGTCCTTGAACTCTTTCAAGTCTCCTTTGCTTGGAAAATGCATCTCTTCTTTTCTTTTCTTTTCTTTTCTTTTCTTTCTTTCTTTTTTTCTTAAATCAGTGGTTGAACTTGGGGGCACTCAGCCACTGAGTCACTTCCCTTTTTTGTATTTTATTTAGATCCAGGGTCTCACTAAAGTTGCTGAGGGCCTTGCTAACTTGCTGAGGCTGGCCTCCAACTTGTGATCCTCCTGCCTCAGCCTCCTGAGCGGTAGGATTATAGGTGTGCACCACCGCACCCAGCTGAAAATCCGTTTCTGTTGGTCCAGGGCCTCATAAAAATTTGCGATGGGCTGTGGCTGTGGCTCAGTAGTAGAGTACTCACCTCGCACGTGTGGGACCCTGGGTTCGATTCTCAGCACCACATAAAAATAAATAAGTGAAATAAAGTTATTGTGTCCAACTACAACTAAAAAATAAATATCTAAAAAATTAAAAGAAAGATATTATGTCCATACACAATTAAAAAATATTTAAAAATCTTCTTTGGCACATTATTGGAGGGGTAAAAATGAGTCAACCAGTATTTTTTCGAATGCAAACTTCGCCCACCACTATTTTGGCTATGGGCTTGATTGACAAATAACAGAAAGGTGCTTTTGATCTTCAAGGGGCTTCTAGTGTTTTCTGGGCAGAGAAACAGGAAGTCTCCTGATGGCACAAAATGGCTCAGTTGAGTCTGAGCTTCAAACTGCTGACTGATTTTAAATGCTGGAATTGGGCAGAGGGTTTGATAATTCCCTTTCACAGTTGGGCTTTCCAGGGGACAAAACGGACACACAGTGGAGCTTGTTGGGATACAAGGGGATTGACCAGATCCTCAGGCTTCCCAGAACTCCTGGTCTGGGCATGGCTTGTTCTCTGGAAGGGCCTCTTGGCACAGGAGAGTTGGAGCCTGTGCTCTTGTATGTAAAGAAGTGGGCTCTTACCAGGTGTGGTGGCCCTTGCCTGTCATTTCAGTGACTCTGGATGCTGAGACAAAAGGATCACATGTTGGAGGTCAGCCTCAGCAGTTTTACCAGGCTCTAAGTGACTTAATGTGACCCTGTTCAAAAATAAACACCTTAAAGGTCTGGGCTGTGTCATGGTGGGTATTGATTGATCATCTGGGAGGTCTGGGGCAGGCTGACTTTTCAGAAGCAGAAACACAATCAGCTGTGAAATAAAAGCTTGAATTCTAATTTTGAAGTTGTACATGTGGATTTGCCAGGGTGTGTTGTGTTGGTGACTGATGGTGGATGAAGAAGTCCTGTGTCTGGGGGAAGGTTTTTGAGGCTGGAATGCCATACAGTGTGCAGTTACAGGAACATTTGCTATTCAAAGTCGTATTCCATTTTTTTTTAGGGGGGGCTTACTAAGAATTGAACCCCATGAATCGAACCCAGGAGCTCTCGAACCCTGAGCCCCATCCTCAGTTCTTTTTGCATTTTATTTAGAGACAGAGTCTCACTTAGTTGCTTAGGGCTTCAATTTTGCTGAGGCTGGCCTCCAACTCGTGATCCTCCTGCCTCAGCCTCTCTAGCCCCTGGGATGACAGGCCTGTGCCACAGCACCAGCATGATAGCTGTTTCCTTAAGTGCTGTTTTTCTCAGTGTTATTTGGTACTTTTGGTCTTCCAGTGTGGCTCTTAAGAAGTCTGATTTTCTGGGTTGGAATCTTTCTTTCTGGATGTTTTGGAGGTACATTTGTATAGGGCGCCCTCCCCTGATTTCCCTTTCTTGATGTCTACAGGGCTTTCTGAGTCTCACTGTTTGGTGTCTTAGTGTGGACACTCGCCAGCTCTGAATCCCTGAGCTGTGAGCTGTTCCTATTCTCTGTGTGCTCTTTCTGGAATTCCAGCTAGGTGAGATTAGCTCTGCATTGATTTTCAACCTGGGCTGGTTTTGCCCCCCAGAAGATATTAGCCAGTATCTGGAGAGTCATCTCTTGTGGTTTTCAAAACATGGTGGGGGGACTCTAGTGTTAGAGGCCAGCAATGCTGCCAAGCAACCTGCACTGCAAGGCTGTCCCCCAAAACAGAGGAAAGACTGAGAAATCCTTTTTTTTTAGGGGGGGCTACCAGGGATCTAACTCAGAGATGCTTAACCCCGAGCCCCATCCCCAGCCCTTTTTATATTTTATTTAGAGACAAGGACTCCCTGAGTTGCTTATGGCCTTGCTAAGTTGCTGAGGCTGGCCTCCAACTAGCCATCCTCCCACTTCAGCCTCCCAAGCTGCTGGGATGACAGGTGTGCACCCCCACACCCAGCTCTCAGTTTCTTAATCCATAAATTACAAGTTAGTGAGCTGGGATTGTGGCTCAGCAGTAGAGGGCTCACCTAGCATGAGCGGGACCCGGGTTGGATCCTCAGAACCACATAAAGATAAAGGCATTGTGTTGTATCCATCCATACCTAAATCAGTTATATTTGTTCAGTCACCTATAACAGTTCAATATTTATTGCTAAGGGGAGGAGTGCTTAACTTTATAATGGCTTGATTTTTGAGCATTTTTTAAGATTTATGTTCTTCCCCTAATTTAGGGCTGGAACAAAATTAAACTTGTTCCAAAGGAAAAAAAAAATTAAAAATAAATATAAATAATGCGACCCTGTTCAAAAATAGATAGAGGTCTGGGATGCATCTTCGTGGGTGTTGATTGATCAGCTGGGAGGCCTGATAATATTAAAATATTAAAAAAATACAAGTTAGACTTTCAAGATGACAAACTATGGGAAGATCAGTGAGATCTATATAGCTCCATAGGAAATGGTAGGTATATGTGCTTTTCTTCCATGAGTTTTTTTTTTTTTTTAATAATATATATTTTTTAGTTGTAGTTGGACACAATACCTTTTATTTATTTTTATGTGGTGCTGAGGGTGAAACCCAGGGCCCTGCACATGCTAGGTGATGATAGACCCAACCTGATCTTTTATTAAAATTGGGAGCCATATTGCCACAAAGCCATGAAAAGATAATTTTGGCTTTACTATAAATTACTGCAAATTCTGAACCTGCTTGGAATGCCTGCCCGTGCCTTGAACTCACCCATGCCTGGCTCCCTGACCAGAAAGCAGCCCTCTCTGAAACTTTAGTGACACCTCATAAATATTGGCCTTCCCTGGCCAGACAACGATCCTCTCTGAGGCTCTAATAGTCCTCATAAATTCTGATGTTGGGGCCAGCAAAAAAAAAAAAAATGTAAACTACCATTAGTGTGATGCTTGTCAGAGTTCTGTTATCTGTAACCCCCCTTTTGTGTAACTTTCTGGGATATAAAGCTGGGCTGTAGGAAAGGTGGGGTTGCTGTCTTGTTCCTGCCATTTTGGGGAGGGAGAGGCAGCCTGGCCCGTCAAAATAATAAGCTTGCTTTAATTTGATTTTAATTGGAGTCAGTGGTCTTTTCTTGCATCCTGGTCTAACAGTGAGTGCTCCAACACTGAGCCCCAGCCCCAGCCCCAGCCCAGCCCCTTCCATAAGCTTTTTAATTGGAGAAAGCTGGACAGAAATGGAGCCATTCTTAACCAAGTCTTGGTCCTATTTGAATGGAAGGGTAATGGTCACCCCTTCAGTATTAGGTGGAGGGAGGCAGGGATGCTGTTCAGTGGGACGTGGTCACTCTCTTTGACACTGGAAACTGAGAATGGGGAGTTGGGGACTGTGAAAGAACAGGGAAGAGACATTCTGGGTAGAAGGTGGACATGAAAACCAGGCACAGTGGCTCACACTTGTAAACCCAGCAACTCGGGAGGCTGAGGCAGGAGGATCTCAAGGTGGAGGCCAGCCTCAGCAGCTCAGTGAGACCCTATCTCTAAATAAAAAAAATGCTGGGCCTGGGGCTCAGTGGTGGAGCAGCTTCCTGGCACATACAAGCCTCTGGGTTTCATTCCCAGAACCATTAAAATAAAACAGGTGGGCAGAGCTGCCTGTGGCCTCCCCTGGGCCTCATGGTGTTGGAATTGCATCCCTCTGTCTTCTGTCCTAGACATTTTCCCTTTGCTATTAGAACACATGCTTTGGGCTTCCAAACTCAGGTGCCTAAGCATTCGGGCAGTGAGGTAAGCAATGTGACTGGCTCAAGCCCAAGGATGTGGTGCCCTGTCACTAAAAGAGGGCCACTGTGTCCAGATCAGGTTTCCCAAAAGAAACCAAATAGCTAGATTTCTACACGAAAGTTCCTAGGGTTCAAAAAATTGCAAGAGCTGGGCACAGTGGTGTAAGAGTAAAAGAAATTGAAGTTAAAGTGTAAAAGACCGGGTGTTGTAAAGTTTCTAAGCTGCAAAGCCTGAGTTAAAATGTAAAGGACCAGGTATTGTTAAGTTCCTATGCTACACCCAAAACCTGAAATTCCTGTAGCTGTTAAAACAATTCCCGGGACTGTCCAGTAGATAAATAACCTCGACCCTGTGCAGTTTGGCAAGTAGGCATTCAGGGCCCAAACTAATCAGTTTGAATGTACCCCCGCTTCCTGCCATACCTGTTCCCGCCAATGAATGTACTAATCATGTTCAAGAGTTGTTGTTCGATTTTCCCGTGCCTCATGATGATTTGCTCTGATGTATGCAAAGCCCCCACCCTCCCCAAAAAGTGTACTTAAGCACTTCTCAACCCCTTCTCGGGGCTCTGGGCCGTTCTCCCTTGTTGAGTGAGCCTGGAGCCCCAGCGCGCTGGATTGGATCCTCAATAAATCCCCTTTTGCTGTTGCATGAGCTGGTCTCTTGGAGGTCTCTTCCTCCAACGTTTGCCGGACCCTTACAGTGGCACATGCCTTTAATCCCAGTGGCTGGCTCGGGAGGCTGAGGCAGGAGAATAACAAGTTTGAGGCCAGCCTCAGTAAAAGTGAGGCCCTCAGAAACTCAGGGAGACCCTGTCTCTAAATAAAATACCCAATAGGGCTGGGGATGGGGCTCAGGGGTTGAGTGTCCCTGGGTTCAATTCCCCCCAAAAAAAGCCAAGTTTAAAGGCACATCTAAGACTACGTGGTCCCAACCAAACCATCCTGTGGGCAGCGAGTTGGCTCCTTGTAATCTAAACAGTATTTTAATTCACCAGGAGAAGTCATGCAGCATTAGTACTACTGTGTGCTCAAGACCGCACTGGAAAACAGAGAGAATATCAAAACTAGAACCAGCCTCTGCCCCATGGGCTAGTGGATTTTGCCCAACAGTGTTCGCTGATTGTCCCCCAGGTCGGCTGCTCAGAGGTGTCACCAAAAGGGCATTGAAAAGAAAATCTAAGAGGAACCTTCCCTGGGACAACTGAGACAGTTGGCCTTGTCTCAGCAGCTTGGGAGGCTGAGGCAAGAGGATCAAAAGTTGGAGGCCAGCCTCAGCAACTTAGTTAGGCCCTCAGCAACTCAGGAGGCTCTGTGTGGCCCGCACACCTGGGGTATGACCTCATTCTTGTTTTGAGATGAGGAAGGATAAAATGGCACTCAGAGGCCATGTCATTTCCCAGTCCTGGGCCCACTTGAGAGCATTTGCTTTCCATAACTTGTTATTTGATGAGATGTCTGTTCCATCTGGTTCTCTTTAGCATCTGCCAACCGAAGTTAGGGTACTGAGCATCAATTTATAGTTGACCATAGGGCACAGTCAGGGGGAGCTTGTGCAGACCAACCCACTCCTCCAGATTTGGCTTCATGTATCATCCACTGTTTGCTAGCCTTTTAACATAAAATGAAGGTCATGTAATAAAGCCTTCCTGATTTGTTAGTGTTATTTATTTATTTATTTATTTATTTATTTATTCATTTTGGTCCCAGGGATTGAACCCAGGGGCGCTTACCCCATGAGCCCTATCCCCAACCCTTTTATATTTTATTTAGAGACAAGGTCTCACTGAGTTGCTCAGGGCCTTGCTAACTGGCTAAGGCTGGCCTCCACCTTGACATCCTCCTGCTTCAGCCTCCTGAGACTCAGGGATCACAAGTGTGTGACACCATGTTCAGCCTCTTGAATAATTTTTTTTAATATTTATTTTTTAGTTATCAGTGGTACAACATCTTTGTTTGTATGTGGTGCTGAGGATCAAACCCGGGCTGCACGCATGACAGGCAAGCCTGCTACCACTTGAGCCACATCCCCAGCCCCTTGAAAAATTTTTTTATACATGGCTTTGAATTATGTTTTCAAGACTATAAAATGAAAACCTTTCCTTTCTTGCCTTGTAGACAGCCCTGGCCCTGGTGATTGCTCAGGAGCTGGGGAGTAAAGTGCCTTTCTGCCCCATGGTGGAGAGCAAAGTTTACTCCATGGAGATCAAGAAGACAGAGGTGCTGATGAAGTATTTCCACAGGGCCATCGGTGAGTGTCACGTCGGTGTGACAGATGGCTGTTGCTTCTCCAGTTATTTGAATCCTTTCATCTAAAAATGCTCGTGTTCTTTTGAGGCTGTTTGACAAGACAGTCAAGAGTAGCCAGCCATCCCAGCAGCTTGGGAGGCTGAGGTAGGAGGATCACAAGTTGGAGGCCAGCCTCAGCAATTTAGTGAGGCCCTGAGCAACTCAGCAAGACTCTGTCTCTAAATAAAAGATAAAAAGGGCTGGGGATGGGGCTCGGTGGTCAAGGGCCCCTGGGTTCCATCCCTGGTACCCAGATAAATAAATAATAAATAAATAAATAAATAAATAAATAAATAAATAAATAAATAAATAAAAAAGACTAAGAAGTCTACTTGGGGAGCTTTTGGTTTAATGCTGAAAGAAAGAAAATGCAGTGGGAGGGTGCAGCATTTGGAAGTGGAGAGATGTCATGGGACCCTCATTACCCCCCACAGCCATCTGATTTCCTGGTGGCTGGCACTCTGTCTTCCTGTGGTGCCTCTCTGGGGGACTGACTCTGCCTCTTGATCTTCCCCAGCAGGTCCCTGTAAGCACTCAACTATGGGGCGCTCTCGCTCTCTCTCTCTCTCTCTCTCTCGCTCTCGCTCTCGCTCTCGCTCTCGCTCTCGCTCTCGCTCTCCCTTTCTCTCTTTTGGGACTATGGCCTCTGAGCCATCCCCAGCCCCTGTGTGACAATAATGCTGAACTGAAGATTTCTAATTCTGAACTTCTGCCCCGAAGCTAAGCTTTGTGTCACATTGAACTTAGGCTTTTTATTTTTATATTTTAGTACCAGGGATTGGATTGAACCCAGGGGCATTTAACCCCTGAGCCCCATCTCCAGCTCTTTTTATATTTCTTTTAGAGACAGGGTCTCACAAAGTTAATGAGACTGGCCTCCAACTCTCAATCTTCCTGCCTCAGCCTCCTAAGCTTCTGAGATTATACGTGTATACAATCACACCTGGGTTTTACGTTTAAAATTTTTCTCTCTATTGTTTTTTCTTCATTTTTCTTTTTCTTTTCCCTTTTCATTTCCTATTTTTAAGGGTCTCACTATGTTTCCCAGGCAGACCTGGAACTCCTGGGTTTAAACCTTCCTCTTGCCTCAGTATGCTGAGTAATTATGGCTACAGATGTGTGCTATGGTGCCTGGCTTTCTTTTCCTTATTTAAACATGTGCCAGTGACTTTATTTAACTCATTAATTAAATATATGAACCATATTCCAATAGCTCAGGAGGCTGAGGCAGGAGGATAGCAAGTGGGAGGCCAGCCTCAGCAACTTAGCCAGACCCTGAACAACTCAGTGAGTCCTTGTCTCTAAATAAAATATAAAAGGGACTGGGGATGGGGCTCAGGGGTTTAGGGCCCCTGAGTTCCATTCCTGGTACCAAAAAGAACCAAAAAATTGTGACCAGTAAGATAGGACAACCTTTCAAATACCTGAACATTATTATTTTTAAGAACTTAAATTTAAAAAAAAAAAACAAAAACAAAAACACCATTTTTCTGGGCTGGAGCAGGGGCTCAGTGGTAGAGCACCCACCTAGCATGTGTAGGGCCCTGGGTTCAATCCTCAGCACCACATAAGAATAAAAATTAAAAAAAAATAAAGAAATTGTGTCCATCTACAACTTAAAAAAAAATTTAAAAACCCCATTTTTGTGAGACAAAAATCTGATAAAACTGGCCTTCACACAGTTGCTTCTGTTTCAATGGCTCAGCAGGAACTGAAATGCTTTAAAACTTGAAAAAGTAGAGGTCACCAGGCACATTTGATGGGAGTGGCCCCTGGGGTTGGGTGGTGGGGGACACAGCAGGTGCTTTTGATGGTAGCAGGTGAGAGAAATTTCTAGATCCTGCCACAGAATGAAAGGGCAAGCTGTAACCTCCCCTCAGACAGGAGCCTTCTGTCCCTGCACATTTGACTTCCTGAGAAGCTGCAGAGGGAGGGAGAGAAGGTCAGCTGTCCCCATGTATGCCACTCCCTTAATGTGATAAAGGACTCTGTCAGGGACTTAGAAACCCAAGCCAGTAGATAAAACCCATGTCCTTTGTGCTGTCGTGGCCAGAGACAGCGCCTGCAGCCCCTCTCTTGGCCACCAGCTGGGCCCATGGTCCACTGGGCCTTCCCCTGTCTTCTGGTCACCACCGAGAAACTTCTAGACAAATATAAGTGGCTGAAAGATGGGGATGCCTTCCTTCCCCTCCTGGAGAAATTTCATGTCACTGTCCCCTGACAGTAAGTATGGGCAGGCATTCCATTTGGAGGAATTTCCTCTTTGAAGAATAGAAAATGTTCTATTAAAAAATCAAAGTAGGCTTAAAAGCCCAGAATTTTCCAAGCTTGACAGAGTTTTCTGATACCTTCATGTTTTCTGGGAAATTTATTTTTTCTTTCTTTCTTTCTTTTTTTTTTTTTTTTTTTTTTTGTACCACGGATTTAACCCAGGGGCCCTCAAACCCTGAGCCCCATCCCCAGCCCTATTTTGCATTTTATTTAGAGTCAGAGTCTCCCTGAGTTGCTCAGGGCCTCAGTGTTGTGGAGGCTGGCCTCTAACCCATGATCCTCCAGCCTCAGCCTCTGAGCTGCTGGGACACGAGGTGTGCACAGCTGCTCTGGGCTTTTTTTGGGAAGTTTGTCTTGGGGTTTGGGAGCTGGGAATTTGGTTCATCAAACACAGAATGTGGCTTCTCTTTTGGGTGTTTTTTAAAAGCCCCATTTATAGGCTCTCAGGTAGATCACAGAGGAGAGCTGGCCTTTAGCTTCCTGTCTTGAGTGTTCTTGTCCTGTTGGGTTTTCTGGAGAAGAGAAGGCAAGGGATGGTGTGATAAGATAACACCCCCCTTGAACAGTGGGAAGTGGCCTGAGTGTCTGATCCTGTGGCCATGTCTCTGCCTTTGGGACATTTCCATATCAGCTCACAGGGAGCCCGATGGCCACCTGCCAGCAGAAGTCCTTTGTGGTCTCCCCATTTGTAAGGAGAGCAGTGGCTCTCAGCTCTCCTTTTTTTTTTTTTTTTTTTTTTTTGAGGTGGGGCACCAGGGATTGAACCCAGAGCACCTAACCACTGAGCCACCTCCCAGCCCTGTTTTGAATTTATTTGGAGACAGGGTCTCACTGAGTTGATCAGGGCCTCACTGAGTTGCTGAGGCTGGTCTCCAGCTCACCGTAATCCTGTCTTGGCCTCCCGAGCTGGGATGACAGGCATGGGCCACCGCTCCCTGTAGTGTTGCTCTCCACTCATGATGGTGTCTCTGGGTTGTACTGGAGGGTGACTTGTCAGTTCTTGTGCTGTGGCAGTTTGAGGTAAGAAGGTTGTTGGTGGGGAGGGGATGATGTGGAGAGAAGGATGGTCCCATTTCTCACTGTGTCCCCATTGGCAGTCCCTCCAAGGGCTGCGGATAAAGGAGGCCAAGGAGGTCTACGAGGGGGAGGTGACCAAGCTGACACCATGTGAGACTGAGAACCCCATGGGCGGCTATGGCAAGACCATCAGCCTCGTGATCATAGGGATCAAGACAGCCAAGAGCAACAAGCAGCTCAAGGGGAGTCCGTCCTGAGTCTTGTCCTCAGCACTGTGGCACTGGGCAGGTGGTGTGACCTCTGTGTCCCTTTTTCCTTGGCCTCTGCACTGCTGATGCCATATGGGACACTCAGGATAACACTGTGTAGTATAAAGGGACATAGAGGGCTTTGACATAGGTCCCTTCATGAGGTAGCTCTTTCTTTTCTCATTGCTCCTGGGAGTTGTGTGGTTAAGTCAAGAAATTGCTTCTGCCATCTCATCACACACATGATGACCATTGGCCAGCCATGCACAGTGGAGCACACCTGCCATCCCAGCCGCTCAGGAGGCTGAGGCAGGAGGATCACAAGGTGGAGGCCAGCCTCATCAACTTAGTCAGGGCCCTGAGCAGCTCAGGGAGAGCCTGTCTCTAAATAAGATAAAAAATGTGGCTCGGGATGGGGCTCAGGTGTAAGTCAACCCTCAGTTCAATTCCCAATACTGCCCCCTCACCTCCCCCAAAAGTCAAAGTGGACATAATTTTGTTTCTTTTTTCTTTCTTTTTCATAATGTTTTTACTCATCCACTGTTGTTATGATTGACTCACACTAGCTCTGTACCTGTCCCCTGCTACATAGATAGGTCCCCTGCTGCGGGCTTGGGGAGGTATTTTACCTGTGGCTCCTGGCAGTTGTGTGCCCGTGTGTGCAGGAACTGTGAATCTAATTTTCCCTGTTTTCCAGATCAAGGCCTCAGGCTCAGGAAGAGGCTCCACAGTCATCCTGCGTCCACTGCTGGCTGAGGGGCAGGGTGACTGCAAGTCCTGTGGTGCTCGGTGACCCCTGTGAGTCCTCTGAGCTCTCTGGGGCTCAGTTTTTCATATCTAGACCACTCTCCATCCACCATAGAATCTCTCCATCTTTCCCCCTTTTATAATTTTATGGTTCTTTGATTCTCTGAGGTAGTTTCTTGGTCACTGCTGTATGGAGATCATGAAAATATCACTTCCCCCAAGGGCTATTTTTCTGTTTTCCAACAGGGCCTTCATTGATAGACCCAACCTGATCTTTTCTTAAAATTGGGAGGCATATTGCCACAAAGCCATGAAAAGATAATTTCGGCTTTACTATAAATTACTGCAAATTCTGAAACTGCTTGGAAGGCCTGCCCGTGCCTTGAACTCACCCATGCCTGGCTCTCTGACCAGACAGCAGTCCTCTCTGAAACTTAGTGACACCTCACAAATATTGGCCTTCCCTGGCCAGACAACAACCCTCTCTGAGGCTCTAATGGTCCTCATAAATTCTGATGTTGGGGCCAGCAAAAAAAAAAAAAAATGTAAACTACCATTAGTGTGATGCTCGTCAGAGTTCCGTCATCTGTAACCCCCCTTTGTGTAACTTTCTGGGCTATAAAGCTGGGCTGTAGGAAAGGTGGGGTTGCTGTCTTGTTCCCGCGGTTTGGGGAGGGAAAGGCAGCCTGGCCGGTCAAAATAATAAGCTTGCTTTAATTAGATTTTAATTGGAGTCAGTGGTCTTTTCTTGCGTCCTGGTCTAACATTCATCTCAGGAGCTTGGCTCCGCAAACCTCTCTCTCTCTCTCTTTAATCCCTCATCACATCCTGTCCACCTGGATTAATGAGGTTCTGAGAAGGTGGCCCTTTCTCAGGAATGAAACCTTGAGCCAGTTCATCTGGAAAATCAACGGTATAAAAGTGCCTGAGAGGAAAAGAGAAAAATTGTCCTCTTTCACGTTGGAGAGAGGACACAGGAACACAGTGGAAACTTGAGCCATCCATCGGTCTGCTTTGACCAGCGTCTCAAAAAAAGAGCCTAATGGAGAAGAGTAAAATTGTCTTCCAAAACAAAGGTGACCTTCCAAGGGACCTCATTCCCATGAATGGCCACCTGCTGTCCCTCCCCCTGGCCTTTGGCCACCACATACCGACTTTGTCTCTAGATTGGCCTTTTGGGGGCCCCCTCCTGCCGAGGGAGCCCTGCAGTGGATGTTAGGCTGTGTCGTGCCCACCGCCATCCCCCTTTGAATCTGGACTCTGTCTGGGACAGAGCTCAGGTGTGTTTCCACAGGGTGGCTGTCTGTAGCAGCTGCTCTGGAAGCTTAGCCTCAGGACCTGTCTGCCAGCTGGGTCCTGCAGAGGCTGCTGTCCTTGCCCAGTGCACACCCCTGGGGAAGAGCAAGGCCCCATATAGCAGTATCACCCTGAGATGTATGTGCACAGCCCCGGGGGCTCAAACCCAGGGCCCTGGCCATAGTGAACTAGTGCTCTGCCACTGAGCTGTGCCCCAGCCCCAGGGCCTAGCTATGTGGTCTAGACTGGCCTCCACCTTGGTGATCCTCCTTCCTCAGCCTCCTGACCCAGACAGTTTGAGGGGATTCCAACTTTTGTTTCCCCTTCTGAGCTGGACTCCTCTGTGGGTGCTTTTGGGTACTGTCACATAGAGGAGGAGACCAAGGCCCAGAGAGCCGGAATCATGGGCCACGTCAAATGCAGCCTCAAATGGCTAAGCAGGAAGCTCTGGTGTCCCTAACCCAAGGGCTGGAGCTGTAGTTGTGCTCCTGGCAGGTGCCATGGGGCATGGCCATGGACATATGTCCCCTCTAAGGGCAGCTGGGTCACTGTGAGAATGCTCCTACCACTTTGCATCCCCTGAAGTCAAGGCAAAGAGGAGTAGTGGTGACCTTCTCTTGTCCCCTGCAGGCAGACACAGTCACCCTCAGGTTCACCTCCTGGTGTGCTAGCCCCCCAGTCCAGGCTCTTGTGTCCTGCCACATACCATCATACCCCCCACTCCTACTGTCACTGGCTACCTCAGGTGTCTGTCTGTCTATCTGTCTCTCTCTTGTGTTTAGTCCTGTGAACTGAACCCATAGTGCTTAAGCAGGGAGCCAGAAGCCTGCCCTTTTTATTTTGCTTTGTATTGTTTTGAGAGAGTCTCCCCTTGCTAAGTTGCTGAGGCTGGCCTCCAACTTGGTGATCCTCCTGCCTCAGCCTCCTGAGTCCCTGGGATGACAGGTGTGCACTGCTGTGCCTGGCCCCTCAGGTCTCTTACAGAAAGGTGCCTTCCCCCGGGGTCAGAAGGAACTGGAACATGCATCATGGTGGTCTGAGTCCCCCTTTGTCTGGTTTGGTTTGGTTTTTGCTGAACCCCAGCATTTTTGAAAGTCTTCAGAAGTGAGTGGAGGCCAGGGACGTCATCTACATGGAGGCCAACAGTGGGGCTGTGAAGGTATGCTCCCCAGAGACAGCTCCACTCCTGAGGGTCTGCCAGAGGGAGACCTGGGTGACCAGGATGTCACTTTGCTCAGCGGGGGTGGGTGGGGGAAGGTCAGCAGCTGTCCCTTTACCTAAGTCACCTTGGCTTTTCTCTGTCTTCCTCTCCTTGTGACTTCAGCAGGCAGAGTGTTCAAGACCCAAACCCTGTGGGGGACAGGGACCAGACAGCCTTCGTCCCTTCCTGCTGCACCAGGCTGAGTGTTCCATCTTTCCTTATCTCCCTGGTGTCCCTCCCTGAGTCCTGAGCCTGGGGAGAGCACCAGGTGGCTCCTCCTCTATCTGCTGCTGTGTCCCATGGTGGCTGCACCTCCCTGGTTCATGGATGAGTCTAAGGTCTCGTGTCACCCATAAATCACCACCTAGAAGAGCCTGGGCCCCCGGCTCCAGTGAGTCCCCTGGATGCTCCTTTATCAGGAGTGAAAAGAAAGGGGAGAGAATCTTCCAGAAAGTCTCAAGGGTTGCCCAGGCGGGTCTGTGAGCCCAGCGTGGCACCAGGCTGCGGGGATCAGGTGGAGGGCACCATTGGGGGCCCTCAGTGGGCAGCAGGGACCTTTCTGTCACTGAGTTCTGTGTGGTCCCGGTGCCCCATGGTCTGCTGGCAGAGGCAGGGCAGGTGCGACTCCTAGGCCACAGAGTTCACCCTGGAGGCCAAGGAGGACATGCCCTGCCCAAGGACAACATGCACAAGAAGAAGGAGGTCATCTAGGACGGGACATTGCATGACCTGGACGTGGCCCACACCAGGCACCAGGGACAGGCCCTGCTGGTCCAGAGCATGCCCAAGGCCCTGGGAACCAGTGGCCAGGGCTGTGCTGTCCTCCTGGCGGCCCTCTGGGAGGCTCAGCAATGAGCACAACATGAGTTTTGGCCCCTTTGTCCCAATGTCCAGATGCTGTCATGGCTGATCTCTGGGCATTGTCTGCCCCTGGCTGCCTGCCAGCCTGCTGGGGGCTGCTCTCCAACCCGGGCTGGGGGTTTCTGGTGGGAGCCTTCACAGGGCTTCAGACAGCCTCACGGAGGCTCTGGCCTTTGCAGAGCCCAAGCCCCGAGTCCTCCAGCTCCCAGCTGGCGCTGCTCTGGGCCCTGCTGGACAGAGAGTCAGGTTTGCTCTTCATCCTGATGGGGCCTCCTCCTCCCAACCAGGAACAGGCTTTCTGCTGGGAATCTGATTTTGCTTTTTGTCCCTTGGAGCTTTGCCTGGGAGAAGCCAGAGACTCTTGGGATTGGAGATTCTTCCTATCTGGCCGGAGGTTTTTTTTTTTGTTTGTTTGTTTGTTTTTGTACTGAAGCTTAAACCCCAGGGGTGCTTACACATGGAGCCAGGACCGCAGCCTTTTTTATATTTTATTTAGAGACAGGGTCTTGCTGAGTTGCTCAGGACCTCACTAAGTTTCTGTGGCTGGCCTCTAACTTGCAGTCCTCCTGTCTCAGCCTCCCAAATTTCCAGGATTTTTAAAGACACGTGCCACCACGCACGACTCTGCTTGATTCTTGCAGGTCAGGGGAAACCTTGATGGCATCCCTCTGAGTTCAGGAGCCCCTCAGCCTTTCCAGGGGAGCTGTGCTGGGCCTGTCCACCTCAGGATTCCAAGTTGAGTGACATCAGGGACCCGAAGGAGGCAGGAGGATGGGCTTTGGTAGCTGCCTTAGAAAGTCCTCTCCTACAGGGGCGACAAGACGTCCTGTCCATATGGGCAAGTTGATAAAGCCAAAGAAGACAGAGATCACAGGGAGGACACATGGCAAAGCCTGAGCCCGGAGCCGAGTTGAGGCCCTGTCTCTGACGTGCTCCTGGCTCTAAGCGCACCCCACTGAGCGGCTCTGAGTCTTCACTCCCTTTAGAAGCCGTGACCACACTGTGTGCCCTGGCCCCGCTGAGGCGAGCATCTGCTTCCTTTGAGGTCCCAGAAAGGTACCAATTTTGACACCAGGCAGTGGGTCTTCCTTGCTCCTTTGTGGACTTTTTTTTTTTTTTTTTTTTTTATGCTGGTGATTGAACTTGGGGGCCCTCGACCACTGAGCACCTTCCCAGCACTCTTATTTTTTATTTAGAGACAGGGCCTGGCTGAGTTGCTTAGGCCCTTGCTAGGTTGCTGAGGCTGGCCTCCAACTTGTGATCCTCCTGCCTCAGCCTCCCCAGCTGCTGGGATGACAGGCATGTGCCATTGTGCCTGGCTCTTCCCCAATTTTATGTCCTTCTCGGGCGCATTACCACTTTACTCCCTGAAAATATAAGTTCAACATGAATCCACTGTTGCCTTGAGGCTTTGCAGCAGCCTAAGCTCCTCCATGAGTTGCCAATAGCAGATCCTTCTCTGAAATTGGTTTTGACAGCCCTGCATCATGGCTCTGGGTGAGGACAGGCCTCAGATCCTGGTTCTTTGGGAACAGCTCCATCCTGATAACAGGGCGCCCTGGTTTGGAAGGTGAGGGCTAGGACCTGAGGTGGGTCTGCTGTTCTGCAGGGGCTGATGGTTCTGGGGCCGAGGCTGGGCCTGCTCTGACCCTTCTTGCTCAGGTTTCCTGGGGAGAGGATTCTAACTTCACTTGATGGAAAGTTCATTAACCTGAGCATTATCACACAGGGCTTGAAAAGAGCTCCTTGATTGAGTGCAGCAGAGGAGAATCTGTGTATGAAAACACATCTCCCTGGGGCTCCCAAGTGGAGTGTCTTGGCATCAGGCTTTGGGCTAGATGGGGCAGCTCCTGGACACTGCACCACATACAGCTCCACAGAAGGCTTTATGTGGCATTTGGGGGAAATGATGCCTGTTTTCTTTTTTTCTAGATGAGGGTACAGGGATTCAACTCAGTGGCTCTTGACCCCTGAGCCCTGTCCCCAGCCCTATTCTGTATTTTATTCAGAGACAGGGTCACAACTGAGTTGCTCAGGGCCTTACTAAGTTGCTGAGGCTGGCCTCCAATTTGCAATCCTCCTGCCTCAACCTCCCAGGCTGCTGGGGTTATATGCATGTGCCACAACACCTGGCATTCTTGTTTTCAAATGATGACACCAAACCTGGAATGGGTCCAGTATCCAGCCTGGGGTCAGAGAGCCAGTAGGAGAATCAGGCTGCAGGGTTGGGTCTGGAGGGAACTGAGGTGGGGAGAATAGAGCAGGTGACATTTTCCCCACTGGCTGGGACCCTGTCCGAGGCGAGATCAACAAGGTGGTGAACAAGTATATAAACCAGGGAGTGTCCGAGCTGGTCCTCAGCATGCTGTTCGTGGACGAGGTGCATATGCTGGACATCGAGGGCTTCACCCCCCTGTACCAAGCTCTGGAATCTTCCATCACCCCCATCGTGATTTTTGCCTCCAAAGGAGGCAATTGTGTTATCAGGTAGGTGCTGCCGGCTGTCCCTGCTCCCCAGGTCTGTCCCCACCCATGATGTCACAAGTCAGGATGGAATGAAGGGAGTGCATGTTACTCCTGGGAGGAGACATCAGGGGGACTGAAGGCTGCACCTGACCTGTCCCTGATGGGCAGGGTCTCCATGAGCTTCTGAGGCTCGACATTCCTCTGGGGAGCAAAGGCTTGAGGAGGTGGGGCCACTCTGGTGACCTGAGTATCAGCATCCTCACACTGGCTCCCAGAGGCCAGCAGAGCCTACTTCATCTTTAATGAGGACACTGAATGACATCACACCTTGTCCCTTGTCATAGGTGGGAACAGAGGTTTGTCTCTGAATTTCTTCTTCTTAGCTCCCTATGACAGCAGCATGCATCCCACATGTCACCTACAAGGGGTGTGATTTTCATTCCTTGGCTTACCCTGCTGTGGGGTGTCCCTGGTTGTGTTCCTATATGAACATGGGAAAGTGATGTCCATTCATCCCCCTGTCTCCCCCAGTCCCTCCCCTCCCGTCCCTTTGTCTCATCCAATGAAATTCTATTCTCTTCTCCCCTATTATGAGTCAGCATCTGCATGTCAGAGAGGACAATTAGCCTTTGTTTTTTGGAATTGGCTTACTTACTCAGAAGGATCCTCTCCAGCTCCATCCATTGACCTTCAAATGCCATCATTTCATTCTTCTTTATGGCTGAGTAATATTCCACTATGTATAGGGACCACAGTTTCTTTATTTGTCCATCTGCTGGGGGGCACCTAGGCTGGTTCTGTAGCTTGGCTACTGTGAGTTGAGCTGCTCTAAATACTGAGGAGAATGCAGGTCTCTCCAGGAACAAAACCAGTAAGGACAGTAAGACCTTTCTGGATACACAGTGGGGCCTCTGGCACTTGCCTGGCCTCAGCCTGCCTTTGAGTATAGCTGCTCCAGGCCGGGGGAGAGGGGGGTCTGGTGCAGAATAGCTTGGACACATCTTTAGCACAGTGGCCCTGCTATCTGCTCCACAGCTGGGGGACATTCCTCCCTGGGCCCCTGTGCTGGAGGCCTCCCGGCCTCCCCTCAGACCCAGCGGCTCAGTGGGCAGGTTGCGCCCTCAGGGTTTTCTGTCTTCCTGGTTCAACAGGAGCTGGGCCTGGGCCTGCTCAGTGCAGTTGGCAGGAGGGCCTCTTCCACCCCAGCAGCCGAGGGCCATGGAGACGAGTCCCTGAGAATGCATGCTGAGGTAGGAATTAGAAAAAAACCCTGTGGTCCAAGTGTCTCAGTACAGCTGCAGCCAGAAATGACCCCCCATTTGCCCAGACTGGCTGCTGAGTGACAGACAGTGGGAAATTCAGTGGCTCTCGATGAGAAGCACCATCTCAGGAGCTAGGGGACCAAAGCACCAGGCAACCCACGGGTCCCTGCCACTGGCTTCTCCCTTGCCCTTGGGATCTGAGCCAATGACCCAGGCTCATGGGCAGCATTGTGTGGTCCCCCCAAGTCCCCTGATGTGACTGAACAAGATCAGGGTGAAAGTGCCTACCGCAGCCTTAGGGACAGCTGGTGTCAGCCTGGCCAGCTGCTGGGGGAGCTCAGGGCACCCTGGGTGGCATTAGGAGCTGGGGGCCCTGCAGCCACCACCTGTTACTGTAGGAGTCCCTTCACTGGGTCCCCTTACTGGATCCCCTCACTGGGTCCCCCTCACTGGGTCCCCTCGCTGGGTCCCCTATCTGGGTCCTGCCTGGCTGGCCGAGGGCTCCACATGGATATATGGCCCCCCTGCTGGGGAGCCCTGCTCACAGCCCCCCCAGGATCCCTGGCCTGGCCAGAAGGTGTCTTCAGAGGGTGCTGCTCTGAGCCACAGAGAAAGCTCCAAGGGAAGGTGGCTCTTACCTGAGAATCTGCCTGTGGGGATGGAGCCACGTGGTCTCCAGAACAGGACTCTGGTACCTAGTCCCTGGGTTGTGGTTGAGCAGCCCTGAGGGACGTGGCTGCTGCCCCCCAACCCCAGGACCATGGGCTGTGACCTGGTGTCCAGGGAGTGCGCAGCCCAGAGGCAGGCTGGGCTGTGACCAAGCCTGGACTGGGCCAGGAGCCGGGGTTCTGGGCAAGATAGGGTTGGGGCAGGGGCTGAGGAGTATCTGGGACATGGGCACACTGTGGGCGACTCCTGACCTGCTGCCCACAGGCTGCTCCCAAGGGGACCTTCCAGCTCCCTGCCCTGCAGACCCACGTCTGACCCCGGGACTCATGAGGGTCAGGGAGAGAAGGGACAGTGTTGGCTGAGGGCTTCTTCTCCTGGCTTTCCACGTGGGCCCTCAGGGGCAGTGGGACGTGCTGAGAGCCCGTGGGACTGCCCTGACTTGGGGACCTGCCCAGTACAGAGCCAGCAATTGTCCGCCCCAGCAACACCTGGCTTCAAGGCCCACCCCCCACCCAATGCATTTAGAGACAGAGTCTCACTGAGCTGCTTATTTAGCACCTTGATTTTGCTGAGGCTGCCCTCCAGCTACGATCCTCCTGCCTCAGCCTCCCAAGCTGCTGAGATGACAGGGGTGGGCCTCTGCATCATCCAGTCTTATTAAAAAGTCTTAGGTGGTGAGTATGGATGGCAGTCTTGGCCTCCTCATTTCCTTCTGTGTGGGGCTAAGCAGGGAGCCCAGTGCCTCCCGTGCTAGGCCAGCTCCAGGCCATAGGCGTCAGGCCATAGGCAGTGATGTGGCCTGGTCTCAGTGGGAGCCTGTGGCTTGGTCCCAGGTGAGGCTTTGAAACAGCCTCTGGAGATGCAGCTCCTACACCCTGGAAAACTCCAGTAGCACTTAGTGTGTCTACAAAATTGCAAAACTGCCACCACAGTCTGTTTTAGAATGCTGCAACCCCCATCCCCGTTAGCTGTTCACAGCCCCTCTGCTGCTGTGTCCCATCCATCACCCCGACCTCAGGCAGTGGGAGGCTGCTTTCTGTCCCTTAGCCTTTTGTGGCTGTGGGTGGGGTGTGACTGACAGGCTTCACCCCTGTCCTCCAGGCCCTTGAATCCCCCGTGGTTGAGGAGCACCCACTGCATGGGGCCTTCACCAGCTCATGGATCTGTGCACTTGATGTTGGGTGGTTTGGCTGTCGGAGTGACGCTGCCACAGATGTGTGGGGACTGCAGTTTCTTTCTTTTGTGTCTGTGTGGAGGGGTGGAGCTGCTGTGTCACATGGCACCTCTGACCTTCCAAGGAACTGCCAGAAGGATGGCTTTATTGCCACACTTCTACCAGGAATGTCTGAGGGTCTTGGTTTTTCCACGTGCCACTTGACATCTGTTACTGTCCACTGTAGATGTCCTGGTGGGTGTGCGGTGGCCTCTCACTTGATTTGCATTTGCCAAGGACCAGCGAGACTGGATTTTTTGTGTTTTACTGGCTATTTGTATATCTTTGAAGAAATATCTCTTTGTATGTTTGGCCCTTTTTTATTCATGTTATCTTCTTATTATTGAATTGTAAGAGCTCTTTATATATTGTGGATACTAGACCTTTTCCATGTGTTTGATGTGTAAGTATCTTTTATTCTTTGAGGAGTCTTTTCAGTGTTTGAACAGGGTCTTTGACGTAAAGGAGTTCTGAATTTTGACTTAAAATTCCAGTTGATTGTGCTGGAGGTGTATGTGGCTCAGTGGAAGAGTGCTTGCCCAGCATGCCTGAGGCCCTGGGTTCCAGCACCAGCAACACATACATATACAAAAAACAAGAATTGCAGTTTATTTGCTTTTTGTGTGTGTGTGTTTTTGGCCTCATATTTAATACATCATTGTCCAGCCAGGAGCAGTGGCATACACCTGTAATTCCAGAGGCTCAGAAGGCTGAGGAGACTGAGGCAAGAGGATCATGAGTTGGAGGCCAGCATCAGCAAGGCCCTAAGCAACCCAGTGAGATCCTGTGTCTAAACAAAAATTAAAAAGGGCTGGATCTGGGGCTCCGTGGTGGAGCCTCCCAGCACCAAACAAAATCAACCAAATAGGGGTTCTCTGGGGCCACTTGAGGGTCAGTATATTACCTGTCCCTGGCTCTGCTTTCCTTGGGTCACCCCCTCACTCTCTGTGGCTGTCAGTGCCCCCTTCCCAGTTCCAAGTGTCCAGTGTCTTGTCTCAGACAAGCATAGGTGATGGGACTCTTCTTGGCCTTCACAGAGGCACCGAGGATATCCCCTCTCCCCACAGGATCCCCCTGGACCTGCTGGACTGCGGGATGATCACCCACACCCTGCTCTACTCACAGCAGGAGATGAAGCAGGTGTGCCCCTGCCGCTGTCCGCTCCCTCCTTCACTGCCAGCCCCTCACCACCCTGGGCAGCTCCTGTTACCCAGAGGCTCTGTCCCCTTATCTGCAGGGTGGGTTGGTTACAGGGACATTGTCCAGTGTCCCAGAGCCTCCGTTCCGCTGGGTCTTGCCTGTTCTCACTTTTAACCCCCTTTGGTTAAGTTTGAGGGAGAGAATAAAAAACAGGGACTGAACCAGGACCTTCGACTCGGAGCCTGTCTCCAGCCCTGTTCTGACTTTGATTCAGAGACAGGGTCTCACTAAGCTACTCAGGGCCTCACTTTTTCTGAGACTGGCTTTGAACTCATGATCCTCCTGCCCCGGCCTCCCAAGTGCTGGGATGACAGGCCTGTTCTCTGAGCCCAGCTGAAGGGCATTGCTGGGGCACCTTGTAGCAGTGGTGGCCTGCTTAGAGGGTTGCTTCCTGGGGTGCACGCTGTCCTGGTCACCTGGACCCCACCTTGCTGGTCTCGCAAGGCCTCTTCTGTGTGCAGGCCCCAGCATGCCCGGCCTCCCTGGATCCCTAGCTCTGTCCCTCTGGACAGTCAGTGGGCAGGCTTGGACTGTCCCAGCACCTCTCATGAAGGCTGCAGGGAGGACTGGGTGTCCCTGGTCCCTGCACCTCCACCCTTGTAGTGTTTTGATGGCTGTAATTGAAGCCAGGACTATTTGAGACCTTGTTTATGGAGCTACCAGAGTGACAAATCACTGTTGTGTATGAGGCTTGAAGCCCCAGTGATCTCGGCCACACCACACGCCACCTGATTACCTGGCCTTTAACACCTAGTCCCCGCGGGAACAGTGATAGGTGTCACCATGACAGATGACATGGCCCCACTGATGCCATGCAGGCTGCCAGATCCTGGGGACACTTTCTGATTTATTGGACTATCACGTTCACCTGGCAAATAAAAATGGCTCCTCTCGGTCCCAGGCTGTGGAAGGAGGCTGGAGCCTTGTGGGCCAGGGTGCAGGGACAGAGGGGGACACCAGGTACTATTTAGTCAGTGAGCCAGACACTGGCTGTGCAGGTGGCCCGGGTCCTCTGGAGGATACAGCCAGCCTCCTGCTCCCCAGTCCAGCAGCATGAGATGCTGCACAGAGTCATTTTAAAGCACTGTATATAAAGGGGACATTTGGGCCCTGTCACTTTTTTTTTTTTTTTGGTACAGGGATTGAACCCAGGGTCACTTAACCCCTGAGACCCCTCCCTAGCCATTTTTCTATTTTATTTGGAGACAGTGTCTCACTGAGTTGCTCAGGGTCTCGCTAAGTTGCAGAGGCTGGCCTCCACCCTGTGATCCTCCTGCCTCACCCTCCTAATGCTGAGATTATAAGCGTGTGCCACTGTGCCTTGGGTCTGGTCACTGTTGATCATGTTTTTTTCTCCTCTGAACGATAATTAAGATCCGAGCCCATATGGAGGGTATCGACATCAGTGAGGAGGCGCTCAACCACCTGGGGGAGACTGGCATCAGGACCACTCTGAGGTGAGGTGGTGGCCTCTTGGGCCCAGGAGGAGGCTGCCCAGGGCTTAGGCTGTCTCTGGTTTTCCAGGTGTGACAAGTCCTGGGACACTGTGGCCTAGACTGCTGAGTGGCTGAGGTGGCTTGTGAAAGTCAGATTGACAAGAGGGGTCCCCCTTGTCCTGAAGTTAACACTCCCTCTGCAGGAGGTCACTGATCCTGACACCATCCTCTGGGACAGGAGATGGACAGAGCCAGAGCCTGGGCTCCGTGGGGGCCTCGCCAGCTCAGCCCCTCCCCTGGGTCCTGGTTCCTGTCAAGATGCATGAGGACAGTGGGCTCTCAGACAAGGGAGGGTGTCCCCAACAGTCTGCGAGGCCTGTGACCCATTTCCTCACTCACCACATGTACCTGGGGTCCAGCTGAGCCTACAGCTTAAGCCACCTTGGCTGGGTAGTGGCTTCACTGACTTTTAACCTCTCTGAGCTGAAGACACACCCGGACCTTGATTTTGTTGATTTATTGTGCCATGGGGCTGAGGAGCAAATCCAGGGCCTCACAAGTGCTAGGCAGGCGCCCTACCACTGAGCCCCATCCTCAGCCCTTTTTCTGCACTTTATTTAGAGGCAAGGTCTTAATGAGTTGCTCAGGACCTCACTAAGTTTCTGAGGCTGGCCTCCAACTTGCTATCCTCCTGCCTCAGCCTCAAGAGCCCTTGGGAAGCCACTGTACAAGGCCTGGGGAATTTCTAGTCTAGGATGTGAGGACTAGCACTTATGTCATGCTGGTGGCCTCTCTGATGGGGCTATGACTGTGATGTTCCCAGTCATGGAAGCTCTGTCCTTTGCTGGCTCCACAACAACCAGCCAGAGCCTGGAGGGGGCCCAGCTGGCAGAGTCCTGCTGCCCTTGGACCTGCAGGGGACTTCCTCTGAGCCCGGCTTGACTGATGGCCCGACTGTCCACTGCAGGTCCTTGGTGAAGCTGCTGACCCCAGCCAACCTGCTGGCGAAGATCAGTGGGAAGAACAGCATCGAGCAGGAGCATGTGGAGGAGATCAAAGACCTTTTGTATGACACCAAATCCTCGGCTAAGATCCTGGCTGACCAGCAGGACAAGTCCATGAAGGAACCCATGTGGCAGTCCATGGGATACTGTGTCCCCCCTAGGGGAAGCGTGCATAGCCTAGGCCTGGCTTGCCCCTCACCTGTGAGGTCTGAAATGTTGTCTGTTATGTCTGAAGAGCATTTTTTAAATTATAACTTTTGGGATTGCTTTAGCGGAATCCTCCCTCCCCTGAGGTGTTTTTAAATAAAATCTTAAATGTTATTTGGACAACACCACCCCTCCACCTCCATCTCCCTCCCCCTCCCTCTTTTAAACTGGTTTTAGGGACAAGGAATAACTGGGATTAAACACAAGGACAATTTTATTCAGAGACAGGGTCTCGCTGAGCTGCTCAGGGCCTTGCTGGGTTGCAGAGGCTGGCCTCCAACCAGCGATCCTCCTGCCTCAGCCTCCCAAGCCACTGGGATGACAGGTGTGGACCACCATACCCAGCTGGCCATATCTTAATTATCTACTATTGTTATATATATTTCTTCCAACATGGCCTGGCTCGAGGCCAAAGGTGTGAGTTCTGGCCCCTGTCCCCAGAAAGGGTGCCTCTATGTCCCCCACTGTGTGCTGTTGGTATTTCTCTCAGGTCAGGCCCTGGGACAAGCTCACTGTGATGCAGGGGCCAGTGGGGCCAGTGTGAATCCCGAGATTTACCTCCACCTCTGCCCACCATCTCCTCATGCACTCGGTCCCATGTCCCCACACCTTGGCATCTGAGATCTTGCCCGTGTGGGGAACGCCTCCATGTGCTCATGCACACTGTGCTTGGCCTATTGGGGAGGAACCTTCTGGAATGGCCAGCTTTCAGGGGCTGCCCCCTCCCACTCATGCAGTGGCCCTCTAACTCTGAGATGGTCAGTGATGGGGATATGCTGAAGGGACCAGGAGCCAACAGAAGGCTCTCAATGGCCCAGATGGACCAGCCTGAGCAACCAGAGAGAGTTGTTCTGCATTGTCACCCAGTGCGCAGTGACTTTCCCGAGTCATGCTGATGTCACAGGAACTTGGTCAACAGGGGGCTGGGCTCAGCTACCTGCGGGTTCCAAGTCACTGAGGTAAATGTGCAGCCACTGGGCCCAGGACACTGCCCTCCACAGGTGGACAGGAGAGGAAGGGCCATGCTGGTCTGAAGCATCCCCTCGAGCCAGCCAGGAGTTGGCACTCAACGCCAACTGGACACATCCACAGCAAGCACATCTGCAGACACAAGGGCATGGTGGACTCCCCACACCTAGGGTACCAGTCAGGCCATGAGCTCAGCTGAGGGACATGAGCAGAGCAGCTTATGTGTCCTCCCCCAAACTGTTGAGGTCACCAAGAACAAGGGCCATTGAAGAAAAGGTCACAGCCCAGAGAAGCCTCTAGAGATGGGATACCAAGGCCCCTGGCTGGGATTTTAGAACAGAAAAAGGGGCATTAGGTAAAATGGAATATGGTGGTGCAGGTGGTGACTAGGTGCCAAATACAAAGGATGATGGGTGACACACAGGAATACACTGCTCTGCAAATCTAAAACTGTTCTAAAATTCTAAGTTCCCCCCTTGTGGCACTGGCCATTGAACCCAGGTCTCACATGGTTGTAAAAAATTCCAAGAAGCCGTGTGCAGTGGGGCCGGCCTGTCATCCCAGCAGCTTTGGAGGCTGAGGCAGGAGGATCACAATTGGAGGCCAGCCTGAACAATTTAGCTGGGCCCTAAGCAACTCAGCAAGACCCTGTCTCTAAATAGAATGTAAAATAGGGCTGAGAATATGGCTCAGAGGTTAAGTGACCCTGGGTTCAATCCCTGATACCCTCCCCAAAAAGATGGAAGCCGACTGGCCATGAGAGCCCAGAGCACCCTGGGCCACAGCACCTCCCTTGGTGCGTGGAACTGGCTTCACTTGAGTCCTGGGTATTTGGAGGTCGCTGCACATCTTCAGATTTGACTTCTAAGGGCAGGTTTCGCCCAGGCCCCTCATCTGACCCAGGCCCCAACCTTTCCCAGGAGCAGGCCAGAGGCCGCAGTGACAGCAGGCCCCAGCTGTGGGTTGAGACAGAGATGCCCTTGTGACCAGAGGGGTCTTCTCATTCCTGCTCCTCAGGTGTCAGCGAGGTGGTCCACTGGCTCTGGGCAGAGGTGGCCCTGGGTGGGCAGGTGGGGTGGCTGAAGGGCCTGATGACCAAATTCTTCTCCCAGAGGAAGTGTTGATGAGTGACGCATCGCTCAAGGTGGGCAGTGTCTCCATCCATTAGGGGCAGGACAAAGCCCGGGCGGGAGCAGAGGATTTGTCACATCTTGTTGCACTGACACGCCATCTAGCGGCCATGTCAGCACCCCCAATTTTTGCGCCGTTTCAGCTTGAGCCTGAAAAATGGTTGTGATGTTTATGTGAAGGGGACTGGTCCCTGGAAGTGGTTGAGGTTGTCACGGCTGGGCCCAGGCTCTTGGGTGCCTCCCAGCAAGGGATTTGGTGGCCCATCAATCCCAGCTTCCTGCCGGCTCCCAGGGGCCCCTGTGGGAGTGAGAACAGAGGAGAGGAAGGGCTTTTTTTTTGGCACAAGTACTGAACCCAGGGTCCCTTACCCACTGACCCCCCGTCCCCAGCCCTTTTTATATTTTACTTAGAGCCAGGGTCTCACTGAGTTGCTCAGGGCCTCTCTAAGTTGCTGAGGCTGGCCTCCAACTTTCAATCCTCCCTCCCCAGCCTCCAAAATGCTGAGATGAAAGGTATTTGCAATCCATCTGGGCTCCTTTCTGTTATTGAGCCGTCACTCTGCCCATGGGCAGATTGGCGCCTTAAGTGTCACGTGATTCATGGGAACACTGGTGGCAATGGTGAGGGATGTCATGGGACCCTGTGCAGGACGCAGGGGACGCAGGGCGGCTCTAGGCCTGGGGACATGCAGGGGGACCCCTAGAGCTCGGCACCCACGCGGTGCTCATCCAAGGTCCCAAGGGACTTCAGCAGGGGCGGGGGCGGGGGCTGGAGTGCAGTGACAACCAGGCAGGCTTCCCGACCCCACCCCTGCTTGCTCGAGACTCAGCCACCATCCTTGTCCCTTGTGGACCCCTTTCCCCATTGCCCCAGCCATTGGAGAACCCCAGATCCCAGCCGGGGTGGGATCCCCTACAACTACAGTAGTGTCAGGCTGAGCTTCAATCCAAGCCCCTGGCTGGCCATGAAGGAGCAGGAAGCAGCACTCCACGTGGGTGGGGACCCTGCCTCTTACAGGACCACCCTCCTCTAGGCCAAGTTCCTTGCACTGTGGGTACCATTATGAGAAGCCACACTTCTCCTTCCACAGGGAAATGCCCAGAAGGTGAACTCACTGGCCCTCTGTAGAGCCTCCCTGAGCTGCTTCTGAGCTGCCAGATGGGGCCTCTCCTGGGCTGGCCACTTGTCCCCTGCAAGTCTTCCTGTCTTGAGGATAGTGAAGGAAGGAATTGAAGTGTTTAGGACAAAGTTCCACCAAAAAGGTATTGGATATTCCCTGGAAATTCAAATGTGGCTGGGCCTCCTAGTTTTATCTACTAAATTCAGCAACCATTACTGTAGCTGGGTCTTCATATATATGTCCCTACTAGCATATTGGCACATTGTTCTCTTTCTATTCTTTATTTTGAAAAATGTCACCCATCAAAGTTGAAATAGCACCATGAACCCCTGAGTTCCCTTCATAGGATCCCAGGGTTGTTCATGTTCTGCAAAATCTCTCTTTCTCTCCCCTTTTCTCTCTGCATACCCCTTTTCTCTGTATATATGTTTCTTTCTTTTTTTCTCTCAGTCTATATTCTGTCTGTCCCCATCTCTTTTCTCTCCTCTTTCTCTCTTCTTTATCTGTTTGTTTCTATTTTCTGTCTTCCCCCTTATATCTGTCTATCTCTGAGTCTCACTCTTTTCATGTCTTCTTGTCTTTGTCTGTCTCTTTTTCTTCCCCCCTCCCTTCTTCCCTTCCTACCTCAAATTTAACAATATCCCTCCATTCACAGGAACAGGAGGTAGGATTTTAACACTTCTTTCTTCAAATCCAATGTTCTCTCATTTTCCTACATGCCTTTCTGCATTATTCAGGTCAATGTGTGCTGCATTTGGCTGGGCACAAATCACAAGCCACTCAAGCAGGAACAAATTTTATCTCCAAACTCCCCCGAATGCCACCCACGCGGACCTTCCAGGGACACCACACACCAACCGGAACTCTCTCCACCGGAACTTCACCAACCAACGTGAACTCCCCAGGAATTCCCATGAGAACTCCAAAGTAGAGGCCCCTGGAGACAGCAGGAGTCTATATACAATTGAATACACAGCCTGTTTCAATCCAGCATCATCCAGCCACAGCAATTATACACAGCTTAACTTAATTATCATCATCTTAATGGCTTGCCTCTCAACCATTACTTCTGGAAAAATGCCAGGGACCACCATTCTGACTCAGCTGTGGCTCTCAATATCTACCCCCTTCTGTTTAATTAAACAACAAGCATGTGGCTTAGGGACTGTGCCTATCTTAAGTTGTCCAATACTACATATGGTCCTTACATGTCATCGGATGTACTGACCTCAAGGCTTCAGCCTCCTGTCTTAGGTTGGTACAATTGCAATTGGATCTTACCCGTCATTGACTACTGGCCCAGCATATAGCCATACTTGTGTATAGGCCTTTGCACCAGTGAGGTTCTTTGCCTCACCTCTGTTGGCCCCCAATTTTAGCTGAGGGACCATCACAAGCAGAAGGGAGGGGGATACAGAAATGCCACAACACCAAGCCAACTGATGGCTCCTTTTGGAAAAATTGTACCATCGATGACACCATCAGCAAAGATATCCCAGCACTACCACAATTCGCTGCACCAACAGATAGTTCACAATGCATACAAGTGATACATAGTCCAGGCAAGTTCTGCAAGCAGTCAAAGCTGAGGAATCTATTAATATGTCCATTTCCTCCCAAAGCAAATTGACTTTTTGATTGAGCATCACTTGTTGAGTTACATTATTCATTGATGCATCAGTTTATACAGTTTGTTGTGATAGCTATCACAGAAGCTGTAGTTTGGTTTTATCTTTGTCTTCACTGGCACTGGGATGATGGCTAAAAAAAATTATGTAATATTCCAGCAGGCACTAAAAGAAAGCAATTTTCTAAACAATTTAGTATCCTGAATACAATTAGATATAATGAAAAGGAAAGGTGAAAGTAAACAAACAGATCTGTTATCCTCCTTTTTTGTTCACATATTAAAATAATCCTCAACAGTTTTTTTACCCAATTTAAATTCAATCACTTAAATTGCATGAATAATAATAAAAAAAATTTGGATCCATTTTTTTCATGAGCACTTCTCATATATGATATATGGACATATGCACATACAGTCATACAACACAAAACACAAGTGTGCACACATAATACAATACATACAACACATAACATAATAGTAAAGGCCTTGTAGCTTTCCACAGGTGAAATCTCAATTGCAATGTTTAAAAACTCCATAGTAAAAAAATAGAACTGATCAGAAAATCATTAACCTAGGTCTGTATGAGCTCAAAAAATAAAGTAGAAGTTTATGATGTGGGAAAGGGCAATAATAAAATATATACTGAAAAAAGCATCCTGGTTACCACCTAGGTTTGATTCTTTGTTTGATATTCCATCCTTCTTCCTGTAACTTGCATAATGGGTCTGAAGGTATTCCCACAAGAAAGCCCCAAGATTTTGTACATTTGAAATAGGCTTTAATGGTGTTCATTATTCATTAGCCTCCAGGTGTGGGAGAACCACTGTCGCAGATGTAAGGATATCAGCTGTTCTGGGTTTGAGCCAAATCATCTTCTTTTTGGTATGTAGAAATCACTTTAGTTAATTTCTCTGGAATCCAAATCAGCTGCTGTTCTCCCTGTGGAAACACACAAACAGACCCCTGACTCCAGACAATCACTGGGTCAGGACCTTTCCATTGTCCTGTTAGAATATCCTTCCAAAGTACCTTGGGTTTATGTACATTTTTGGGACACATGTGCCTTTCTGCAGCACTAAGCCCTAATAAATCCAAATTTAAAAGTTTAGAGTAAAAAGAGTTATTTTAAGTTTATCTTTGGGGGATATATACCCCTTCCCAATTCCCTCTTTTTGCTTTAATAAGTACATTTTAATAGTTTGAGGAGCTCTTTCAACTATACCTTGTCCCTGTGGATTGTATGGGATTCTTGCTATATGAGTAATGCCAAATGATGAGCAAAATTGTTTAAAAGAGGTAGAAGTATAACCAGGGACATTAGCTGTTTTTAACTGTTTTGGAATGCCCACAGTGGCAAGATTTTGTAAGCAATGAGCTATAATATCTTTATTTTTTTTCTCTGGCATGAAGGGGGCCCTTCAAAAATCCGGAAGAAGTATCAAATATAACATGCAAATATTTTAATTTTCCAAATTCTTGCAAATGTGTGATGTCATCTGCCAAATATGGTTAGGTATCAGTCCTCTAGAATTGATTCCAAGATTAACTTGTGGTTAAAAAGGTCACACAATTTTGACATTGTTTTATTATTTGTCTAGCTTGTTCTTTAGTTATTTTAAAATGCTTTTTTAAAGTATTAGCATTGACATGGAATATTTTATGAAAATTTGTAGCTTCTTCTAGTGTAGAGAAAATATGTATGTCATGTGTAGTTTTATCTGCTAAATCATTGCCCAAACTAAGGGCTCCAGGCAATCCTGTATGTGCTCTGATATGTACTATAAAGAATGAATCTTTCCTATCCCAGATTAGACTTTGTATAGTGGAAAACAAAGAGAAAACAGTAGAGGAAGGGATTCTGTATATCTTCAAGGGATACTATAGCATTACGTATATACTGACTATCAGAAAATAAATTAAATACAGAATCTTTAAACATCACAAAAGCTTGTAATACTGCATTAAGCTCTACCTTTGAGCTGATTGTTTGGGTAGTAAAAATGTAAAAGTTTGATCGTGGTAACTACTGCTGCTGTACCATTATTTGACCCATCAGTGAATATATTTGGAGCATTCATGATAGGTGTTTTTCTTGTCATTTGGAAAAACTACAGCATGAGAAGACCAAAAAGACAACAAAGGATTAGATGGTAGGTAGTTATCAAATGAAACATTCGATTTACACATGATTATTGCCCAAGTATTAACTAACTCATTAACTAACTCATCAATTTTATCCATTGTATATGGAGTAATAATTTTATTGGGAGAAATTCCAAACACTCCCTTTGCTGCTTTTATTCCTTTGAGTATTAATTGTCCTACAGCCTCAGGATACCTAGTAAGAATTGTGTTAGGAGAATAAGATAAATGTATCCATAATAATGGGCCTTCTTGCCAAAATACTCCTGTAGGAATATTTTTTGGTAGTACAATAAATAATGAAGGCAAACTTATATCAATTCTATCCAAATGCATATTTTCCATATATGTTTCAATGATTTTTAATGTCTCTCTTGCTTCAGACATTAACATGTGGGGTGAATTTGGATCTGATGGACCTTTTAGGATATCAAATAAAGGTCCCAACTTTCCTGTTGGTATGCCTAGATAAGGCCTTATCCAATTTATGTCTCCTAATAACTTCTGAAAGTCATTAAGTGATTTGTGTTGATCTACTCGTATTTGAATTTTTGGTGGACAGACCATGGTTGAGGATAGTAGAACTCCTAAATAATTAATTGGATAATTTAATTGTACTTTATCTATTGCTATCTCTAGATTATATTTTTTTAATGTTTGTAATTGTGGCATAACATTGTAGCAATGTGTTTTTATCTTTGTGTGCTAATAATACATGATCCATATACTGAAATATTTGTAGTTCAGGATTTTGATTTCTAAGTGGCTGGATTTCTTAACATAAATTTGACACATAGTTGGGCTGTTAGCCATCCCTTGAGGGAGTAATTTCCATTCATATCTCTGATCAGGACCTTCAAGATTCAATGCAGGGATAGTAAATGCGAATCGTGGACTATCCTCAGGATGAATTGGAATTGAAAAAAAAAAAAACAATCTTTAATATCTATAGATAAAACATACCAAGTTTTTGGCAAAGCAGACAATTGAGGAATCCCTGACTGAGCAGGTCCCATAATGACAATCTCATTATTAATGGCTCTTAAATCTTGCAATAATCTCCATTTACCAGATTTCTTTTTAATGACAAAATGGGAGTATTATAGGGAGATATGGAAGGTTGTATATGTCCCTCTGCTAATTGTTGTTTGATCAGGTCATGGGCTGCTTGTATCTTTTCTTTATTCAGGGGCCACTGAGGAACCCATACTGGTCTTTCTGATTTCCAAGTAATTTTTATTGTCTCAATGACCCCTCCTGAAAACCCAATCCATGTCTATCTATTTCTTGATCTATTTGTATTGGTACCACTATACTTTGTCCTTTTTCTCCTAAACCTTTTCCTTTCTGTCTCAGGATCCCATCTATCAACTACTGGGGTTGGGGCCACCCAGCATAAGTTGTCTCCATAGGTGGAGCTGTTGGTTGGACACTTATGCCCTCTGGTGATAGAAAGGTGTTTGTAGCAGCCTCCTGTTGTAATATTTCCCCTGATAGTCCTTCCTCCTTTAAATTTTCTTCCTCTGTCTGACTAGCTCTAGAGACCTTCTCTTTTACTTTATCTAACATGTCTTCTACCATAGTCTAAACTGAAGGCTTTGAACTAGGCAAACAAAATTTTATCATCATCCACAATGGCAATGTGCCAACTGGCAGAGTTCCTGGGTTTTTCTTTTTCCTCTCCCTTAAATCTTCTCCATGATGGTCCCATATTGATATATTCCACAATTCCTCCTTAAAAAGCCATGGGCTACATTTTTGTATTATATCAACATATGCCCTAACTGTTCTTGATTTTACTGGGGTGCCTCCTTCCTCTAACAATTTACTTAACATTCTTTCAGTTTGTTTTTTGCAAATTTCTGACCCCATATTTCTGCTACAAGGATAACACAACCCAACAAGATAACACAAAACAAAACCAAAACAGAATGAAACAAAAACGGAACAAAAAATTGTTGTATCAGTTTTTCTATTTTATTGATATGTGTAGACATGGTTTATCTCTATCTCTTCCTCAGGGCCGAACAACTTTAAACACTGAGCCAACCATTTTTCCCAGTTTGCCTGAGAAAGTTCTAGGGACAGGCAGCCTAAAAAAAAAAAAAAAAAAAAAAAAAAAAAAAAAAAAAAAAAAAAAAAAACAGAACAAATCAAAACAATGTTTTCTACTGTAAATTGTTCCCCTAGTCAAGCAACATATTCAAGTGAGGTTTGATTATTTTCATTAACCACTAATGAAAGAGAGTAACTCTCTTTCTCTTTCTTTTTAGAAATACAATATTACACATACTACAGAACTTCTAGGAATAATTTATTTGCTGAGTTGTGAGACTGGAGGAGTTTGAGTTCCTGTTGAGACTTTTTCAACAACTGAGACTTTTTTAGTGGCCCAGAGAGAAATCTCAAAATGGCAACATACCACAGCCAATCCTGCTGGTCAAACAAAAACATTCTGAGGTTACTGTAAAATATAGAGAATAATGTCCAATGCAATGATAATGAAACATTCAAGACAATCATTTCAAATATGGACTGGGAAAAATAGCTTTTAAGCATTTCTCTGCAGAAATGTGTGAAGGCAAGTGCTTAGAGATTTCTAGTAAATTGAGGAAGTTACATACATTGAGAGAATTAGTTCTGGAAGCCAAAGAATGTGTTAAAATTCCCACAAAATGCAAAAAAAATATGAGAAACATCCAGACTTTCCCCCTAAAATACCCTGACTGCTTACATCCACTTCTATAAGAAGAATTGGCCCAGTATTCATTCCCAAGAGCACCCTGAGCTGAACAACAAGGAGTTGACCAAGATCCTGACTGAGAAATACAAGCAGTTACCAGAAGAAATAAAGCAGAAATATATTGAGGATTTTCAGAAGGATAAACAGGAATTTGAAGAAAAACTGGCTTGTTTCAAAGACAATCACCCTGATCTAGCTCATGTCTCCAAAATATCTGATGTGTATAAGAGATGCCAAACCAAAGCCAGAAAGAAGTTACAAGGAAATGTAGAAAATGTGAGATCTATAGCAGAAACTGATAGATTTTCTGAGAAGGTGAAATTTCATGGAGAGCCTAAGAAGTCTCCTATGAATGGATATCACAGATTTCATCAAGATTCATGGTCTAGTAGGGAGCTGCAACATTTTCCCCTGAGGGAGCACATGGTAGAGATTGGGAGGTGCTGGCAGCATGTCCCACAGAGTATGAAGGAACTATTGGAACTAAAAGACATGCTGAAGAGTTGCAGAAAAAGTACAGGGTGGACCTGGACCTCTGGATCATGAGTTTGTCACTAAAGGAGTATGCCATCTACAAAGAGACTAGCTATGGGAAGTGTAAAAACATAACCAATGCAGGAGGCCCTAACTCCAAGTTCAAACGAATAGATCAACAGTCCCCATCAGCTGAAAGTCTGCAAGAAGACCTTGAAAAGAAGCAGGGACTGAAGTCTCCAGGGAGGGACTCACCCAACACTGCTCAGATGGCAATCAACTAACAACTATCTTCCCTCACAAGGGTCAGCAAAGAACAAGTAGAAAGAGGATGAAGGAAGTGACTCCATAGACACTAGGAGCAGAGATGAAACTGGATGTGGTGGGTCTGAGGGCAGTGGCTCTAGCTCATCTCCCTGGGGCAATCCTTAGACTTAGACTTCATCTTTGTTCCTACTCTATGTTGTTATGTTGAGGGAACTATCAACAAAAAGGAGTTCAGGTTGGAAAGAAGGGAATGTGAATCACTAGTATCTATGACAGTTTTGTAAACTGGGAAAGGAAAACCCATCTAGAAGAATATTATATATTATATATAATATTATATATAATATTAGATATTATATATATCTCCCACCTCTTCCTCATATCCTTGCCAACATGAATGTGTTCTTTGATACAAGGAGGTTGATTCATAGTGTGGTTGGGAGCAGGAGCATGGAAGGATTAAACAACCTCTAGATAGCACAAAGGAGAGGTAGGGAAAGGAAGGGAGCATGGGGGTAGAAAAAATGGTGGAATGAGATGGTCATCATTACTTTAATACATGTATGAGGACACAAATAGTGTGAATATACTTTGTATACAACCAGAGACAAGAATAATTGTGCTCTATATATGGTATGCGAATTGCAATGTATTCTGCTGTCATTTATAAAAAATTAGAATAAAAGAAAAAAGATTGTAAGATTACAGAGTGAGATAATTGTGGTATGGAATGCACTGAGTATTCTTGAAGTAAGTTTTGCTTTCACTTTTAGGCTTGCAGTAATGATAGGCAGCTACCCATAAACCTATGACAACACCAGTCTGTGCAATTGTTACTCAGGATTCTTGTACTGAATCTGGAATAAGAATTATTGTTTTGTGTTTTGGGTAGGTACCTTAAAAAATCTACCAACTCCTGGTATCTCTCTCCCACCTGGGAATGGGCAGAGTTACACAGGCAGAAATATCTGTGTGTGTGTGTGTGTGTGTGTACGCAATAGTGTTTGCTATTTCCATATTTTGCTCTCATGAATGTTAGAATCATAGTAGTTGTATCATTTTTTGTATGAAAAACATTGAGTTTTGTGTGCTTAAGTTGTTCTTAACTATGTTTTTAGAATTTGTTTCTTAACTGATACAATAAAGCATAAAAATTGTACATATAAATGAAGTGCTGTGTTATGTTTTGATATCTGTATACATTGTATAATTTTTTAGAGAGAGAGAGAGAGAGAGAGAGAGAGAGAGAGAGAGAGAGAGAATTTTTTAATATTTTATTTTTTAGTTTTCGGCAGACACAACATCTTTGTTTGTATGTGGTGCTGAGTATGGAACCCGGGCTGCACACATGCCAGGCAAGAGTGCTACCACTTGAGCCACATCCCCAGCCCCTGTAGAATTTTTAAATTAGGTCATATCTACTTATTTCCTCAACATGTTATCATTAGAATACATTTAAAATTCTTTTTTCTTGTTTTTTGAAATGTACAGAACTCACGTTGTTCCTAACTATTCTAGTTAGTTACTATTTATAATTTTTTCTCAGTTTACAATCATTTTTAGATAATAATGGCAACATTTCCAGTTGCTGCATATCTGCCGTACTTTCACTTCTAAATATGTTTTAGGAATTCCAGAACAATATCAAGAAACACCAGTGATATGTTCTGGATTTTATTCTGTCTTTTAAGCTAAAGCTTACTTGATATCTAATGATAAAAATCATGGCGATTGCCACCGCCAGGGCCAGTTCCTCTGGGCGGTGCTGCAGAGCCTGGCCTGTGCGGGGCAGTCAGGGTCCCCCTGTGAACAGGTGGTGGCAGGGAGGGGCCAGGACCTGGTTGGAGGGGGGGCGGGGCCGGCCTCTGGCTCCTTCTTCCTCAGCGTGTGTCTGGTGGCAGCCAAGAAGTTCAGTTCACGGACTCTTCACCTGCTGTTTCTCTTTCTGGCTAGCTTGGCCTCATCTGAGCCTCATTGTTTATGTATCAATGTGGCGAAATGGCGGGAGGTCAGGGCCCCTGACCTGGACTCATTGGGTGGCTTTGTAGGAAAATATCTGTCCATGGGGAGTCTGAGAGATGCTTGATGCCTGGGGAGTTTCTCTTTTCTGTTTGGAGACCAGTGCTAAGCCTCAGGACTGGGTCTGGGAGAGGTGGGATAAGGTCAGAATTTGAGAAGGCACCACCAAGGCCTGTTGTGGACTACGTGTGGGGACCAGGTGAGAACCTGGCATGGCTGCAGAACCTACCCATCACCCACCCACCCTGGGCAGACAAGTAGGAGTGATTATTCCCAAATGCCCTGAAATCCAGACTCAATACTGTCCCACCTGAAGGCCCCAGGCATGAAGATGTTTGCCTCTTTTGATGTACTTTGTTGACATCAGAACCCACCTTGGGTCATTGGGACTGTTATAGTATCCTGGCTTTGTTTGTTTATTTTTACTCCATACCCCATTAATGAATATTAAGGGGAAATTTTTTTTTGCTCACTGGTTCTAAAGGAAGAAATCCCCGCTCTAGTAAAAAGACTGAGGCACGTATATACATGGATGTCAAATCGGATATTTAGAAATATCTAAGTTGTTACCAATACATAGAAATTTCACTTTCTGGAAATGTAGTGGTTGTGTACTTCCTACCAGGAGACATGTTTTGAGGGTGAATTTCTTCCTATTTGCTATTTGCTTTGAAGCAGCCTAGAAGCAAGGCCTTTGTAAAGGCTCTTTCTTAGATAAGCTTCAGGTTCAAAATTCCAAATATATGAGCAATCTCTACGTTCAAAACCAAATGTAGTATTTGAAGTTAACTGAAGTTTATGTAGGTTTCAAGAATAGCTCTTGAACGTAAATGCACAATGCAATGATGCCATGGTGTAGTTTTCTAATAAGTTATTGTTAGGCCTACTAGACTGGAAGTTTTCTGCCTAAAATTGAATACCACTTGTGCATTCAGAAACAAATTACAGATATGTAGAAAATCTAAATGTAATAAAAATGATAAAAATCATGCTGATATACATATTTAAATATAAATTTTGACACATTAAGAAAACATATTTCTTATTATTGGTTTTAATATACTGTACTTAATAATTCATCCATTTCTTTTTCTCTTATATCAAGGTGAGTTTTCTTAGGTGTATTAGGCAGGTTTATGCACAGAAATAGAACTTGCATACAGGCATAGAGAGATTGCTTCATTGTGAGGAAATGGCTCACACAGTTATGGAGGTTGAGAAGTCATATGATATTTTATATGCAAGAAGGACATTCTGAAAATCTGGTGCTATAATTCAGCCTGAGTTTGAAAACCTGAAAACCAGAGGAGTCAGTAATGTAAGTCATAGTCCAAGGTAAAGGGAACTATAATGAGGTGTCTCAGCTTTGTCAAGTAAGCAAGAAAAAATGGAACCTCCCATCATTTGCTTTTTGTTCTATGCAGTCTGTCAGTTGGGTGGATAATTCTCCTTCATTTTGAGAAGTGAAATCTACGTTACTGACTCCACTGAGTGAAGCTGACACATAAAGAAATCTTAATATTGGGGTTGGGGATGTGGCTCAAGCGGTAGCGCACTTGCCTGGCATGCATGCGGCTGGGGTTTGATCCTCAGCACCACATACAAACAAAGATGCTGTGTCTGCCGAAAACTAAAATAAAAAAAATAAATATTAAAATTCTCTCTCTCTCTCTCTCTCTCTCTCTCTCTCTCTCTCTCTCTCTCCCTAAAAAAAGAAAAAGAAAACAGTATTATTAGTAAAGGAAACTGAATTAATGACACACCTCATATTATTCCCTTGTCACATTCCAGAGATAAATTCCCTGGTTATGCTTTTTTTATAATTATGACTAGATTTTTATGCAATTCTTTTAGCTCTTCTTTTGGTGGTAATATTATCAGTAAAGAAAATGAAGAATTGTTTGTTGCATATAAGTCTTCCTTGGCAATGATACAACAAAATACCCAAACATATACATCAAACTTACTCAGAGTTAAGAGTAATTAAACATGTACTGATTGCCTACCATGTACACTATAAGAGGTTTTTATACACTTCACTAAAATATAAACTTTTTTCCAGTTGTCCATTCATAGAAGCACTCCCATCCACAGGATGGTCTATACTTTCAATGCTCTTTCACAAATAATAGATCTTTGTCCAAATAATTGTATTACATGCCCTGATACATGTTTTATTTCCAAATATTCCATACAAGTGTGCAATGTCAGTGTATGGCATTCAAGCTGATATTTCTCTACTTAAATTTGGGATGACTTTATTCTCATTCCCTGAGTATCTTTTATCCAATATCAGGGCTTCCTGGTTCCATCATTAAGTAAACTACACAATTTGAATGGCTAGTGCTCAGCAATAATGTTTCTAGGGGGAAGAGAGCTGATTTTTTTTTGTTTTAAACAGAGCTAGCTTTCAAAAGTAGCTGGTAGTTAGCCAGCAAGATGGTAATGATTATTATCCCAGCACCTTAACAGGCTGAGGCAAGATGATGAAGATCACAAGTTCAAAGCCAGCCTTTGGGCTTAGCAAGACCCTATGCAACTTAGTGAGATCCTGTTATCAAAAGGGTAGAAATGTGGTTTAGTGGTTAAGTGACTCTTGGATTCAATCCCTGAGACAATAAATAAATAAATACTTAATTAAACAGATAAATTCTGTGGTAGTTATTTTAAAGCCCCAAAACTCTCATTTAAATAAAAAAAATGACCTTGATCACTCACTGCCATTTTTATTTCTGGAGTGAAGGCAACTGTCTCCAGAGAGTCCAGTGATACCAAGCTCACAGCACAACACCTCTCAGGTGGTCAATTTTAGATGCTTCTTATCTCTCCAGCCAACCCTGATTTCTCTGGGCCCATTCTACCCCTGCTTGGCTACAAGCTCCTCCCCTCTTATACCTCTATTCAGCCTCTGACCCTCTGTCTACTTTGAGTTTGAACAGATAATTTTTTCTTGGCTGTGTTCAATCCCTAGCCAGTCAAAACCACACTGCTTTTGATTTGGCATACTATCAGAAAAAGTCAATAACCAGCCTGTTAGCACAGGTATCACACCTCAATAGCATAGTTTGTCACCAACAGGAAAGAGTGTTTAAGTGTTAAGGACACAAAATAAGTAAATACCTGTGAAATAAGCCTAAAATATATGTTTCCTAAGAATATCAGATGTGACTTCAGAGATATGGGAGTAATTGTCTGAGGCTGTGCAGCTAGCTAGAGGCAGAATCTGGAGCCAAATTCAAAATCATGCCCACGACAAACACAAGGTAAAAGGTAAGAAAATTTTATAAGTAAATCAAAATACAGTCTGGTACACAGCAGATATATTAGGATCTCTTTACAGAACTGTAGACAGAATGCAGGCAGCCTGTATAATGAGAAATGTTGCTTGATGTAACAGAGGATATTATGTACCAAGGATCTTTATTCTCAGTTCTAAAACTAAGTGTGTGGCTTCAAATAATATGCTACTATTTCAGAGTAAAAGGTCCCATCAGCTCCAGATCTATTCTTTTATTTATTTATTAATTTTTGCTACAAGGAATTGAACCAAGAGGTGCTTAAATGCTAGAGTGCTCTTAGCCAAATCCCAGATCTTTATACTTTTTCGTTCACAGACAGGTTTACACTGAGTTGCTTAGGACCTCTCTGATTATAACTTTCTACTTGAAGTCTCCTTGCCTACATCATCTAAGCAGCTAGGATGTCAGAGGGAGCACCATCACACTGCCAGTCTTTTCAAGAATTTAGTCACAAGAATAGATCTCACTCATTCCATTATATAAAGTAATAAAGCTGAAGAAGAATTAGGGAAGTACATGAGGTTGAAAGCAAAAGTGGAACAAAAATTTTTACAAGATAATTATTTGAGTTAACTAAATATGAAGTTTCAGATTAACTCACAGAATACAGAACTATTTTGTTTCAGTATTGTACCATCATTAAAAATGCTGAGGTAAGCATGCAGAATTCAGAATATTAAAAAATGCAAGGCTCGATTGCCTGTTGAGGGCCACAGCCAAGTCAGAATGACACATGGCATTTTTGCCAGAAGTAGTGGTTGAGAGGTGACGCCAGCAAGCTGGATTGATTCGGTTGTATATTACACCTTTACTGTCTGCCTCAGCCTGCTACTTTGAAGTTCTTGTGGGTATTCCTGGAGAGTTCCCATTGGTTGGGGAAGTGCAGGAGGAGGGATTTCCAGAGGAGGGATTTTATGGTTGGTGGTTCCTGTAAGAGCCACGTGGCATTCTAGAGAGTTCCTGGGGAGCATGTGTGGAGTGTGCTGGTGGAGTTCAGAAATAAAGTTTGTTCCTGCTTCAGTGGCTCATGATTTGTGCCCAGCCAGACTGCAGCATTTGGTGGCACATGCAGGGAATGCCTGAGGGTAAGTGTAAGGTAAATTGCTCGCCCCTGAGGGAAGGCGAGAGAATGGGTGACCATTTCAAAAAACAATGTGTTCTTGTTTTGATTTATTTTGTTTTTGTTTCAAGCTGCCTATTCCTAGAACTTTCTCAGGCAAACTGGGAAAAATGGTTGGCTCAAGGTTTGAAGTTGTTCGCCCCTGAGGAATAGATAGAAATAGACCACAAATGCACATGTCAAGAAAATAGGAAAATTCATACAACAATTTTTTGTTCTGTTTTTGTTTCATTTTGTTTCAGTTTTGTTTTGTGTTACTTTGTTGGGTTGCATTATCTTTATAGTAGATTAGAAATTAGTAAAAAACAAACCAAAAGTGTGTTAAGTAAATTGTTAGAGGTTCAGACCATGGAGAAAGACATTTTAGATCAAGTAAAAGAGAAGGTCTCTCGAGCTAGTCAGAGGAAGAACATTTAAAGGAGGAGGAATTATCAGGGAAAAAGTTACAACAGGAGGCTGCTACTAACACCTTTGCATAAGTGTCCAACCAACTGCTCCACCTATAGAGACAATATATGCTATGGTGCCCCCAACCCCCATAGTTGATAGATGGGATCCTGAGACAGGACCTCAAAGATTAGTATGCCCTGTACTTGAGCAGGCAGGAGGGCAGAGAATTCACCATGCTTTAGATTTCAAAACAGGAGAGCCAACATGGCGGCGGGCTGGGAGGCAGCGCTTTTAGTACCTCCTCAGTAATGGGGTAAGAGAGACACATTGATACGATTGGATTCTACCTGCTGAGAGGCTCCTGGAGAAATTCCACTGAAGAGAGACCAGCCGGCAATTGGTAGGATTTTTGGAAGCGACAGTTTGCCCCAGATGAGTGAATCTCCACCACGCGGTGCAGAGGTCCGGACCCGCCAGCCGCTGCCTGCGCGACTCAACTCGGCGACCACCCACCCATGGCCCCCGTGACTAGGCGGCTAGCACCCGAGGTGCGGCTCAGCAGGAGCGGCACAGGGACTCTAGGAAGAGGTCTCTAGCCAGGCCTTCATGAAGTAGCGAACCAGGAGCTGAAACCAACCAGAGACAGAACAGTCCCACCCCTCCCTTCAGACACTCTGGCAAGGAGCCTGGGACCCACCATAGCAGAGAGGTGACGTCACCAGAGTTTGGCTGACGGAATTCCTTCCCAGCGGAATCCACTTAAGCGGGTGTGTGACTCCCACCCCCTCCAGAGACAAGCAGCCAGGAAACCTTGGGAATCTCCCTGGGGGCGTGTCTGTAGGGAAGCAGAGGGGATTCCCAATCCCCAGCTTCCCTTACCACCAGTGGCGACACCCAAGGTCTTAGCCGCCAGTTTCTGGGGGCATGACCATCAAAGGGTTCCGGAAAAATTAAACAGTTGGTCCCCAGATAACCGCACCACAGCACTGGGGCTTAGATGAATGATGGAGAGAGTGCTCAGTCATTCAGAAAATAGGACATGTGGTGGGACTGCAAGTGTAACCAGATCTTTGGGGAACCACCTCCGGTGAACAGGAACTGGCCAGCTGGCTGGCAGGAGGAAGGGGGGGAGGGGCTGGAGAAGTGAAACGGCTCTGGACTAACAGGATTGAGAGACTTCCAGGAGCCGCCTTACAGGGATTGCTATTGGCATATAGAGGGCAGAAGCTCGGCATGGAGGGCACAGCTCCGCCTACTGGAAGAGAAAAAAATGGATCTCTAAGACTTCAATTTTTTCTCTCTTTGTTATTTTCTCCCCTTTTCCTTCTTTCTTTCCTGTTTCAAGTTTTATTATTCTTTCCATTCTCCTCTAATCTATCTCTCTCTCTCTCCTTCTTTCTTTTTAAGAGTACGTTCCTTCCCCTACCCTCCAACTTTCATCCCAAGCATCACATCTTCCATTACGTGTAATTGTCTAAATGCAAATAGGTGAATGTTTTGAGGCTGATTATAGGGCTCCTAAATACCTAGCTACTACCAACACCCTGATCCAATCACCTGTTAGTATCCCCCTTCAGTAGAGCAATCTTCTAAAGTAGCCAAGACATACTAACCCTCATACCATCATAGCACCTAACCTAAACATAAAATCCTAAGAACAGACAACAAATCACTATATGCATACAGAATCTGGAAGCCTTTTATGAATTGAATGAATCAGCTTTAAAGTACAATAAAGCCCAACATTTCTAGGCATAGTCTCCCATCACAAAGGAGAGACAACAGAGATATACAAAACCAAAACAAATTTATAGGAGAAAGCAGAAACACAGCAATCAAACAGAGCTAGAAAATAATGTGAACAATATGAAAAAAAGGGAAAAAGGATTACAAACAATGCAGGACAACGTAAATTACAGGAGGACCTAGAGGCATCAGAAAAATGGACAGAAAAAGAACTTGAGGCATACCTAACTCATGTGGAATGGAATATTAGAGAAGACATGAGACAGCAAGTCCAAGCAATGAAACTATATTTTGAAAACAAATTAAACAAACAAATTCAAATGGTAAAGAACGAGCTCTACCAGGAGATAGAGATTTTAAAAAAAATCAAACAGTAATCCTAGAAATGCAGGAAACCATAAACCAAATTAAAAACTCAAATGAGAATATTACAAATAGACTAGATCAAGTAGATGTCAGAACATCAGATAACGAAGACAAAGTTTATCAACTTGAAAAGAATATAGTCAACACAGAAAGGATGCTTAAAACTCATGAGCAATCTATCCAAGATATATGGGATGTCATAAAAAAAAAAAAAAAACAAACTTGAGAGTCATTGGGATAGAAGAAGGTATAGAGGTTCAAACCAAAGGAATGGACAACCTATTAAATGAAATAATCCTAGAAAACTTCCCAGATATGAAAGATGGAATGGATTGTCAAATCCTGGAAGCCTACAGGACCCCAAACATTCAAAACCGTAATAGACCAACTCCAAGACACATAATTATGAAGATATCCAACATACAGAACAAGGATAGAATATTAAAAGCTACGAGAGAAAGGAGGCAGATTACATTCAGGGGTAAACCAATTAGGTAAATGGCTGATTTTTCATCACAGATGTTGAAAGCGAGAAGATCCTGGAAAAACGTATTTCAAACGCTGAAAAATAATGGATTCCAACCAAGAATACTATATCCAGCAAATTAAGCTTCAGATTTGACAATGAAATTAAAATATTTCATGATAAACAAAAATTAAAAGAATTTACAGCCAGAAAACCAGCACTGCAAGGCATTTTGAGCAAAATACTACAAGAAAAGGAATTGAAAAATAGCACCCAAAACTAACAGTGGGAGGTATCTCAGTAAAGGGGGAGAAAAATAACCAAAGAGGAAAAACTAGCCAAACTAAAATAAATAAATAAACAAGCATGAGTGGAAGTACAAAGCATATTTCAATAGTAACCTTAAATGTTAATGGCTTAAATTCACCAATCAAGAGACACAGGATAGTAACCTGGATTAAAAAAAACAGATCCAACAATATGCTGCCTTCAGGAGACTCATATGATAGGAAAAGACATACACAGGCTGAAGGTGAAAGGTTGGGAAAAATCATACCACTCACATGGCCCTCGGAAGCAAGGAGGAGTGGCCATACTCATATTGAATAAAATCAACTTCAAACCTAAGTTAATCAAAAGGGATAAAGAAGGGCAATATATACTGTTAAAAGGAACCATCCACCAACAAGACATAACAATTATCAATATGTATGCACCAAATAATGGTGCTACAATGTACATAAAACAAACTCTTCTCAAGTTCAAGGGTCAAATAGACCACAACAAAATAATTATGGGTGACTTCAACACACCGCTCTCTCCATTAGACAGATCCTACAGAAAAAAGCTGAATAAAGAAACTATAGAACTCAGTAACACAATCAATAACCTAGACTTAACAAACATATATAGAATATATCAACCATCATCAAGTGGATACACGTTCTTCTCAGCAGCACATGGATTTTACTCAAACATAGACCATATACTATGCCATAGGGCAACTCTTAGTAAATATAAAGGTGTGGAGATAATACCATGCACCTTACCTGATCATAATGGAATGAAACTTGAAATCAATGGTAAAAAAAGGAAGTAAAAATCCTGCATCACCTGGAAAATGAACAATATGTCACTGAATGATCAATGGGTTACAGAGGACATAAAGGAGGAAATCAAAAAATTCTTAGAGATAAACGACAATACAGACACGACATACCAGAATCTATGGGACACAATGAAAGCAGTTTTCAGAGGGAAATTCATTTCCTGGAGTTCATTCCTCAAATAAAGAAAAAAAAACAAATAAATGAACTCACACTTCATCTCAAAACCCTAGAAAAGGAAGAGCAAAACAACAGCAAATGTAGTAGAAGACAAGAAATAATTAAAATCAGAGCGGAAATCAACATAATTGAAACAAAAAAAAATTGAAAAAATTGGTAAAACTAAAAGTTGGTTCTTCGAAAAAATAAACAAGATCGACAGACCCTTAGCCACGCTAATGAAGAGAAGAAGAGAGAGAATTCAAATTACTAACATACGGGATGAAAAAGGCAATATCACAATGGACAATACAGAAATGCAGAGATAATTAGAAAGTATTTTGAAACCCTATATTCCAATAAAATAGAAGATAGTGAAGACATTGATAGATTTCTTAAGTCATATGATCTTCCCACATTGAGTCAGGAAGACACACACAATTTAAACAGACCAATAACAAAGGAAGAAATAGATGAAGCCATCATAAGACTTCCAACCAAAATAAGCCCTGGACTGGATGGGTATACAGCAGAGTTTTACAAAACCTTCAAAGAAGAATTAATACCAATACTTTTCAAGCTATTTCAAGAAATAGAAAAAGAAGGAGCTCTTCCAAATTCATTCTATGAGGCCAACATCACCCTGATCCTGAAAGCAGACAAAGACACTTCAAAGAAAGAAAACTACAGACCAATATCTCTAATGAACATAGATGCAAAAATTCTCAATAAAATCCTGGCAAATTGAATACAAAAGCATATCAAAAAAAATTGTGCACCATGATCAAGTAGGATTCATCTCTGGGATTCAAGGCTGGTTCAATATACAGAAATCAATAAATGTTATTCACCACATTAATAGACTTAAAGATAAGAACCATATGATCATCTCGATAGATGCAGAAAAGGCATTTGACAAAGTACAGCATTACTTTATGTTCTAAACACTAGAAAAACTAAGGATAACAGGAACTTACCTCAAGATTGTAAAAGCTATATATGCTAAGCCTCAGGCTAGCATCATTCTAAATGGAGAAAAACTGAAGGCATTCCCTCCAAAAACTGGATCAAGACAGGGATGCCCTCTCTCACCACTTCTATTCAATTTAGTTCTTGAAATACTAGCCAGAGCAATTAGACAGACAAAAGAAATTAAAGGCATAAAAATAGGAAAAGAAGAACTTAAATTATCACTATTTGTGGATGATATGATAATATATCTAACAGACCCAAAAGGGTCTACAAAGAAACTGCTAGAGTTACTAAATGAATTCAGCAAAGTGGCAGGATATAAAATCAACATGCATAAATCAAAGGCACTCCTGTATATCAGCAACAAACTTCTGAAATTGAAATGAGGAAAACCACTCCATTCACAATATCCTCAAAAAAAAAAAATACTTGGGAATCAACCTAACAAAAGAGGTGAAAGATTTATACAATGAAAACTACAGAACCCTAAAGAGAGAGAAGATACAAGAAGATCTTAGAAAATGGAAAAATATACCCTGTTCATGAATAGGCAGAACTAACATCACCAAATGGCGATATTACCCAAAGTTCTCTACAGGTTTAATGCGATGCCAATCAAAATCCCAATGGGATTTCTTGCAGAAATTGATTAAGCAATCATGAAATTCATATGGAAAAACAAAAGACCCAGAATAGCAAAAGCAATTCTAAGCAGGAAGTGTCAATCTGGAGGTATAGCGACACCAGATTTCAAACTGTACTACAGAGAAATATTAACAAAAACAGCATGGTACTGGTACCAAAACACGCAGGTGGACCAATGGTACAGAATAGAGGACACAGAGACCAATCCACAAAATTACAACTTTCTTATATTTGATAAAGGGACTAAAAGCATGTAATGGAGGAAGGATAGCATCTTCAACAAATGGTGCTGGGAAAACTGGAAATCCATATGCAACAAAATGAAGCTGAACCCCTTTCTCTCACCATGCACAACAGTTAACTCAAAATGGATCAAAGAGCTTGATATCAAATCAGAGACTCTGCGCCTGATAGAAGAAAAAGTTGGCTCTGATCTACATATTGTGGGGTCAGGTTCCAAATTCCTTAATAGGATGCCCATAGCCCAAGAGTTAATAACAAGAATAAACAAATGGGACTTACTTAAACTAAAAAGTTTTTTTTTTCTCAGCAAGAGAAACAATAAGAGAGGTAAATAGGGTGCCTACATCCTGGGAACAAATTTTTACACCTCACACTCACATAGAGCCCTAATATCCAGAATATACAAAGAACTCAAAAAATAAACAATAAGATAACAAATAACCCAATCAACAAATGGGCCAAGGACCTGAACAGAAACTTCTCAGAGGAGGACATACAATCAATCAACAAGTACATGAAAAAATGCTCACCATCTCTAGCAGTCAGAGAAATGCAAATGAAAACCACCCTAAGATACCATCTCACTCCAGTAAGATTGGCAGCCATTATGAAGTCAAACAACAATAACTGCTTTCGAGGATGTGGGGAAAAGGGTACACTTGTACATTCCTGGTGGGACTGCAAATTGTTGTGGTCAGTTTGGAAAGCAAGTTGGAGATTCCTGGGAAAGCTGGGGATGGATCCACCATTTGACCCAGCTATTGCCCTTCTTGGACTATTCCCTGAGGACCTTAAAAGAGCGTACTATAGGGATACTGCCACATCAATGATCATAGCAGCAGAATTCACAATAGCTAGACTGTGGAACCAACCTAGATGCCCTTCAATAGATGAATGGATAAAAACATGTGGCATTTATACACAATGGAGTATTACTCAGCACTAAAAAATGACAAAATCATGGAATTTGCAGGGAAATGGATGGCATTAGAGCAGATTATGCTAAGTGAAGCTAGCCAATTCTTAAAAACACAAACGCCAAATGTCTTCTTTGATATAAGGAGAGCAACTAAGAACAGGGCAGGGAGGATGAGCATGAGGAAAAGATTAACATTAAACAGAGACGAGTGGGGGGAGGGAAAGGGAGAGAGAAGGGAAATTGTATGGAAATGGAAGGAGACCCTCAATGTTACACAAAATTACATATAAGAGGTTGTGAGGGGAAACGGGGGGTAAACAAGGGAGAGAATTGAACAATAGTAGATGAGGTATAGAGGGAAGATGGGAGGGGAGGGGAGGGGGGATAGTAGGGGATAGGAAAGGTAGCAGAATACAACAGTCACTAATATGGCATTATGTAAAAATGTGAATGTGTAACCGATGTGATTCTGCAATTTGTATTTGGGGTAAAAATGGGAGTTCATCACCCACTTGAGTCAAATGTATGAAAGATGATATGTCATGAGCTTTGTAATGTTTTGAACAGCCAATAAAAAAAATAGATTTCAAAACAGTGAGGCAGTTAAAGGAGGCTGTAACAACCGATGATCCCCAAGCACCCTTCACTGTAAGAATGATCGAATCCATTACCAACTTGAACATGACGCCAGCAGACTGGGCTAGTATGTGTAAAGATGTGCTAAATGGAGGGTAATATTTGTTATGCAAGGTATCCAATGAGGAATTTTGCATGGAGACGTCTAGGCAAAATGCAGCAGCTGGTTATCCTCAGAAAAATCTAGATATGCTGTTAGGAAAAGGACCTTATGAGGGTCAGCTGCAACAAATTGCATATGATCCGGCCATATATTCACAAATTGCTGCATATGCAGTTAGGGCATGGAAGACTTTACAAGGACATGGAGATTTGCAAGGTCAATTATCTAAGGTAATACAAGGAGCTAATGAACCTTAAGTTGAATTTGTAGATAGGCTTATTCAAACAGATACCAGAGTTTTGGGGGATACAGAGCAAGCAACGCCATTAATTAAACAGCTAGCCAATGACCAAGCAAACAAAGGGTGCAGGGAAGTCATTAGACCATGGAAACATTTAAAGATTTAAACACATATGTTAAATTATGTAGAGACATTAATGAACAAGGGCAAGTCTTGGAAGCTGCAGTAAAACAGGCTTTAGATGCCAGGCCAAGAACATGCTACAATTGTGAACAAAAAGGGCATTTTAAAAGGAGTTGCCCCATAGGAGGAGGGTTTAACAAAGCTAGGAATCAAAGGAGTAGAATACCGGATATTTGCCCACGATGCTATAGAGGGAGACTTTGGGCTAATGAATGCCATTCTCAAACCACCATAGAGGGTATTCCATTATCAAAAAATGGACAAGGACCAGGTGTTTACCCACGATATCATGGAGAAAGGCATCGGGCTCCATTGTCAAAAAATGGACAGGGGGCCCCAATGCTCCGGGGCCCACGACCACAAATATATGGGGCACTGGAGAAACCCAGCGACACCATCAGGGTAGTGCCCAGGACACATTGTCCATTAGATCACTCATCAGACAAACCAGAGGAAGTGCAGGATTGGACATGTGTGCTTCTGCCAGAGCAGTACTAACTCCAGAGATGGGAGTTCAAATCATTCCCACAGGGGTAAAAGGGCCTCTTCCCCAAGGAACAGTAGGCTTATTATTGGGACACAGTTCTTCTACTATAAAAGGACTTATGATAAGTCCTGGGGTAATTGATCCCGATTATGAAAATTTTAGCCAGTTCTCCAAGGGGTATATCAGTAATTTCACCAGGAGATAGAATAGCACAGTTATTAATAATACCCAGCCTGCATGATAAATTTTCCAGTAGTACTATAGAAAGAGGTTTCATGGGATTAGGCTCCACAGGCATAGATTGGGCTATGCTGTCTTTAAATTTAGATTCTCGCCCAATGCTAAAACTAAATATTCAAGGATATAAATTTAATGGGCTACTGGATATAGGTGCAGACCTTAGCATCATATCTTGTCAGGAATGGCTGAAACATTGGCCATTACAACAAGCCTCTTCAAGGCCTAGGAGTGGCGACTAATCCCCATAGAAGTGCAATGGTATTAGATTGGAAGGATCCTGAAGTATGTGAAAGAACTATACAGCCACATGTATTGGATCATCTTCCTAGAAATTTATGGGGATGAGATGTCCTAGATCAATTAGGTTTGACCTTAACAAATAACATCAATCCGAATGCACCCACTATTAGGGCTAGACAAGGTTTTAGTAAAGAAAATAGATTAGGAGAACAAGAACAAGGTATAGCAGCACCAATACAAAAAGATCAAGAAATAAATAGACATGGATTGGGTTTTCAGGAGGGGTCACTGAGACAATAAAAATTACTTGGAAATCAGAAAGATCAGTATGGGTTCCTCAGTGGCCCCTGAATAAAGAAAAGATACAAGCAGCCCATGACCTGGTCAAACAACAATTAGCAGAGGGACATATACAACCTTCCATATCTCCCTATAATACTCCCATTTTTGTCATTAAAAAGAAATCTGGTAAATGGAGATTATTGCAAGATTTAAGAGCCATTAATAATGAGATTGTTATTATGGGACCTGCTCATCAGGGACTCCTCAATTGTCTGCTTTGCCGAAAACCTGGTATGTTTTAGCTATAGATATTAAAGATTTTATTTTTTTCAATTCTAATTCATCCTGAGGATAGTCCACAATTCACATTTACTATCCCTGCATTGAATCATGAAGGTCCTGATCAGAGATATGAATGGAAATTACTCCCTAAAGGGATAGCTAACAGCCCAACTATGTGTCAAATTTATGTTAGCAAAGCAATCCAGCCACTTAGAAATCAAAATCCTGAACTACAAATATTTCAGTATATGGATCATGTATTATTAGCACATAAAGATAAAAACACATTGCTAGAATGTTATGCCACACTTACAAATTTATTAAAAATTATAATCTATAGATAGCAGTAGATAAAGTACAATTAAATTATCCAATTAATTATTTAGGAGATCTATTATTCTCAACCATGGTCCATCCACCAAAAATTCAAGTACAAGTAGATCAACTCAAATCACTTAACGACTTTCAAAAGTTATTAGGAGATATAAATTGGATAAGGCCTTATCTAGGCATACCAACAGGAGAGTTGGGACCTTTATTTGATATCCTAAAAGGTCCATCAGATCCAAATTCATTCCGAATGTTAACGCCTGAAGCAAGAAAGGCATTAAAAATTATTGAAACATATATGGAAATTATGCATTTGGATAGAATTGATGTGAGTTTGCCTTTATTATTTATTGTACTACCAACAAAAAATATTCCTACAGGAGTGTTTTGGCAAGAAGGCCCATTATTGTGGATACATTTATCTTATTTTCCTAACATTATTCTTACTAGGTATCCTGAGGCTGTAGGACAATTAATACTCAAAGGAATAAAAGCAGCAAAGGGAGTGTTTGGAATTTCTTCCAATAAAATTATTACTCCATATACTATGGATCAAATTGATAAGTTAGCTAATGAGTTAAATACTTGGGCAATAATCATGTGTAAATCTAATGTTTCATTTGATAATCACTTACCATCTAATCCTTTGTTGTCTTTTTGGTCTTTGCATCCTGTAGTTTTTCCAAAAATGACAAGAAAAACACCTATCATGAATGCTCCAAATATATTCACTGATGGGTCAAATAATGGTACAGCAGCAGTAGTTACCCCTGATCAAACTTTTACATTTTTACTACCCAAACAATCAGCTCAAAAGATAGAGCTTAATGCAGTATTACATGCTTTTTTGATGTTAAAGATTCTGTATTTAATTTATTGTTTGACAGTCAGTATATAGTTAATGCTATAATATCCTTTGAAGATGCTGGTAGGATTTTCCCTTCCTCTACTGTTTTTTCTTTGTTTTCCACTATACAAAGTCTAATCTGGGACAGAAAAGATCCATTTTTACAGTACATATTGGGGCACATACAGGATTGCCTGGAGCCCTTAGTTTGGGCAATGATTTAGCAGATAAAGCTACATATAACATACATATTTTCTCTACACTAGAAGAAGATACAAATTTTCATAAAAGATTCCATGTCTATGCTAATACTTTACAAACATGTTTTAAAATAACTAAGGAATAAGCTAGACAAATAATAAAACAATGTCGAAATTGTGTGACCTTTTTACCACAAGTTAATCTTGGAGTCAATCTTAGAGGACTGATACCTAACCATATTTGGCAGATGGATGTCACACAGTTGCCAGAATTTGGAAAATTAAAATATTTGCATGTTACAGTTGATACTTCTTCTGGATTTTTGATGGGCTCCCTTCATGCCAGAGAAAAAAACTAAAGATATTGTAGCTCATTGCCTGCAAAATTTTGCCAGTGTGGATGTTCCAAAACGGATAAAAACAGCTAATGTCCATGGTTATACTTCTACCTCTTTAAAACAATTTTGCTCATCATTTGGCATTACTCTCATAACAGGAATTCCATACAATCCACAGGGACAATGCATAGTTGAAAAAGCTCCTCAAACTATTAAAATCTACTTATTAAATCCAAAAGAGGGAATTGGAAAGGAGTATATATCCCCCAAAGGTAAACTTAAAATAACCCTTTTTACTCTAAATTTTAAAATTTGGATTCATCAGGACTTAATGCTGTGGAAAGACATATGTATCCAAAAAATGTACATAAGCCTAAGGTACTTTGAAAGGATATTCTAACAGGACAATGGAAATGTCCTGACCTAGTGATTGTCTGGTGTTAGGGTTCTGTTTGTGTGTTTCCACAGGGAGAACAGCAGCCGATTTGGATTCCAGAGAGACTAACAAAAGCAATTGCTATAGAGCAAAAATAAGATGATTTGACTCAAATCCATAACAGCTGATATCCAGAGCTCCAGTTTGGCTATTCTTACATCTGCGACAGTGATTCTCCCACACTTGGAGGCTAATGAATAATGAACACCATTAAGGCCTATTTAAAATGTAAAAAAACCTTGAAGCTTGCTTGTGGGAATACTTTCAGACTCATTATGCAAGTTACAGGAAGAAGGATGGGATATCCAAAGAAGAGTCAAACCGAGGTGGTAACCAGGATGCCTTTTTCAATATCTATTTTATTATTGCCCTTTCCCACATCATAAAGTTCTATTTTATTTTTTGAGCTCATACATACCTAGATTAATGCTTTTCTGATCAGTTTTATTTTTTGACTGTGGAGTTTTCAAACATTGCAATGGAGATTTCACCTGTGTAAAGCTACAAGGCCTTTACTATTGTCTTATGTGTGTATGTTATTTGTGCACATTCTGTTTTGTGTTGTATGTCTGTATGTGCATATGTCCACATATCATATACGAGGAGAGCTCATGAAAAAATGGATCCAAATATATATTTTTTTTATTCACGTGATTTATATGGTTTAATTTAAATTGGGTAAATAGCTGCTGAGGATTGGTTTAATATGTGAAGAAAAAAGGAGGTTAACAGATCTGTTTGTTTACTTTAACCTTTCCTTTTCATTATATTTAATAATTCTGTTCAGGATAATGTAAATTGTTCAGAAAATTGTTTTCTTAGTACCTGTTGGAATGTTACATAATTTTGTTTTTTAGCCATCATTGCCAGAATTCCCATCTTCATCCCAGTGCAGGTGAAGATAAAGATAAAACCAAACTATAGCTTCTTTGATAGCTATCACAGTGAACTGTATAAACTGATGCATCAATGAATAATAACTCAACAAGTAATGCTCAATCAAGGAGTCGATTTACTTTTGGAGGAAATGAACATATTAATAGATTCCTCTGCTTTGAACTGCTTGCAGAACTTGCCTGGACTATGTATCACTTGTATACATTGTGAACTATCTGTTGGTGCAGCGAATTGTGGTAGTGCTGGAGTATCTTTGCTGATGGTGTCACCAGTGGTACAATTTTTCAAAAGGAACTGTCAATTGGCTTGGTGTTGTGGCATTTCTGTATCCTCCTCCCTTCTGCTAGTGATAGTCTAAAATTTGGGGGCCAGCTGAAGTGAGGCAAAGTACCTCACCCCCCACTGGCACCAAGGCCAAATTTGGGGGCCAACAGAGGTGAGGCAAAGAACCCCACCCCCCCACTGGTGCATAGGCCTATCCACAAGTATGGCTGATTGCTGGACTGGTAGTCAGTGATGGGTAAGTTCCAATTATAGTGGTACCAACCTAAGACAGGAGGCTGACGCCTTGAGGTCAGCTCATCTGTTGACAGGTAAGAACCATAAGTAGTATTGGACAACCTAACAGGCATGGTCCCTAAGCCACATTGCTTGTTGTTTAATTAAACATAAAGGGGGAGATGGTGAGGGCCACAGCTGAGTCGGGATGACACATGGCGTTTTTGCCAGAAGTAGTGGTTGAGAGGTGACACCAGCAAGCCATTAAGATTATGCTGGATTGATTCGGTTGTATATTAGACCTTTACTGTCTGCCTCGGCCTGCTACTTTGGAGTTCTCACGCTACTTTGGAGTTCTTGTGGGGATTCCCGGAGAGTTCCCATTGGTTGGAGAAGTGCGGGAGGAGGGATTTCCGGACGAGGGATTTTCCGGTTGGTGGTTTCTGGAGGAGCCGCGTGGCATTTGGGAGAGTTCCTGGGGAGCATGTGTGGAGTGTGCTGGTGGAGTTCAGAAATAAAGTTTGTTCCTGCTTCAGTGGCTCGTGATTTGTGCCCAGCCAGACTGCGGCAATTGCCCAAATACATTTACGTGAACGTGGTTTGGAAGATGCTAAATAAAACAAATGAATTAAAACCTGAAAGGATACTTCAGAGATGAGCACACCCTGCTTTTGTAAATGAGGAAAGTGAGCAGAGAGAAACTAATGAAACACACAGAGAGAACAGTGTGCACATTGATCTCTCTCTTACTGCTTTTTGCAACCACATATACTAAAAATACAAGGAGATAACTATCAAGAATACATTAAACCCATTAATTTAAACAAAACATTTGGAGTTGATTGATATACATGGAGAAGGTAAAGGCATTAATATTCCACAGCAGCACACTGTGGCCTGTCTTGGTCCTGCCAAAGCCCACAAACAGCTGAGAAGGGTATGCCAACAGAGGTGAAAGAAGACCTCTGGACACCAGTTTTGGAGAACTCAATCTAATTTATTATTGCATAGGAAAGTTTTTTATGTATATTGTGCTATTGGGCAGATTCATCTGAGGGTCATAAAACCCTATGAGCTAGCATTTGCTTACCAGTGGTGACCAATGGGCTAAAAGGTCAATGTCAGGACAGGAACATGCTGAGCACACAAGGAAGGCCAAGTTATCAAGGTTATGGACCCAGTGGAGTTAGTGTGCCAACTGCTATATCCTGGTTCAGTGTGCTGAAACCTGAGAGTCCCTCATATAGGCAACATTTGCTGATTCCCAACTTATGGGCCCTACAGCACACCTCACATATTTAAGAGACTAATTAAAACTAAATAATCTCTCAAAGATTTTACTGCTTGGTTTTTAAGAATGAATAAGTTTTTATCATGTTTTCAAATATACAGTAAAATGTACTGACATAAAAATGCACATTTTGCTGTTATCTTCTATAAATTTTGCCTTTATTTAAAGTGAGAACTCAGTGTATTTAACCTAAGAAAGGTTATGCAGTATGTACAGTTAATTACATTTCTTAGTTAATTTATTGCATTGGAGGTGCACATTTTCAGGGTGGAAAATGATCACTGGGTACAAGAGGCATCTGTGATTTATAGGTTATAATGAGGTTGACATAGTCATTGGAGACAAACAGAACTTGTTGCTTTGGGCAGTCAAGAAACCAGTAATAAAAGTCTGAAACCCATTATTTCCAGGATGAGATGAAAATCCAGAGCCTGAAACTTACTATTTACTTTTTTCCTCTGGAACTCATTGTTACTGAGAGCTCACTATCTGCTTTCTCCCTCCAGGACCCATCCTCACTGGAAAACTGTTTAAAGTCTAGAGCCCAGGTAAGTATTTACCTCACCCCCTCAGGATCCATTGTCCTCCTTTTTCTTTGGGGACTGTTATTTTTCATAAACTTCATTTATCAAAATACATTTTCACTGGGAAAAATAAACAAATGGATCCATGCAAAGTGACCATTAACTTTGGTAGATGTCAGAGTAGGATAGCCTATAAAAACATATTTGCCCTTATTCCCCCAGAGCTGCTTAAATTTCAATTTAAGGAATTTAAAAATTAAAAGGTTAAAAAATTATGAGATTTTATTATGTCAACATTTTTATCCATTCCACATTGTCATCAACAAAGCTCCAGCACTTAAAGTTCTCTGACTACTCATTGGGAGTTAGTCTGCAACTTCTGGAACACCTGTGGTGGATGAATTTGCTGTTAACATCAGCTTCAACTGCTACAGCTGTCCATACAGAGCAATTGCATTTTTCATATGGTCTGCACTTTCTCATGTTCACTTTGAGCTTGTAACTCTTTAACAAAAGGTATTTCTTAATAGAAAAATTTCTGAACAACTTCAGCATCTTTAAGATTCTGTTACTTAGAAAACCCACTGTCTCCATGAAAAACTTGTGCTCTTTTCTTCCTTCCCAAAGTGTGATCTATAAGTTGGGATTACTCCACTTCTTGCAATAGAAGTAAATGCAGTAGTGGTTTATGAGCCCTGCATACCCCAGCACAGGTGCATCTTGGGCTCACCTTTTCCCTAGGGGCATGAAGTGCAGCCACCGTGTCCATGGAGCAGAAGATGGTGGTGCCTAGAGAGAATGAAATGTCAATAAATTTTCTGTACACTAAAGTTTATTTCTGGTGTTTTGATCTATCATTAGTATATCAAGTCAATTTTTTTTTTTTATCTAGATGTGTCAAAAACTGAAAATTCATCATACTTTAAAAACCTGGTCATTTTTTGTTCATGCTGTATTCTTCCTTGTTAACTCAGTACCAAACAGCCCAAGTCCTTCCCCTTCTTACTCACTATGTTTCCCTAGCTCAAACCCTAAGAATTATGCTAAACTTAACACTAACACTAGTCCTAAATCTAAACCTAACCCACCCCCCCAACCAGATAGCTAAACCTGTCCATTACATTAACCCTAAGGATAAACATAATCCTAACCCTAGACCTAATCCTAAACCTAACCGTATCCTTAGCACTAACCCTAGCTCAAAACTTAACCCATACCCTAAACCTAACCACAGCCTTAACCCTAACCCTAAATCTAGCCCTAATCTTAAACATAACCCTAGCCCTAACCCTAGCTCTAAACCTATCAATTACCCTAATGATAACCATAAACCTAATGCTAACCCTAGGCCTAACCCTAACCCTATCCAATACCCTAAACCTAATCTGAGCTCTAAACCTAACCTGAAGTATAAACCTAACCTTATGCATTATCCTAACTCTAACTCAAACCTAATGCTAATTTGAGCCATAAACCTAAACCTCAACCTAACCCAAACCCAAAACCTGACTCTGACTATTATAATATTCCTAGCTCTCAAATTGAACCTCACCCTAAACCTAACTCTGACACTAAACCTAGCCATAAATCTTACCCAAAAACTATCCCTAACCATAACCCTAGACCTGATATTAGCCCTAGCTCTAATTCTTGCCATAACCCTAACACAAACCCTAGCCCTCATCCTAGCTCTATAACTACCTTGATCCTAACCCAAACCCTAACTCTAGCCCTATCCCTAATTTTATCCCTCACCCTAGTTATGAACCTTGCTATAACCCCATCCCTTCCCCCAAATCTAACTCTAACTCTAACTCTAGACATAACCCTTACACTAATCCTAGACCTCATCCTAGCCCTAATTTAGCCCTAACCCTACCACTAGCACTAAGACTAATTCTAACTCTCACCCTAGCCCTATTCCTAGTTCTAACCATATTCCTTACCATAACCCTAACACTTGCCCTAACCTTAGCCATAGCACTAGCCCTAGCCCTAACCCTAGAACTAACCATAACTCTAAGTCCAACCTTAACCCTAAGCCTAAAACTCACACTAACACTAGCCCTAACACTAACACTAATTCTAAAAGTAGCCCTAATCTAGTTCAAACCCTAAAACAAAACCAAGCCATAGCCCTAACCCTAACCCTTAACCTAAACCAAAAACTAACCCTACACCTAGTCCTAACATCAGCCCTAATTCCAGTCTGAACCTAACCGTAAAACTGACCTTGAGCCTGACTCTGACCTTACACTAACCCTAGCTCTAACATCACCCTAAAAGTATACCTAACCCTAAAACTAGAACTAGCCCTAACAGTAACCCTAAAAGTAGCCCTAATCATAACTCTAGTTCTTACATTAACCTTAGCACTAATCCTAGCTCTAACCTAACCCAAAACTTAGCCCTAAACTGAGCCCTACACCTCGTTTTAACCCTAATCCTAACCCTAATCATTACCCTAAAACTAACCCTAACCCTAAAACTGGCCCTAACCCTAAACCTAACACTAGACTTAATCCTAACCATAATCCTAGCCCTAACTCTAGCTCTAATACTATCCATTATCCTAAAAATAACCCTAATCCTAATGCTAACCCTAGCATTAGACTTAACCCTAATCCTAAACCTAGACCTGACACTAACCCTAACTCACCCTAGCTCTAACACTAACAGTTACCTTAACCTAACCCTAACACTAACCCTGACCTAACCCTAACCTTAACCCTAGCCCTAATCTTAACTATAAACCTAGCCCTAACCTATCCATTACCCTAAACATAAGCCTAACCCAAACATAGCTCTAAATATAGTTCTAACCCCACCCATTACCATAACCCTAACTATAAATGCCATGATAACATGAGCCCTAACCCTAAAACTATTCTAACCCTAACTGTAAACTTAACCCTTGTCCTAACTCTAAACCTACACTAACCGTAACTGTAAACCTAACCCTAGACTTAACCGTAACCCTAACCCTTGCTGTAGTCCTGATCCTAGCTAAAACCCTAAGAGTTATGCTAAAACTAACACTAACCCTAGTCCTAAACCTAAATCTAACCCTATCCATTTAGACTTAACCCTAAACCTATCACTAACACTAACCTTATTCTTACCTAAACCTAACCTGAACACTAAACCTAACCCTATCAATTACTCTAACCCTAACCCCAACCCTATTGCTAATTCGAGCCCTAAAACTAAACCAAAACTTAACCCAAACTCTGAGCAGGACATTGACTTAGGATTAAGGATAAGTTTAGGGCTAGGTTAAGGGCTAGGGTTTCTGTTAGGGTTATGGCTAGGACCAGGTCTAGGGCTAATATCAGGTCTAGGGTTAACATTAAAAATAGTTTTAGGGTTAGGTTATTGCTAGGTGTAGTGTAAGAGTTAGGTTTAGGTTAAAGGTCAGCTTTAGGGCTAGGGTTATTATTAGGGTCAGGGTCAGAGTCAGGGTTAGCATTTGGTTTAGCTAAAGGTTTAGGGTTAAAGCTTGAATTAGCATTAGGGTTAGGTTTAGGATTAGGGTAATGGATAGGGTTTAGTTTAGGTTTCAGTTAAGGTTTGGGGTAATGGATTAGTTAGGAATAGCAATAAGATTAGGGTTACCATTAGGGTTAGAGTTATGTTTAGTGTAATGGATAGGTTTAGAGCTAGTATTTTGGCTAGGTTATTGTTTGGATTAAGTCTAGAATTAGGGTTAGGTTTAGGGATAGGGCTAGGGTGTGATTTGGGGTAAGTTTTAGGGCTAGGATAATGATTAGTCTTAGCGCTAGGGTTAGGGTCACAGTTAGGGTTAGGGATGTTTTTGCATGCTTCAGCTTTGGGAAACTTTCACAAGAAAGAAACCAGTTAGGTTTAGGGTTAGGGTGATGTTTAGAGCAAGAATTATTGTTAGGGTCAGTGTCAGAGTCAGGGTTAGTTTTAGGGTTAGGGTTAGAACTCGAATTAGGGCTAAAGTTAGTACTAGTTGTATGGTTATTGTTTGGTTCAGGTTAAAGGTTAGGGATATAGGTTGGTTTTGTGTTAGGGCTAGGGCTATGGTTATGGCTAGATTATGGATTAGCATCAGGGTTAGGGCTAGTGTTAGGTTGAGGTTTAGGTTTAGAGTTAGGGTTAGATTTAGAGTTAGGGTTAGATCTAGGGTTAGGGCTAGGATTAGGACGAGGGTTATTGTTATGGTAATGAATATGATTAGAACTAGGGATATGGCTAGGGTGAGAAGTAGAGTTAGTCTTAGTAGTAATCTTAGGGATAGGGTTAGGTTTAGGGCTAAATTAGGGCTAAGATTCTTGCTAGGGTTAGGGCTAAATTAGGGTTAGGGCTGGTGCTATGTTTAGTGTTAGGGTTAGGGCTATATTAGGGCTAGGATTCGGGATAGAGTTAGGGTTAAGTTTAGGGCTAAATTAGGCCTATGATTAGGGCTAGGGTTAGTGTTAGGGTTAGTGCTAATTTAGGGCTAGTATTAAGGCTAGGGTTTGTGTTGGGGTTAGACCAAGGGGTTGGGCTAGAGTTAGAATTAGCATTGATGTTAAGGTTAAGTTTAGGGGAATAGGTGGTGTGATAGCTAGCTTTAGGGCTAGGGGGAGAGTTAGAATTAGGTTTAGGCCTAGGGTTATGGTTCAGTTTAGGATTAAGGCTAGGTTTAGGGCTAGGTTAAGGGCTAGGGTTTCTGTTAGGGTTGTGGCTAGGACCAGGTCTAGTGCTAATATCGGATCTAGTGTTAATGATAAGGATAGTTTTAGGGTTAGATTATGGCTAGGTCTAGTGTAAGAGGTTTAGTTTAAAAGTCAGCTTTATGACTAGGGTTATTATTAAGGTCAGGGTCAGGGTTAGGGTCATGGTTAGCATTTGGTTTAGCTAAAGGTTTAGGGTTAGGGCTCGAATTAGCATTAGGGTTAGGTTTAGGGTTAGTGTAATGGACAGGGTTTAGTTTAGGTTTCAGTTAAGGTTTAGGGTAATTGATGGGTTGGGTTTAGAGATCAGATTTGGGTTAGCATTAGGATTAGGGTTATGTTTAGTGTAATGGATAGGTTTAGAGCTAGGGTTAGGGCTAGGTTATGGTTTGGATTAAGTCTAGGTTTAGGGCTATGTTTAGGGATAGGGCTAGGGTGTGATTTAGGGTTAGTTTTAGGGTTAGAGTGTTAGGTTTAGGGCTAGGGTTAAGGTTTGGTTAGGGTAAGGGTTAGTATTTGAGATAGGGTTAGGGCTAGGGTGAGGGTTAGGTTTAGGTTTAGTTCTAGGTTTACGTTTATGGTTAGAGTTAGGTTCAGTGTTAGGTATAGAGTTTTAATTAGGGTTAGAGTTAGGGTAATGGATATCGTTAGAGCTAAAGTTCAGGCTAGGTTTAACATTAGCATTAGGGTTAGGGGTAGGGTTAGGGTTAGGGTTTAGGATAGAGCTAGTGTTATGTTTAGTGTAAAGTTTAGGCTTTGACCTAGGGTTAGGTCTAAGGCTAGGCTTAGGTTAGAGCTAAGTTTAGGCCAAGTATTAGGGCTGGGATTTGTGTTAGGTTTAAGACAATGCATAATGTAAGAACTAGGATTATGTTTAGAGCTAGTTTTAGGGTTAGGGTTATGGATAGGTCTAGTGTTAGGTCTAGGTTTTGGGTTAGTGTCAGATTTAAATCTAGGTTCAGTGTTAGAATCAGGGTCAGTTTTGGGGATAGGGTTAGGGTTAGGGTTAGAGCCAGAATTAGCACTAGGTTTAGGTATAGGATTAGGGTAAGTGTTCGGTTTATGGTAAGAGTTATTGTAGGACTAGTGCTAGGTTTTTGTTTAGGTCTAGGGCTAGAGTTATAGCTATATTTAGGATTAGCTTTGGGTCTAGGTCTAGTGTTAGGCTTAAGTATAGGTATATGGTTACCAGTAGGGCTAGTGTTAGGATTTGGTTTAGGTTTAGGGTCAGTTTTAGACCTAGGGTTACTGTTAGGGTCAGATGAGGGTCAGGGTTAGGTTTAGAGGTAGAATGAGGACTAGGGTTAAGACTAGTATTATAGTTAGAGTTTAAGTTAGGCTAAGGATTAGGATTAGAACTAGGGTTAGCCTTTGGGTTAGGGTTTGGCTTAGTGTAAGTAATAGGGTTAGAGTTAGTGTTAAGGCTAGTGTTAGGGTTAGAGTTAGGGCTAGTATTAGTGTTAAACCTAGGGTTAGGGCTCGGATTAGGGGTAGAATTTGTGTTAGGGTTATGGCTATGGTTAGGACAATGACTAATATACAAACTAGGATTTTGATTAAGGCTAGTTTTAGCATGAGGTTAAGTCTAGATATAGTGTTAGGGTTAATTTAATGTTAGGGTGTTTTTTAGAGCTAGGATTAGTGTGATGGTCAGTGTCAGGGTTAGGGTCAGTTTTAGACTTAGTTTTAGGGCTAGTTATAGGGTTAGCTTTTGATTTAGATGAAGGGTTAGGTTTAGGTCTATGGCTTGGTTTTGGCTTATGGCTAGGACTAGGGATAGGGCTAGTTTTAGGATTAGCGTTATGGTTAGGGGTAGTGTTAGGGTGTTATGATTATTGTTACGGTTAAATTTAAAGTTAGGTTTAGATTTAGACTTAGGCTTAGATCTAGGGTTGGGATTAAGGCTAAGGATAGAACTAAGACTATGGCTAGGGCAAGAGTTAGTCTTAGGGCTAGAGTTAGGGTTAGGGTTAGAGATAGGGCTCAATTAAGGCTATGATTAGGGCTAGGTTTAGTGTTTAGTTTAAGCCTAGGGTTAGAGTTAGGGTTAGGGTTAGGGTTTAGAGTTAGAGTTTAGAGTTTAGGTTTAGAGTTAGGGCAAAGTTTGGGGTAAGGGATGGCTTTATAGTTATGTTTAGAGGTAGGGTGAGGGTTATAATTAGGATTAGGACTGTGGTTAGGGTTAGGGTTTGATAAAAGCTAGGTTTAGAGCTAGGATAAGGGCTAGAGTATTTTTTTTTTCATGTTTAGGGCTAGGGTTAGTGCTATGGCTAATTTTAGGTCCAGAATTATGGTTAAAGACAGTTTTAGGGTTAGGATTATGGGTACGACTAGTGTAAGGGTTAGGTTTAGGGTTAGTGTCAGGTTTAGAGCTAGGAGTATTATTAGGGTCAAGTTCTGGGTTAACTAACTCTAACCCTAACTTTAGCCCAACCCCTTAGTCTAACCATAACACTAACCCTAGCCTTAATACTAGCCCTAATGTAGCCCTAACCCTAACACTAACACTAGCCCTAATCCTAAACCCTAATTTAGCTCTAATCCTAACCCTAAATCTAGCCCTAATCCTAGCCCTAATGTAGCCCTAACTCTAACACTAACCCTAGCCCAAATCCTAGCCCAAATTTAGCCGTAACCCTAGCACTAATCCTAGCCCTAATTTAGCCCTGACTCTAACCCTAATCCTAAGACTACTACTATAACTAACTCTAATTCTCACCCTAGCTGTATCCCTAGTTCTAATCATATTCGTTACCATACCCCTATCCCTCACCCTAACCCTATCCCTATCCCTAACCCTAGATCTAACATTAACTCAAAATCTACCCCTAATCCTAAGCCTAAACTTTAACCTAACACTAGCCCTAACCCTGATGCTAATCCATAAACCAGCACTAGTCCTGAAACAAAACAAACCTATATCCCTTAACCTTAACCAAAACCAAACCCTAACCGTACAATTAGTACTAACTTTAGCCCTGATTCAAGTTCTAACACTAACCCTAAAACTAACCCTGACTCTAAAACCAACCCTAACATAACCCTTGCTCTAAACATCACCCTTACCCTAAACCTAACCATAACACTAGACCTAGCCCTAACCCTAACCCCAAAACTAGAACTAATTGCAATACTAGTTCATACATTACCATAGCCCTAATCCTAGCCCTAACCAAACCCAAAACCAAGACCTAATCTGAGCCTTAACCCTAGCTTTAAACCTAACCCTAAACCTAACCCTAAAGCAGAACATAGCCCTAAATTTTACCATAACCCTAGCCAGAATTCTAACCATAACCCTAGCCTTATCACTAACTCTAACCCTATGCATTACCCTAACCATAACCATAACTCTTATGGTAACCCTAGGCCTAACCCTAAACTTATCCCTAACCTACTTCATTAACCTAAACCTAACCTGAACACTAAACCTAACCCTATCATTACCCTAACTCTAACCCTAATGCTAATTCAAGCCCTAACCCTAAATCTTAACCCAACCCAAATTCTAACTCTGCCCCTTCCTGTGATAATATACCTGGCTCTAATCCTGACTGTACCCCTAAACCTAACCCTTATACTACACCTAGCCATAAACCTAACCCTAAAACTATCCCTAGCCATAATCCTAGACCTGACATTTTCCCTAGTCGTAATTCTAGCCCTAAACTTAACACAAAACAAATCCATAACCCTAATCCTAACCCTAGCCATAATCATATCCATAACCCTAGACCTAAATTTAGCTCTAACCCTATCAATTACCCAAAACATAACCATAATTATAATGCTAATTCTAGGTGTAATTGAAACCCTATCCCTAACCATACCCCTATCCATTATGCTAAATCTAACCTGAACCCTAAACCAAACCCTATCTTTACTCTAACACAAACCTTAATGCTAATTCAAGCCCTATCCCTAAACCCTAACCTAAAAAAAACTCTAAACCTGACCCTGACCCTAATAATACCCCTAGCTCTAAATTTGACACCTACCTGAACCTAACACTTACACTAAACACAGCCATAAACCTAACCCTAAAACTATCTCTAACCATAACCTTAGACCTGACATTCACAAAACATTAATCCTACTCCTAACCCTAACACAAACCCTAGCCCTCATCCTAGCCCTAATAATCATAACTCTAATGAACCCATAGCCCTAACGCTAATTCTAACCTTCACCCTAGCCCTATCCCTACCTCTAACCCCATCGTTTACACGAAACCTAACCCTGAGCCTAAAACTAAGACTAGGCCTAAACATAACTATAAACCTAGCACTATTACTAGCCCTAATTAAGCCCTTTACCTAACCAAACACTAAGCTTAGCCACAACACTAACTCTCCCTCTCACCCTAGCCTTATTCCTAGTTCTAAACCTATCCCTTACCATAACCCTAATCCTAGCCAAAAACCAAAACCTAATAGTAGCCCTATACTTAGCCCTAGAACTAAACCCTAGATTTCATCCTAAATCAAAATCTAACTTTAACCCTAAGCCTAAACCTAAACCTAACAGTAGCCCTAAACCTAATGCTAAGCCTAAAACTAGCCCTAACCATATCCCTAGCCCTAAAACAAAACCAGGTCATAGCCTTAACTTTAAAACTTAACCTAAACCGAAAACTAACCCTACTCCTAGCCCTAACTTTAGCCCTAATTCAAGGCCAAACCCTAACGCTAAAACTACTCTGACCTTGAATTTGACCCTAACAATAACCCTAGCTCTAAACGTTATACCTAACTCTACCACTAGACCTAGTCCTAACACTAATCCTATAAATAGCCGAAATCATAACCCTAGTCCATACATTGGCCATAACGCTAAAACTAGCCCTAACTCTAACCAAAACCTAGCCTTAATGCAAGACCTAACCCTAGCTTTAACCCTAAACTGAAACCTAACACTAGCCCTAACACTAACCATAAACATAGTCCTAATCCTAGCTCTAATCCTATCCCTTACACTAAGCTAACACTAACCCTAATGTTAACCCTAGGCCTAACTCTAATGCTTAGCCTAACCCAAACCCTCACCGTATTACTAGTCCTAACCCTAGCCCTCATTGTAGCTCTAACCATAACCCCAAACACTAAACCTAACCCTGACATGTATTCTGACCCTAAAGGTCTAAAACTGACCCTAACCATAAACCGAACCATAACACTAGCACTAGAAATAAACCTATACATAAACCTAACTCTAACACTAGTCCTAGACCTAAATCTAATCCTAATTCTAGCCATATCTCTAGCCCTAGACCTAAACAAAACCTAGCCCTAATGATAAACCTTAACCTAACACAAAAACTAACACTACACCTAGACCTAACTCTAGTGATAATATTGGGTTTAACCCTAACCCTAACTATAACCTGAACACTGACCCTGACCCTAACAGTAACCCTAGCTCTAAACATCACGCTAATGGTAACCTTAGCCCTAACATTTGATCTAGCCGTAACACTTACACAAAAAGTAGTCCTAATCATAATCCTCGTTTATACATTAGTTTTAGGCCTAACACTAGCCCCAACCTAGACCAAAACCTTGCCCTAGTTTTAACCCTAATCCAGAACCTAACCCAAACCCTAACCCTATTACTAGTTCTAACCCTACCATTTGTTATAGCTCTAACCCTAACATAAACCCAAACACTAACCATGACACTTATTCTGACCCTAAACCTAACCGCAGGTATTAACCTGACCCTAACCCAAAACTGAACCCTATCTTTATCCCTACCGGTAATCATATACTTAAACCTAAACCTAACACTAGCCCTAGACTTAAACCTAATCCTAAATCTATTCATATCTCTAGCCCTAGACATGAACACCAACCTATCCCTAGCTCTAACAATAACCCTTAACCTAACCCAAACACTAACCCTACCCCTAGACCTAACCCTAGTCATAATTCTGGCACTAATTCCAACAATAACACTAACCCGAACACTGCCCCGACCCTAACATAATCCTATCTCCAAAGCTCACCCTTACCCAAAACCTAATCATAACACTACACCTAGCCATAACCCTAACCCTAAAACTAGCCCTAATCATAACCCTAGCTCTTACATTACCCATGGCCCTAACACTAGACCTAAACTGACACAAAACCTAGCCCTAATTTTAGGCCTGAACATAGCCCTAAGTGTAACCCTAAACCTAACCCTAGCCCTAACCCTAAGCCTAAGCCTCGCTTTAGACCTAACCCTAGCTCAAAGCCTAACCTTTACCCTTAACATAACCCTAGCCCTATCCCAAAACCAAACCTAACACTAGCCCTAATCCTAACATTAACTATAGCCCTAACCATAGCTCTAATTATATCAACTACCCTAATCCTAGTCCTAATCCCAATGATAACCCTAGCCCTAAATCTAGCTCTAATTCTATCCATTAGTCTAACCATAATCCTAATCCTAATGGTAACCCTAGACTTAACCCTAACCCTATCACAATCCCTAAACCTATCCATTGCCCTAAAAATAACCTGAACCCTAATCCTAAGCCTATTCATTACCCTAACCCTAACTCTAACCCTAATGCCAATTCAAGCACTAAACCTAAACCTTAACCTAAACCAAACCTTAAGCCAAACACTGACCCAAATAATACACATAGCTGTAAACTTGACCATTACCCTAAATCTAACCCTTACACTAGACCTAATCATAAACATAAACCGAAACCTATCTCTAACTGTAACCCTAGACCTGACATTAGCCTAGCCTAATCCTAGCCCTAACCCAAACAAAAACACTAGCTCTCACCCTATCCCAAAACCTAGCCTTAATCATAACCCTAACCCTAATTCTAAACCTTTCCATAACCCTAACCTAGTTATAACCCCATTGCTTACCCTAAACCTAATCCAAACCCTAACCCTAACACTAAACCTAGCCCTAACCTTAACCCTAAGATGAACCCTAACATTAATCCTAGCCCTAATCCTAAACCTAACACTAATCCTAGCTTTAAGACTAACTATAACAATCTCCCTAGCCCTATCCTTAATTCTAACCCTATAACTTACCATAACCTTATTCCTAGCCATATCCTAGAATAACCCTAGTCCTAAACTTACACCTTGCCCTAATCCTAGATCTAAACCTAACTCTAGATCTAACCCTAATTCTATAAACAACCTAAACCTAACATTAGCCCTAACCCTAATGCTAATCCTTAAACTAGACCTAACCATAGGCTTAGCCCTAAAACAAAACTGAGCCATAACACTAACCCTAAACTTTTACCTAAACCAAACCCTAACCTTACATCTAGGCCTAAGCCTAGCCCTAATTTGAGTCCTAATCTTAACCCTAAAACTACTCCTAAACCTGTCTCTGACATTAACACTAATCCTACCTATAAACATCACCCTAAACCTAAACCTTAACCTAACACTAGACTTGGTCCTAACCCTAATTATAAAACTAGTTCTAATCATAACCCTAGATCATACATTAGCCATAACCTTAAACCTAATGCTAACCAAACCTAGTCCAATTCTGATACCTCACCCCAGCTTTCACCTTAACCCTAACCCTAACATAGCCCCAACCCTACCCCGAAACCTAGCTCTAACCCTGGCTCTAACTTTATACTTTACCCTAGCCTAACCCCAAACATAATGCTAACCCTAGTCCTAAAACTAATCCTTAGTCTAACCCAAACCATAACGCTATTACTAGTCCTAACCTTAGCCCTCATTCTTGTTATAACCATAACCCAAATTCTAACCCTAACCCTGACCCTTATTCTGATCCTGAACTTAAACCAAACCCTAACACTAGCCCTACCCATAACCCTATATCTAAACCTAACCCTAACACTAGCCCTAGATTAAACCTAATCATAAATCTAGGCATATCTTTTTTTTTTTTTTTTTTTTTTTTTTTTAAACCATACTTAAAAAATTTAATTAATGTCTGGTCCTGAATGATTATGGTATATTAAAATTGTGCTATAACTGGAAATGTATGGCCAACAAAAACAATATGAAAATCATTTCATCTAGGAGTGATTTCCAAGGGAGCACCTTGAGTTTCCGTAAAAACAGAACCTTCCATCTCAGAAGAAGGGATATCAACAAGAGGACTTGACTCCTCTGTTTCCAAATGCAGTGATTTCTCCTGTTCATAGATCAGGTTTGAACTGTCTTTCATTTGACTCTCCCGCTCTTCCAATTCCAAAGGTTTATCTGAGGCTGCAGCTACACCTTCATCTTCATTTTCATGTAGGAAGCTACAAATCATGTTAGGTCTGTAGGAGAAATCATTATCCTTCATTTGTAGCCATTCTACTCCACCTATGTTTTCTTCTCCTTCCTTCTTCTCTGTCAGAAGAGTTCTTGTCATGCTGAGTTTCTTCATTGTATGGCATTTGTATTTTAGCAGTGTTTTATTATTGCCTTCTGCATCCACATGTTCAGCATTTTCTTCAAATATAACACATGTTCCAAGAGTATCTTCATATTCCCCAGCAAAGACATAGCTATCCAATTGCATAATGGGCCTTTCAGTGTCGATTCCCAAAATCTTGCATTTATTCTCACATTTTGAGAGGAAGTCTGAATCGATGATTCCCGATAATTCAACTAGAACAAACTACTCCTGCCATCACTGCGACTGCGGTGCAGGCTTCCGACAGAGTGCTTACTGCCTCATCCTCTTCCTCCTCTCTGTCCTCCCGGGTCGGCTGCTCGGCCGCTGCCATCTAGGCATATCTTTAACCAAGACCTAAACAAAAAACTAGCCCTAGCTCTAATGATAACCCTAAACCTAAGCCAAACACTAACCTTACCTTTAGACCTAACCAATCCTAATTCGGGCTCTAGCCCTAAACCTAACCCTGATCCAAACACAGACCCTGACACTAACACTAACACTAGCTATAAAACTGACCCTAACCGAAACCTAAACCTAACATTAGACCTAGCCATAACCGTAAACATAACCCTTACATTACCATAGCACTAAAACTAGCTCTAAACCTAACACAAAACCTAGCCCTAATCCTAGGCCTAAATCTAGCCCAAAGTAAAACCCTAACCCTAACCTAATCTTATTCCTTACCTTAAGCCTAACCCTCATGCTAACCCTAACCCTCGCCTTAGACTTAACCCTAGATAAAACCCCAAACCGAACCCTAAACATAACCCTAACCCTATCCCTAAACCTAATGCTTAATCCTAGCCCTAATCATAATGTTAACACTAGCCCTAATAGTATCTCTAAAATTATCCATTACCCTAAACGGAACCTTAACCCTAATGATAACCCTAGCTCTAATCCTAATTGTAAACCTAATCATAGACCTAACCCTAAACCTAACCCTCATCGTAGCCTTAACACTAGACAAAACCCTAACCCTAACTCTAACACTAACACTAACCCAAACCCTAACACTAACCCTAAACCTAAAACTTTCCCTTACCCTAACCTGACATCTAACCCTATCCATTACCCTAACTCAAATGATAATCTTAGTCCTAACCTTAACACTAACCCTAAACCTAAAGCTACTGCTAACCCTAACCTGACATCTAACCCTGTCCATGAAACTAACTCTAAAGATAACCTTATCCCTAACCCTAACACTAACCCTAAACTTAACCGCAAATTGAACCCTAGACATAATCCTAAACCTAACCCTCACCATAGCACTAAACCTAGCTCAAAACCTAACCTGTACCCAAAACCTAACCCAAACCCTAACCCTAGCCCAAACCCTAACCCTAACTCTAGCCCTAATACTATTCTAAACCCTAGCCCTAACCCTAGCTCTAATGCTATTCATTACCCTAACAATATCCTTAACCCAAATGCTAATGCTAGGCCTTAACCTAACCCTATCACCAACCCTAATACCACCAATTACCCTAATCTTAACCTGAATCCTAAACCCAAACCTATCCATAAATCTAACCCTAATTCTAACCATAATGCTAATATGAGCCTTAACCCTAATAATTAACATAACACAAACCCGAAACCTGACTCTGACTCAAAAAATACACCTTACACTTAACATGGGCAGTACCCTGAGCCTAACATTAGACCTAGCTGTGAACCTAACCCTATAACTATCCCTAGATGTAACCCTAAACCTGACATTATCCCTATCCCTAAAACTTGCCCTAACCCTAACACAAACCCTAGCCCTCATCCTAACCCAAATCTAGCCTTAATTCTAACACAAACCTAACCCTAGACCTAAACCTAATTCTAATCATTTCCTTAGCCCTAAACGTAGCTATAACCCCATCCCTTCCCCTAAACCTAACCCTAAACCTAATCTTAAACAAAGCCCTAACCCTAGGCCTAACCCTAACACCAATCCTAGACATATTCCTAGCCCTAATTTAGGCCTTAACTTAACACTAACCCTAACCTTAAGACTAACTTTAACTATCGCCCTAGCTCAATTCTTAGTTCTAACCTTATCCCTTACCATAACCCAAACACTAGACCTAACCTTAGCCCTAAACCAAGCCATAGCCCTATCCCTAGAATTAACCATAACTCTAAAAGTACCCCTAAGCCTATACTCACCATATCACTATCAATAACACTAACATTAATCGTAAAACTAACCTTAACTTTAGCCTTAGCCCTAAAACAAAAAGAGCCATAGAACTAACCCTAACCCTTAACCTAAACCAAATCCTAACCCTACATCTAGCCCTAAGCCTACCCCTAATTAGAGTCCTATTACCTACACTAAAACTAATCCTGACCCTGACTCTGAAGCTAACACTAATCCTACCTCACAACATCACCGTGAACTTAAACCTAACCATAAAACTAGACTTAGCCCTAACCGTAACCCTAAAATTAGCCTTTATCATAACCCTAGTTCTTACATTAGCTGTATCCCTAACACTAGCCCTAATTTAACCCAAAATCTAGCCCTAATGCGATCCCCAACCTTAGCTTTAACCCTAACACTAAACCTAAACCAAGTCCTAACCCGTACCCTAAACCTAACCCTAACTTTAATCCTTGCAATAACCCTAAACCTAACACTAACCCTAACACTAACACTAACCATAACCCTAGCCCTAACCTTAGCTCTAAACCTATCCATTACCCTAACCCTAACCCTAATCCTAACCATAATGCTAGCCCTCGGCCTAACCCTAACACATTCACTAACCCTAACCTATCCATTACCCTAAACATAACCCTAACCCTAATCCTAACAAAAAACTAAACCTAGATGAAACATAACCCTAAAACTAGCCCTAATTGTAACCCTAGTTCTTACATTAGCCATAGCCCTAAAGCTAACACAAAACCTAGCCTAGCCCCAATCCAAGCTTTAACCCTAGCTTTAACCCTAACCCTAAACATAAACCTATCCCTAACCCAAATCCTAACCTTAGCCCTAACACTAGCGCTAACACTATCCCTTACCATAAGCCAAACTCTAACCCTAAAGCTACCCTGGTTCTAAACCTAATTCTTAGCCTAACCAAAACCTAATTCTATTACTAGTTCTAACCCTAATCCTCAATCTAGCTCTATCTCTATCCCAAACCCTAACCCGAACCCTGACCCTTATTCTGACCCTAACACTAACCATAGGTCTAAACCTGACCCTAACCCTAAACCGACCCCTAACATTGGCACTACCTGTAACCCTATAACTAAACCTCACCATAACACTAGACCCAGACCTACACTTAATCCTTTATCTAGTGATAACTCGAGGCCTAGCCCTAAACAAAAACTTAGTCCTAGCCCTAATAATGACCCTTAAGTTAACCCAAACACTAACCCTACCCCTAGACCAAACCGTAGACCTAACGCTGGCCCTAACAATAAACTTAACATTATACTGAACCATGACCCTTACCCTAACACAAACCCTAGCTGTAAAACTTATCCTAACAAAAAACATAACCTAACACTAGACCTAGCCATATCACTAACCCTGAAACTAGCCATCACCATAGGCCAAAACCAACCTCTAACTCTATCCATTACCCTAACCCTAACCCTAACCCTAATGCTAACCTTTGCTCTAACCCTTACACTGACTCTAACCCTAATCCTCATCCTATTCCAAACACTAGCTCAATCCCTAACCCTTAAACTTAACCATTCCCTAATACTAACCCATGGCCTAAAACTAAACCTAACCTTAACCCTAGCCCTAATCCTAACCTTAATGCTATCCCTAACCTAGCTCTAAGCCTACTTATTACCCTAACTCTAACCCTAACCTAAATAATAACCGTAGCCCTAACCCTAGTTCTAACACTACCCATAACCCTAACCTTAACCCTAACCCCGATGATAACCCTAGCCATTACCCAAAATCTACACTAACACTAACCCTAGACATAACCATAAACCTAAACCTTGCCATAGAGCTAACACCTGCTCAAACCCTAACCATTACCCTAAACCTAAACATAAGCCTATCCCTAATCCTAACCTTAAGCCAAAACCTAACCCTAACCCTAACCGTAACACGACATCAAACCCTAAACAATACCCTAAACCTAATGATAACCCTAGCCCTAACCTTAACACTAACCTTGACCTTAATCGTAACTACAACCTAGACCTAACCCTAAACCTAACCCTTGCCCTAGAGCTAACCCTAGCTCAAACTCTAAACCATATCCTAAACGTGAACCTAACCGTAACTGTAGGCCTAACACTAACTCTAGCCCAAATACAAACCATAACCCTAGCCCTAACACTATCCATGATCGTAAGCACAACCATAACCTTAAGGCTAACCCTAGGCCTAACCCTAACCTTTTTGCTAACTCTAACCCTATAAATTACCCTAGATCTAACATGATCCATAAACTCAAACCTATCATTACCCTAAACAAACCCTAATGCTAATTCAAGACCTAAATGTAACCCTTACACTAGACCTAGCCATAAATCTAACCCTCAATCTATCCATAACGTAAGCCTAGACCTGACACTAGCCCTAGCCCTAATTCTTGCCATAACCCTAAAATAAACCCTAGCCCTCATCCTAGCCCTAAACCTAGCCTATTACTAAACAAAACCATAATACTAGCCTTAACCAAATTCTAAACTTTGACCTAGCCCTAAAACTAACTCTATCCCTATGTCTTCCCCTGAATCTAACCCTATTCCTAAACCTAAACCTAGGCCTAAACCTAGGCCTAACCATAATACAAATGCTAGACATAACCTAGCCCAAATTTAGCCCTAAATCTATCCTAACCCTAGGCCTAAGATTAACTCTAACTCTCTCCTTAGTCCTATTTCTAGTTCTAAACCTATCCCTTACCATAATCCTATCACTTGCCTTTACATTAGCCCTAACCCTAACCTTGAACATATAAACCAAACCCTAAGCCTACACCTAGCCCTAAACCTAGCCCTAATTCGAGTCCTATCCCTAACCCTAAAACAAACCCTGACACACTGACTCTGACCCTAACACTAACCCTAAGTCTAAACATCACTCAAAACCTAAACCTAAAACTAACCCTAGACCTAGCCCTAACCCTAACCCTAAAACTAGGCTAATCTTAGCCTTAATCCTAAACCTAACCCTAACCATAAACCTAACCCTAATTTTAACCCTCACCCTAGTTCTAAAGTTATCTATAACATCATACCTAACGATAACCATAACCATAACCCTAGCCATAAACCTAGGCTCAGCCTTAATACTAAACCTAGCTCTAATCCTACCCTAATTAAGCCCTAATTCTAACCCTAAATCTAACCCTAACACTAACACTAATTCTAACTCTTGCCCTAGCCCTAGCCCTAGTCCTAACCCTATCACTATGATAACTCAAACCCTAGACCTAACCCTAGCCCTAACCTTCACTGTAGCCCTGAACCTAGATTTAACCATAACTCTAAATCTAACCCTAACCCTAAGCCAAAACCACACCTTAACACTAGCTCTAACCCTAATGCTAATTTGAAACTAGCTCTAACCCTAGACCTAGTCTCAAGCCAAACCGAGGCATAGCACTGACCCTAATCCTTAACCTAAACCAAAACCTAACCCTACACCTAGCCCTAATTCGAGTCCTAATTCTAACCCTAGAACTAATACTAACACTGACTCTGACCTTAACACTAACCCTAGCTCTACACATCACCCTATCCCTAAACCTAATCCTAACACTAGACCTCAACCTAAACCTAACCCTAAAACTAGCCCTAATCATAATGCCAGTTCTTAAATTAGCCATAGCCCTAAACCTAACACAAAACCTAGCCCTAATTCAAGGCCTAACCCTAGCTTTAACCATAACCCTAACCCTGGCCCTAACCTTAACCCTATCCCTTGTCCTAATTCTAGCTCTAACCCAATTACTTACACTTAGTCAAACCCTCACCCAATTGCTACCCTAGTCCTAACCCTAATTCTATGCCTACCCCAAACCCTAACTCTACTACTAGTCCTAAACCTAGCCCTCATTCTAGCTCTAAACTTAACCCAAACCCTATACCTAACTCTGACCCTTATTCTGACCCTAACTATAAACTTAGGTTTAAACCTGACCCTAACCCTTATCTGAAACCTAACACTAGCCCTACCAGTAACCCTAACCCTAAACCTAACACTAACAATAGCCCTAGACCTAAATTAATTCTAAATATAGCCATAACCTTAGCCTTAGCCCTAACAATAACTATTAACCTAAACCAAACACTAACTCTACCCCTAGACCTACCCAAGTCCTCATTCTGGACCTAACACTAAAACTAATTCTAACCTGAACACTGACACTTACCCTAACAAAAACCCTAACTCTAAACATTATCCTAATCCAAAAACTAACCCTAACACTAGATGAACTCTAAATCTAGCCATAACCATAATTGTAGCTGTTTCATTTCCCATATACCAAAAAATAGCCCTAAACCTCACACAAAATCTAGCCCTAATTACAGCCCTAAACTGAGCCCTAAGCATAACCCTAACCCTCGTTCTAGCCCTAACCCTAGCTCAAACACTAAACCTTACCCTAAACATAAGCCTAGCCCAAACTCTAAACCTCACTCTAACTCTAGCCCTAACCCTAACTGTAACCATAGCCCAAACCCTGGCTCTATCTCTATCCATTACACTAACCATAACCCTATAACTAATGATAACCCTAGCCCTGAACATAATTCTAACCCTATCCTAGCCCAGACTGTAACCCTAACCCTCGCCCTAGCCCTAAATCTAGCTCAATCCCTAATCCTTACAGTTAACCTAACCCTAACACTAACCCAAGGCCTAACCCTAACCCTAACCTTATCCCTAATCCTAACCTTAACCCAGTCCTAACCCTAGTTCAAACCATACCCAATACCATAACCCTAAACTTAACCCTGATAATAACACTAGACCTAAAGCTAAACCTACCCTAACTCGAACCATAAACCTAACCCTAGAACTAACAGTAAATCTAACCCTAACCATAAATCTAAGCAGCTCAAACCCTAACCCTAATCCTAAACCTAAAACTAACGCTAACTTCAACCTAAACCTATATTTAAACTGACATCTAAACTTATTACCCTAACCCTAATGATAACCCTCCCCCTAACTGTAACACTAACCATGACCATAAACCTAGACCAAACCCTAAATTAACCTTAGCCATAGCAAAAATCCTAGCTCAAACCCTAAACCATCCCCTAATCCTAATCCTAAGTGTAACCCTTGTCCTAATCCTTTCCATAACCCTAACTCTAGCCCTAATTATAACCATTATCCTAGCACTAACCCTAGGTCTAACCCTATAAATTACCCTAAAAATATCCATAACCCTAATGCTAACCTTAGCCTAACCCTAAACCTATCACAAACCCTAACCATATACATTACCTTAAACCTAACCTGAAACCTAAACTTAACACTATCCATTACCCTAACCCTAATTCTAACTTAATGTTAATTAGAGGCTTAACCCTAAACCTTAACCTAACCCAAACCTGAAGCCTGACCCTGACCCTAATAATACCCTAGCACTTAATCTGATCCTTTCCCTAAACGTAACACTTTAATTTGACCTAGCCCTAAACCTAACCCTAAAAACATCACTAATTATAAACCTAGACCTGACATTAGTCCTAGCCCTAATTCTTGCCCTAAACCTAACACAAAACCTAGCCTTAATCCGAGCCTTAAATCTAGCCTTAATCCTAAACCTAACCATAACCTTAGCCCTAACACTAAAGCTAATTATAAAACTAGCCCTAACACTAACCATAGCACTGAAACAAGACCAAGCAACAGGCCTAACCCTAACCTTAACTTAAACCAAAACCTAGCACTACAGCTAGACTAACCCTACCCCTAATTCGAGTCTTAATCAAAACCTTAAAAATAACCCTGAACCTGACTTATATCCTAACACTGTTCCTAGCTCTAAACACCACCCTAAACTTAAACTGAACCCTAAAGTAAAACTAGCCCTAATTTGAGTCCTATCCCTAACGCTAAAACTAACCCTGACATGACTGATATCCTAACACTAACTCTAGCTATAAATATCACCCTAATCTTAAACCTAACGCTAACACTTGACTACCCTTACACCTACCCCTAATTTTAACCCTAGTCCTTATATTAGCCATTGCCCTACCCTAGCCTTAAACCTCACACAAAAACTCGCCCTAATCTGAGCCCTAAACTTAGCTTTAACCCTAACCATAAACCTAACCCTAGTCCTAACCCTATGCCTTACCCTGAGCAAAACCTTCATCCTAATGGTAACCCTAGACCTATCCCTATTCCTTAGGCTAACCAAATCCTAACCCTATTAATACTCCTAATACTAGATCTATTCTATCTCTAATGCTATTCAAAACCCTAACCCAACCCTGACCCTTATTCTGACCATAACATAAACCATAGGTCTAAACCTGACTCTAACCCTAAACGAAACCCTAACACTAGCCCTCACTGTAACCTTATACCTAAACCTAAACCTACCACTAGCTCTAGACCTAAACTTAATTCTAAATCTAGCCTGAAATATAGCTCTAGACCTAAACAAAATCCTAGCCCTAGCCCTAAAAAAACCTTTACCTAACCCAAACACTAACTCTACCCATAGACCTAAACCTAGTCCTAATTCTGGCTTTAACCCTATCTTTAACTCTAACCCAAACACTGACCCTGGCTTTAACACTAAACCTACCCCTAAACCTGAAACTAACCAAAACCTAAACCTAATTCTAGACCCAGCCATAACCCTAACCCTAAAACTAGGCCTAATCATAACCCTAGATCTTACATTACCCATAGAGCTAACTCTAGGCCTAAACCTAACTCTAAACATATAGCAAATTTTAGGCCTAAACATAGCCCTAACCATAACCCTAACCCTAACACTAGCCCTATACATAACCCTAGCCCTCACCTTAGTCCTAAGATAGCTAAAATCCTAACCCTTACCCTAAACATAAGCCTAGACCTATACCTAACCCTCACACTAACCATAGCCCAAATCCTAAACTTAACCTAGCCCTAAACCTAGCTCTAAACCTACCCATTTCCCTAACACTAAACCTAAACTTATTGATAATCCTAGCCCAAAAACTAATGTTATCCCTAACCCTAACCAGATAATTAACCATAGACATAATCCTAAAATTAAACTCAGCATAGCCCTAACTCTAGATCAAACCATAAACCTAACCATAAACCTAAACATAACCATAGCTCTAATCCTAACCCTATCACTAATTCTAACTCTAAACCGAATCTAAACCTAACCTAACCCTATCCGTTACCTTAACACTAAACCTAATGTTGATGATAACCCAGCCCTAACTCTAACCTTAAACCTAAACCTACCTTAATCCTATCCCTAGACATATCCCTAAACCTAGCCCTAACCCTAGCTCAAAAACTAAACTTTATGCTACACATAACCCTAAAACTAACCCTAACCCTAGTTCTAACACTAACTCTAACTCTAACCATAACTCAAAGCATATTCCTAACCATAACTCTAGTTCTAACATAAGTTCTAACCCTATCAATTACCCTAACTATAACCCTTACCCTAATGCTAACCCTAAGCCTAACCCTAGCCCTAACACTAACGCTAATGATATCAATAACCCTAAACCAAACCTGAACCTTAAAACAAATCCTAACTATATCCCTAACCCTAACCCTAATGCTAATTTGAGCTGTAAACCTAAATCCTTACCTAAGCCAAATCCTAATCCTAATAATTCCCTGAGCTCTAAACCTGTCCCTTACTCTAAACCTAACCCTTACACTAGACGTAGCCATAAGCCTAACCCTAAAACTATCTTTAACCATAACCCTAGACCTGATATTAGCCCTAGCACTAATCCTAGCCCTAAATCTAAAACAACAACTATCTCTCATCCTAGCCCTAAACCTAGCCTTAATCATAACCCTAACCCCAGCCCTAGCCCTAACCCTAACTCTAACCTTCACCCTACGTCTAAATCTAGCTATAATGCCATTATTTATCCTAAACTTAAACCTAACCCTATTCCTATCACTAGGCCTAAGCTGTACTCTAACCGTAGCCCTAATTTAACACTATTTCAAACCCTAACTCTAATTTTAGCCCTACCACTAACTCTAACTCTCACACTTGCCCTATTCCTAGTTCTAAAACTATCCCTTACCATAACTCTAACCTGGCACTAACACTTGCCCTATCCTTAATCCTAGCTTAACCATAGATCTAACATAATTATAAATGCAACCCTAAATCTATGTCTAATCCTAACACTAACACTAGCCCTAACCCTAATACTAATTGTAAAACTAGCCCTAACTCTAACCCTAGGACTAAAACAAAACAGAGAAATAGACCTAACACTAAACCTTAACTTAAACCAAACCCTAAACTACTACAAAAACGAATCCTAGCACTAACAGAGTCTTAATCCTAACCTTAAAACTTACCCTGACCCTGACTCATATTCTAACACTCACCCTAGCTCTAAACATGATGCTAACTTTAAACCAAACCCTAACAGTAAACCTAGCCCTTATTTGAGTCCTAACTCAAACCCCAAACTAACACTGACCCTGACTCCTATCCTAAAAATAACTATAGCTCTAAATATCACCCTAACCTTAAATCTAACACTAACACTAGAATTACCCCTAACCCTAACCCCAAAGCTAACCCTAATTGTAACCCTGGTTCTTAAATTACCTGTTGTCCTAACCCTAGCCCCAACACTTACACAAAAACCAGCCCTAATCCGAGCCCTACACCTAGCTTTAACCCTAACCCTAACACTTGCTCTAATCCTATCCCTAACCCTAAGCAAAACCCTAACCCTAATGGTAACCCTAGACCTATACCTAATCCTCTGCCTAATCAAACCTCTCACCATATTAATATTCCTAACCCTAGCCCTCATTATAGCTCTAACCCTATCCCAAACCTTAACCCTAACTCTGAACCTTATTCTGACCATAACACTAACCTCAGTCTAAACCTGACCCTAACTCTAGACCAAACCGTAACACTTGCCCTACCAGTAACCTTATGCCTAAACTAAACTCTATCACTAGCAGTAGACCTAAACCTAATCTTAAATCTAGACTTTACTCTAGCTCTAGACCTAAACAAAAACCTAGCCTTAGCCCTAACAATAACCCTTAACTTAATGCAAGGACTAACCCTACCCATAGATAAAAACCTAGTTCCAATTCTGGCTTTAACCTTAGATATAACTCTAACCTGAACACTTACCCTGCCTTTAACACTAAACCTATCTCTAAACCAGACCCCAACCAAAAATCTAAACTTAATACTAGACATAGCCATAACCCTAACCCTACATTTAACCCTAATCATAATCCTAGTTCTTACATTAACTATAGCCCTAACTCTATGCCTTAACCTAACACAAAACCTAGAGCAATTTCTAGGCCTAAATAAAGCCCTAAGAGTAACCCCAACCCTAACCCTAGCACTAATCCTAATCCTGAACCTAACCCTAGCCTTAGTCTTAATCCTTATTCAAATCCTAACTCTTACCATAAATATAAACTTAGACCTATAACTTATTCTAAACCCTAACCCTAGCCCTAACCCTAAACTTAACCATATCCAAAAACTTAGCTCTAAACCTACAACTTTCCTAATCCTACACCTAACTGTATTGATAACCCTAGCCTTAAACCTAACCGTAACCCTAACCCTAACCTGAAAATTAACAATAGACCTAACCCTAAACATAACACTCGCCATAGCCCTAAACCTAGCTCAGAACCATAAACCTAAACATAACTGTAGCCTTAACATTAAACCTAAAATTAAATCTAACCCTAACCCTAAACCTAAACCTAAACCTACATCTAACCAGATCCATTACCCTAACCCTTATCCTAACCCTAATGATAACCCTAGCCCTAACCTTAACCCTAATCCTAAACCTACCATAATTATGTCCCTAGACCTAAGTCTGAACCTAATCCTCGACCTAGACCTATCACTAACACTAGCTCAAATCCTAGCCCTTACCCTAAACATAACCCTAGCCCAAAACCTAACCCCAATCCTAGCCCTAATCCTAACCGTAACCATAGCCCAAACCCTAGCTCTAACTCTAACCATTACACTAACCATATCCCTAAACCTAATGCTAAACCTAGTCCTAACCCTAACCCTAACCCTAACTCTATCCCTAGCCCTGATTCTAACCTGAAGCCTCAAACCAGCCCTAACACTTACTCAATCCCTGACCCTTACCCTTAACCTAACCTTAAGAAAATGATAAGCCTAACACTAACCCTAACCCTAGCATTAATCCTAAACTTAAAACTAGACTTCACCTTAGCTCTAACCCCACCCATTACCCTAAACCTAACCATAAACATCATGATAACACTAGCCCTAACCCTAAACCTACTCTAACACTAACTGTAAACCTAAACCAAAACCGAAACATAAACCTAACCCTTGCCATAGTCCTAACTCTAGCTCAAACTCTAACAATTATGCTAAACTCAACACTAACCCCAGTCTAAACCTAAACCTAACCCTAAGCCTAACCCAACATCTAAACCTGTCCATTACCTTAACCCTAAGGGTAACCCTAATCCTAACCCTAGACCTAATCCTAAGCCTAACCCTATCCTTAGCACTAACCCTAGCTCAAACCCAAACCCATACCCTAAACCTAATTCTAGCCTTAACCCTAACCCTAACCCTAACTCTAGCCCTAATCCTAAACATAACCTTAGCTCTAACCCTAGCTCTAACACTTTCCATTGCCCTAATGATAACCATAAACCTAATGCTAATCCTAAGACTTACCCTAACCCTATCCATTACCCTAAATCTAACCTGAGCCCTAAACCAAACCTGAAGCCTAAACCTAACCTTATTCATTACCCTAACCCTAACTCAAACCTAATGCTAATTTGAGCCGTAACCCTAAACCTCAACCTAACCCAAACCCAAAACCTGACTCTGAATATTATAATACCCCTAGCTCTCAACTTGAACCTTACCCTAAACCTAACTCTGAAACTAGACCTAGCCATAAATCTTACCTGAAAACTATCCCTAACCATAACCCTAGACCTGATATTAGCCCTAGCCCTAATTCTTGCCATAACCCTAACACAAACGCTAGCCCTCATCCTAGCCCTAAACATAGCATTGATCCTAACCCGAACCCGAACTCTAGCCAATTCCCTAATTTTATCCCTCGCCCTAGTTCTGAACCTTGCTATAACCCCATCCATTCCCCCAAATCTAACCCTAACTCTAACTCTAGACTTAACGTTTACACTAATCCTAGGCCTGATCCTAGCCCTAATTTAGCCCTATTCCTACCACTAGCACTAAGATTAACTCTAACACTTGCCCTAGATCTATTCCTAGATCTAACCCTATCCCTTAACATAACCCTAACACTTGCACTAACCTTAGCCCTAACATTAGCCCTAGCCATAATCCTAGAACTAACCATAACTCTAAGTCCAACTCTAACCCTAAGCCTAAAGCTCACATTAACACTAGCCCTAACACTAACATTAATCCTAAAACTAGCCCTAATCTAGTTCAAGCCCTAAAACAGAACCGAGCCATAGTCCTAATCCTAACACTTAATCTAAACCAAAACCTAACCCTACACCAAGCCCTAACCATAGTGCTAATTCCAGTCCTAACCTAACCCTAAAACTAACCTTGAGCCTGACTCTGACCTTAAACAAACCCTAGCTCTAACATCGCCCAAAAAGTATACATAAACCGAAAACTAGTACTATCCCTAACTGTAACCCTAAAAGTAGCCATAATCATAACTATAGTTCTTACATTAGCCATAGCCTTAACCTAACCCAAAATCTATCCCTAAACTGGGCCCTACACCTGGTTTTAACCCTAAACCTGACCTTAGCCCTAACCATTACCCTAAACCTAACCCTAACCCTAAATTTGGCCGTAACCCTAAACTAATCCTAGATTAATCCTTACCATAATCCTAGCCATAACTCTAGCTCTAACCCTATCCATTACCCTAAATATAACCCTAACCCTAATGATAAACCTAGCCTTAAATTTAATCCTACTCCTAAACCTAGACCTGATACTAACCCTAACAATCAACTTAGCCCTAACCATAGCTCAAACCCTAACACTTATCCTAAACCTAACCCTAACACTAACCCTAGACCTCAACCTAACCCTAGCCCTAATCCTAACAATAACCCTAGACCTAAACCTATCCATTACCCTAAACATAAGCCTAACCCAAACATAGATCTAAACATAGCTCTAAACCCACCCATTACCCTAACCCTAATTATAAACATCATGATAACCTAGCCCTAACCCTAAACCTACTCTAACCCTAACTGTAAACTTATGCATAGTCCTAAACCTAAACCTACACTAACCCTAACTTTAAAACTAACCCTAGACCTAACATTGGCCATAGTCCTACACCTAGCACAAACCCTAACACTTACGCTAAACCTAACACTAACCCTAGTCCTAAACCTAAATCTAACCCTATTCATTTAGGCCTAACCCCAAAACCTTCGCTAATACTAAATTTTTCCTTACTTAAACCTAAAATGAACACTAAACCTAACCCTATCAATTACTCTAAACTAACTCTAAACCTAACCCTAATGCTAATTCGAGCCCTAAAAATAAACCAAATCCTAACCCAAACTCTGAGCAAGATCCTGACTCTAATAACACACCTAGATCTAAACTGACCTTTACCCTAAACATAACCCTTAAACTAGACCTAGCCATAAAACTAAACCTAACAGTATCCCTAACTGTAACTCTAGACCTGACATTAGCACTCTACCTTATTCTTGCCTTAAACCTAACACAAACCCTAGCCCTCATCCTAGTCCTAAACCTAGCCTTCATCCTAACCCAAAACCTAACCCTACCCCAAACCGTAATTTCAACCCTCTAGTTAGGGCTAGTTCTGAACCTAGTTATAACCACATTCTTTTCCCTATCTCTAACCCTAACCCTAACTCTACCACTAACACTAATCCTAGCCCTAACCCTAGGCCTAATCCTAACACTAACCATATAAAATCCTAGCACTAATTTATTGCTAATTGTAACCCTAACTCTAACCCTAGCCCTATGACTAACCATAACTCTAGCCCTAGACCTATTTCTAGTACCAAACTTATTTATTGCCTAACCCTAAAACTAGCCCTAAACTTAGTCCTAACCCTAGCCATAGTCCTAAACCTAGAACTAACCCTAACTCTAAATCTAACCCTAACTCTAAACCTAAACCTCACCCTAAAACTAGCCCTAACTCTAATTCTAATTTGAAAACTAGCCCTAACCCTAGCCATAGCCCACAAACAAAACTGAACTATAGCCATAATACTAACCCTTAACGTAAAAAAATCTTAACGTTACACCTAGTCCTAAAGCTGTCCCCACAACTAATACTGACCCTGACTCTGAACCTAAAACTAACCCTACTCTGAACATCACTCTAATTCTAAACCTAACCCAAACACTAGACCTACCTTAATCTTAACCCTAAAACTATCCCTAATGGTAAAGCTAATTCTTACATTAGCCACAGCCCTAACACTAACACAAAACCTAGTGCTAATCTGAGCCTCAACCCTAGCTTGAACCCTAACCCTAACCCTAATACTAGCCCAAACCCTAGCTCTAAACCTATTCCTTACCCTAAGCCAAACTCTCACCCTAATGCTACCCTAGTTTTAACCTTAATCCTTAGCTTACCCCAAACACTAACTATATTACTAGTCCTAATCCTATCCCTCATTCTATATCTAACCTAACCCGAAGCCTAAACCTAACCCTTACCCTTATTCTGAACCTAACACTAACCCTAGGTCAAAGCCTGACCTTAACACTAAACCGAACCCTAACATTAGCCCTACCAGAAAACTTGTACCTAAACCTAACCATAACACTAGCACTAGACATAAACTTAATCCTAAATATAGCCATAACTCTAGCCCTGGTCCTAAACAAAAACCTAGCTCTAGCACTAAAATAACCATTAACGTAACACAAAGACTGACCCTAGCTCTAGACCTATCTCTAGTTCTAATTCTGGCTCTAATAATAAACCCAATGCTAACCCGAACACTGATGCTTACCCTAACACAAACCCTAGCTCTAAACCTTACCCTATCCCAAAACTTAAACCTAAAACTAGACATATCTATAACCCTAATCCAAAAAACTAGCCATAACCATAACCCTAGCTCTTACATTACCCATAGCCTGAACACTAGACATAAACCTCACACAAAACCTAGCCCTAATACAAATCCTAAACCTAGACCTAAGCATAACCTTAACCCTAACCCTAGCACAAATACTAAACCTAATGCTTGCCCTAGCGCTAACCCTAGCTAAAACTTTAACCCTTACTCTAAACATAGCCCAGCTCTAAACCCAACCCCAACCCTATCCCTAATCCTAAGTGTAACCATAGCCCAAATCCTAGCTCTAACTTTATCCATTACCTTAAACATAACCCTAACCCTAATGCTAACCCTATCCCTAACCCTAACCCTAACCCTAACTGTAGCCCTAATTCTAGCCCTGAATCTAACTTTAACCCTTGCCCTAGCCCTAAACCTATCTCAAACCCTAACACTTACCGTAAACCAAACCCTAACACTAACCCTAGGAGTAATCCAAATCCTAGCCCTAATCCTAACCTTTACCTAAGCCCTAACACTAGCACTAAACCTATTCATTTGGTTAGCTTAAACCAAATGATAACCCTCTGCCTAACCCTAACCCTATCCCTAACACTAATCCTATATATTACTCTAACCAAACCTGAACTCTAAACCAAACTCTATCGATTACTCTAACCCCAACTCTAACCCTAATGCTAATTTAAGCCCTAATATTAAACCTTAACCCAAACCAAACCTAACTCATACTCTGACCTTAATAATAACCTAGCTCTATACCTGAGCCCTACACTAAACCTAACCCTTACACTAGACCTAGCCATAAACCTATCCCTAACCATAACCCTAGACCTGACATTATCCCTAGCCCTAATCCTAGCCCTAACCCTAATGCAAACCCTAGCCCTCATCCTAGCCCTAAACCTAGACTTAATCCTAACCGGAACCCTCACCCTAGCCCTATCCCTAAATATAACCCTCGCCCTAGCACTGAACCTAGCTATATAACCCCATCCCTTCCACTAAAACTAACCCTAACACTAGCCCTAACCATAGACCTAACCCTAACACTAATCATAGCAATAATCCTAGCCATATTTGAACCCTAACATTAACCCTACCCCTAACCCTACCCCTAAGACTAACTCTAACTCACACCCTAGCCCTATTTCTATTCATAACCCTATTCATTACTGTAACCCTCACAATAGCCCTAACCTGAGCCCTAAGGCTAGCCAGAGCCCTAAGCCTAGATCTAAACATAGCTCTAAATGTAACCCTAATCTTAAGCCTAACCTCATTCTACAACTAGCTCTAACACTATTGCTAATCCTAAAACTAGCCCTAATCCAAGCCCTAGCCCTAAAATAAAACTGAGCAATTGTTCTAACCCTAAATCTTAACCTAAACCAAACCCTAAGCCATAATTAGTTATAACCTGAGCTCTAATTCGAGTCCTAGGTCTAAAACTAACCCTCGTTGTGACTCATATCCAAACAAAAAACATAGCTCTAAATATCACCATAACACTAAAACTAATGCTAACACTAGACCTAGCTGAAACCCTAACCCCAAAACTAACCCTGATCATAACCCTAGTTCTTACATTGGCTTAGCCATACCCAAGCCCTAACTCTAACACAAAATAGCCCTAATCTGAGCCCTAACACTAGATTTAACACTAACACTAACCCTAAAACTGGCCCTAAACCTAACCCTAATCTTAGCCCCAACCCTAGCTCTAATTCTATTCATTACCCTAAGCCAAACCCTATTCATAATGCTAACTCTATTCCTAATCCTAATCCTTAGCCAAACCCAAACTATAACGCTATTACTAGTCCTAACACCAGCCTTCATTCTAGATCTAATCCTAACCAAAACCTCACCCTAACCTTCACCCTTATTCTGACCCTAATACTAATTATAGGTCTAAACCTGACCCTAAACAAAATCCAAAACCTAAAACTAGCCCTACCAGTAAACTTATACCTAAACCTAACACTAACACTAGCCCTAGACCTAAACATAATCCTAAATCTAGCTATTACTCCAGCCCTTAACCTAAACAAAAACATAGTCCTAGCCCTAACAATAACCCTTAACCTAAACCAATCATTAACCCTACCACTAGACCTAACACTAGTTCTATTCTGGATTTCACCCTAACCCTAACTTTAACCTGAACACTGGCCCTGAAACTAACATTAAACCTAGCTCTAAACCTGACCTTAACCCAAAACCTAAAACTAACACTAGACCTAGCCATAACCCTAGCCCTAAAACCAGCTCTAATCAGAACCCTAGAACTTACATTACACATAGCACTAACACTAGAGCTAAACCTAACACAAAACTTAAATAACCCTAACCCTAATGAGGCCTAAACCTACCCTAAGCATAACCCTCACCCTAACTCTAACCCTAGTGCTAACCCTAACCCTAACCCTCACCTTAGTCCTTACCCTAGTTCGAAGCCTAACCTTTAGCCTAAACATAACCCTAGCACTATACCTAAACATAACCTTAACTGTAGCCCTAATCCTAAACTTAACCGTAGACCTAACACTAGCTCTAACCTTAGCATTGCCCTAACTCTATCCCTAACCTAATAATAACCATATCCATAACCATAACTGAAACCCTAACCCTAACCATAAACCTAACCTTAGACCTAACCCTAAACCTAAACCTTGCCATAGCCTTAACCCTAACTCAAACCCTAACTCTTACTCTAAAACCAACAGTAAACCTAGTCCTAAAACTAAACTTAAACCTAAACCTAACTTTAACCATAAAGCTAATCTTACATCTAACCCAATCTATTACCCTAAAACTAATCCTAACCCTAATGAAAATCCTAGCCCTAACCCTAAACCTAACCCTAACCATAACACTAAACATAAAACTCGTCCTAGACCCAACCCTAGTCAAAACCTAAACATTACCCTAAATATAACCCTAACCCTAACCCTAAACTAGGTTTAATAGCCCTAACCCAAAATGTAACCTAACTCTAGCACTAAATCTAACCTAGCCCTAGCCCTAACCATAGATCTAACCCTATATAATATCCTTATGATAACCCTAATCCTAATGCATAACCCTAGGCATAACCCTAACCCTTTTGCTAACCCTAAAGCTCTCCAAGCCCTAAACCTACCCTGAAACCTAAACCTAACCCAATCAATTACCATAACCCTAACACTAATCCTAATGCTCATTTGAGCCCTATCCCTAAACCTTAACCTAAAACAAACCCTAACCACACCTTACCCTAAAATTAACTACAACCCTGGCCCTAACACTAGGCGTAAGCTGAACACTAACCCTAGCCCTAACTTAGACCTACCCCTAAAGCAAACCAAAACCCTAGGCCTAAGACTACCTTTAACTCTCACCTTAGCCTTAGCCATACTTCTAACCCTACCTGTTACCGTAACCAAAACCCTAGCCTTAACCCTTGCCCTATAGTTTGACCTAGCCTTAATCCTATATCTAACACTAAATCCAAATCTAACACTAAACCAAAGCCAAAGCCTAACACTAACACTAGCCCTAACGCTAATGCTAATCTTATAACTAGCCCAAACCCTAAACCTAGGACTAAAAGAAAACGGAGCAACAGCCCTAACCCTAAACCTTAACTTAAACCAAACGCTAACACTACACCTAGACATAACCCTAGCCCTAATTCGAGTCCTAACCCTAACTTTAAAACTTACCCTGAACCTGACTCATATCCTAACACTGACCCTAGCTCTAAAGACCACCCTAAACTTAAACCAAACCCTAACATTAACCCTAGCCCTAATTCAAGTCATAACCCTAACCTTAAATCTAACCCTGACCCTTACTGATACCCTAACAGTCACCCTAGCTCTAAATACAGCCCTCACCTTAAACCGAACACTAACAGTAACCCTAGCCCTTATTTGAGTCCTAAACCTAACCCTAAAATTAACCCTGATGCTGACTCATATCCTAACAATAACCCTAGCTTTAAATATTACCCTAACCTTAAACCTAAACCTAACACTAGACCTACCCCTAACCTTAACCCTAAAACTAACCCTAATTGTAACCCTGGCTCTTACATTAGCCAATGCCCAAATCTAGCCCTAACCCTAACAAAAAAAACTTGCCCTAATCCGAGCTCTAAAAATATATTTAACCCTAACCCTAACCCTAAATCCAGCATTAACCCTACCTCTAACGCTATCCCTTAACCTAAGAAAAACCCTAACCCTAATGGTAACCCTAGACCTATTTTTAATACTTAGGCAAAGCAAAACCCTAATCCTATTAATAGTCCTAACTCTAGACCAAACCCTATCACTAGGCCTAGACCTAAACCAAATCTTAAATCTAGCCTTAACTCTAGCCCTAGACCTAAACATAAACCTAGCCCTAGCCCTAACAATAATCCTTAACCTAACTCAAACACTAACCCTAACCCTAGACATAAACATAGTCTGTTTTTGGGCTGTAATGCTAACACTAACTCTAACCCAAACACTGAGCCTGCCTTTAGAGTAAACCTATCTCAAATCTGACCCTACCCAAAAATCTAAACCTAACACTAGACCTATCCATAACCCTAACCCTACAGCTATCCCTCAACATAACCCTAGCTCTTATATTACACATAGCCCTAACCCTAGGCCTAAACCTAACACAAAAACTAGAGCTAGTCCTAGGCCTAAATCAAGCCTTAAGCCTAACCCTAACCCTAACCCTAACCCTAGCCCTAACCCTAACCTAACCCTCGCCTTAGTCCTAATCCTAGCTCAAATCCTAACCATTTCTCTAAACATAAACCTACACCTATCCCTCAATCTAACCCTAAATGTAGCCCTAATCTTAATCTTAACCCTAGCCCCAAACCTAGCTCTAAACCTAACCATTACTCTAAACCTAAACCTAAACTTATTGATAATCCTAGGCTTAATGCTAAACCTAAACCTAACTGGAAAACTAACCTTAGACCTAACCTTAAACCTCACACTTGCCATAGACCTAACGCTAGCTCAAACCCTAACCTTTACTATAAAACTAAACATAACCATAGCCCTAACTCTAAGCCTAAACCTCAATCTAACTTTAAAAATAGCCCCAAATCTACATCTAATTGTATACATTACCCTAAACCTAACACTATCGCTAATGATGTCCCTAGCCCTAATCCTAACCCTAAACCTATGAGTACTATAATCTTATCCCTAGAAGTAACCCTAAACCTAACCAATACCCGAGCCCTAACCATAGCTCAAAACATAACCCTTTTGCTAAACATAAACCTAAGCTTAACCCTATTATTAACCCTAACTCTAACCCTAATTCAAGACCTATTCTTAACCATCAACCTAGCCCTAAACTTAGCTCTAATCCTATCCATTATACTAACCATAACCCTAACCCTAAGGCGAACCCTAGGTCTAACCTTAACAGTATTGCTAACCCTAAACCTATCAATTACCCTAAACCTAATGTTAACTCTAAACAAAACCCTATCATTACCATAACCCAAACACTAGTGCTAATTCAAGCACTAACCCTAAAACCTAACCACAAACAAACTCTAACACTCATCCTGACCCTAGTAAATCTCCTAGCTCTAAGGATGACTTTTACACTAAACCTAACCCTTACACTAGACATAGCCATAACACTAATCCTAAAACTATCCCCAACCATAAGCTTAGACCTGACATTAGCCATCACCCTAATCCTACTCTTAAACCTAACACAAACCCCCGCCCTTATCCTAGCCCGAAACCTAGCCTTAATCCTAACCCTAAACCTAACTTTAGGCCTAACCCAGGAACTAACCCTAACCCTAATCCTAACACTAATTTAATCCTATTCATAACCCTAGCCCTAACCTTAGCCCTACAACTAACTCTAACTCTCACCCTAGCACCATGCCTAGTTCTAACCCTATCCCTTACTAAAACCCTAATTCTAGCCCTAAACCCAGCCCTAACCCTAGCCCTAACATTAGCTCTAGCCCTATCCAGATCTAATTTTAACTCTAAATCAAACCCTACCCTAAGCCTAACCCTAACCCTAACCCTAACTCTAAATCTAACCTTAATCCGAGCCCTAAATCAAAACCAAGCCATAGCCCTAACTCTAACCCTTAACCTAAACCAACCTTTAACCCTAACCCTAACCTAAGCTCTAATTCTAGTTTTAAGCTGAAAGCTAGAACTAACACTGACCCTGACTCTGACAATAATACTAACCTTAGTCTAAAAATCACCCTAAACCTAAACCTCAACCTAACACTAGACCTACCACTAAACCTAAACCTAAATTTAACCCTAATTGTAGCCTTACCCCTAACCCTAGCACTAACTTAACCCAAAACCTAACCCTAATCCAAGCCCTAACCCGGGCTTAAACCCTAGCCCTAATCCTAAACCTAGCCCTAATCAAAACCATAACCCTAGCCCTAAACTTATCTCTAACCCTATCCATTGCAATAACCATAACTCTAGGCATAAACCTAACCCTATCCCTAATCCTAAACCTATGAAGTATTCTAAACCAAACCTAAACCATAAATCTCATGTTATAATTACACTAACACTAAACATAATGCTAATTTGAGCCCTAACTTTAAACCTTAACCTATCCCAAACTTCTAACCAAGACCTTGACCCTAACCCTAAACCTAACGCTTACATTATATGTAGGCATAAACCTAACCCTAAAACTGTCTTTAACCATAACCCAAGGTCTGATATTAGCCCTAGCCCTAATCCTAGCCCTAACACTAAAATAAATCATAGCCCTCATCCTAGCCCCAAACCTAGCCTTAATTATTACCCTAATCCTAACCATAGCCCTAACCCTAATTCTAACCTTCACCTTATCTCTAAACCTAGCTATCATGAAATTCCTTAGCCTAAACTTAAACCTAACCCTTATGCTAACTCTAGGCCTAAGGTGAACACTAATCCTAGCCCCAATCCTAGCCCTAATTTAACCCTATCCTTAATCCTAACCCTAACCCTAGCCCTAAGACTAACTCTAACTCTAACACTAGCTCTATCCCTACTTCTAACCCTATCCATTACTGTAATCCTAAACCTAGCCCTAAACCTAGCCATAACCATTGCCAAGTCTTTATTCCAGTCCTAACCCTAGATCTAACCCTTACTCTAAATCTAACCCTAATCTTAAGCCTAAGCCTAACATTAACAATAGCCCTAGCCCTAACGCTAATCATAAAACTAGCCCTAACACTAAACCCTTGCAGTAAAACAAAACCGAGCAACAGCCCTACACCTAAACCTTATCTTAAACCAAACCTTAACAATACACCTAGACCTAACCCTAGCCCTAATTCGAGTCCTAATCTTAACCTTAATAATATCCCTACCTCTGACTCATATCCTAACACTCACCCTAGCTCTAAACACCACCCTAACCTTAAATCAAACCCTTACCATAACCCTAGCCTTAACCCTAAACTAACCCTAACCTTAAAACTAAACCTGACCCTGACTATTAACCTAACTCTAACACTAGCTCTATATTTCACTGCAACATTAAACCTAATCCTAACACTAGAGGTTTAACTCCTAATCATAACCCTAAAACTAATCCTAAAAACCATAGTTCTTACATAAGCCATTGCTGTAACCCTAGCCCTAACCTAATATAAACTAGCCCTAATTCCAAGACCTAAACCTAGTTTTAACCCTAACCCTAGCCCTAACCCTAGATCTAACCCTATGCCAAACCCTAAACCTAATGCTAATTCTAATTCTAATCCTAATTCTATTCCTTAACCTAACCCAAACCCTAACCCTATTAGTTGTCCTAACCCTAGCCCTCATTCTAGCTCTAACCATAACCCAAACCCTAACCCTAACCCTGACCCTTATTCTGACCATAACACTAATTATAGGTCTAAACCTGAACCTAACACTAAACCAAACCCTAACATTAGCCCTATAGGTAACCTTATACCTAAAATTAACAATAACACCAGCCCTAGACCTAAACCTAATCCTAATATATCCATAACTCTAGCCCAGACCTAAAGAAAAACTTAGCTCTAGCCCTAATAATAACCCTTAGCCTAAAGCCAAAAACTAACCCTTCCCCTAGTCTTAACCCTAGTCCTAATTCTGGCTTTCCCATTAACCATAACACTAAATTGAACACTGCCCCTGACACTAACACTAACCCTAGCTCTAAACATCACCCTAATCCTCAACCTAATTATAAAATTATACTTAGCTCTAACTTTAACCCTAAAACTATCCCTAATCATAACAAAGTTCTTACATTTGCCACAGCCCTAACCTATTGCAAAACCTAGCCCTAACCCAAGCCCTACCCTAGCTTTGACACTAAAGCTAACCATAACCCTAACCTTAGCCCTGACCCTAAACATAGGCCTAACCCTAGACCTAATCTTAAGCATAACACTCGCCCTATCACTAGCTCTAACCCTATAAATTACCCTAATGATAACCCTAACGCTTCTGCTAACCCTAGGCCAAACCCTAATCCTATACTTAACCCTAACCCTATCCATTACCCTACACCTAACCTGAACTCTAAACCTAAAACTATCATTAACCTATCCCTAACTGTAATGAAAACTCGAGCCATAATCCTAAACCTTAATCTAATAATAACCCTAAACCTTACCCTTCCCCCAATAATACACATAACTCTAAACCTGACCCTAACTAGAAACCTGACCCTTACAATAGACCTAGCTATAAACATAACCCTAAAACTCTCCCTAACTGTAACCCTAGACCTGAAATTAGCCCTCGTTACTAGTCATAATCCTAACAAAAACCTTAGCCAAATTCTAGCTATAAACCTCATCTTAATCATAAATGTAACCATAAACAAACACTAATTCTAATCCTCACCATAGTGCTAAAAGTACCTATAATCCCATCCCTTAACCTAAACCTAACCCTAACCCTAACACTAAAACTAATCCTAGCCCTCAACCTAGGCCTAACCCTAACACTACCCTAGTCTTAATCCCATCCCTAATTTAGCCCTTTCTGTAACCCAACCCTAACCATAGCACTAAGACTAAATCAAACTCTTGCCCTAACCTTATACCTACTTCTAACCCTATCCCTTACCATCATCGTTTACCTAGCCCTAATCTTAGCCCTAATCCTAGCCCTATCCTTACCCCTAGCTCAAAGCCTTGATCTAAACCTAACTCTAACCCTAACCCTCTCTTTAGACCTAACCCTACCTCAAAGCCTAACCTTTATACTAAACGTAACCCTAGCTCTATCCTAAACCCTATCCCTAACCCTATCCCTAATCCTAACATTAAACCTAGCCTGAACTTTAGCTCTAACCATATACATTACCCTAACCCTAACCCTAACCCTAATTAAAACCCAATCCCTAACACTAAACCTAACTCTAACCATAAATATAAACCTAGACCTAAACCTAAACCTAACCCTCACCATAGCCCTAACCCTAGCTCAAACACTAACCCTTACCCTAACTTAACTATAATCCTAGCCCTAAACTTAACACTTACCCTAACCCTAAAACTTACCATAAATCACACCCTAACACTATCTCTAAACCTAGCCATAATCCTAGAGTTAATCCAAACCATAACCTAGCCCTAACTCTAGCTATACATCTCTCCATTACACTAAACATAAACCTAACCCTAATGGTAACCCTAACCCGATTGCTAAACCTAACTCATCCATTACCCTAAACCTTAATTGAAACCTAAACTAAACCTTATCCATTACCCTAATCCTAAACCTAACCCTAATGCTAATTCGAGCCTTAACCCTAAACCTTTAGCTAAACCAAATGCTAACCATGATCCTGACCCTAATAATAACCCTAGCTCTAAAGCTGACGTTTAAAGTAAACCTAACTCTTACACTAGACCTACCCATAACCTAACCCTAAAACTATCCTTATAATTAACCCTAGACCTGATATTAGCCCTAGACCTGGTCCTAGCTATAACCCTAACAGAAACCCTAGCCCTTAACCTAGCCCTAAACCTATACTTAATCCTAAACTGAAACATAACCCTAGGCATAATCCTAATTCTAAAGCTCACCCTATACCTAAAGCTAGCTATAACCCCACCAATTTCCCTAAATTTTACCTTAACACCAATGCTAACCCTAAATCTAGCCCAACCCCTTAGTCTAACCCTAACACTAACCCTAGCCTTAATACTAGCCCTAATGTAGCCCTAGCCCCAACAGTAACCTTAGCCCTAATCCTAGACCCTAATTTAGCTCTAACGCTAACCCTAACTCTAGCCCTAATCCTAGCCCTAATTTAGTCCTAACTCTAACACTAAAACTAGTCCTAAACCTAGCCCCAATTTTGCTCTAACACTAGCTCTAATCCTAGCCCTAATTTAACCCTAAACCTAACCCTAAGACTACTACTATGACTAACTCTAATTCTCGCCCTTGCCCTATCCCTAGTTCTAACCATATTCTTTACCATAACAATAACCCTAATTCTTAGCCTAACCCAAAACCTAACCCTATTACTAGGCCTAACCCTAACCTTCATTTTAGCTCTAACCATAACCAAAACCCAAACCCTAACCCTGACACTTATTCTGACCCTAATACTATCGGCAGGTATAAACCTGACCCTAACCCAAAACTGAACCCTAACATTAGTCCTACCGGTAATCATATACTTAAACCTAAACCTAACACTAACCCTAGACTTAAACCTAAACCTAAATCTAGCCATATCTCTAGCCCTAGACCTGAACAACAACCTAGCCCTAGCCCTTAACAATAACCCTTAACCTAACCCAAACACTAACCCTACCCCTAGACCTAAACTTAGTCCTAATTTTGGCACTAAACCTAACACTAACTCTAACCTTAACAGTGGCCCTACCCTAACATAATCCTAGCTCCAAAGCTAACTCTAAAACAAAAACTAATCCTAACACTACACCTAGCCATAACCCTAACCCTAAAACTAGCCCTAATCATAACCCTAGCTCTTACATTACACATGGCCCTAACCCTAGGCCTAAACTAACACAAACCCTAGCCCTAATTTTAGGCTTGAACATAGCCCTAAGTGTAACCCTAAACCTAACCCTAGTCCTAACCCTAACCCTAAGCCTCGCTTTAGACCTAACCATAGCTCAAAGCCAAACCTTTACCTTAACATAACCCTAGCCATATCCCAAAACTAACACTAGCTCTAATCCTAACAGTAACCATAGCCCTAACCATAGCTCTAATTATATCAACTACCCTAACCCTAACACTAATCATAACCATAGGCCTAGCCCTAAGCCTACCTGTAATTCTATCCACTACCCTATCTATAATCCTAACCCTAATGATAAACCTAGGCTTAACGCTAATCCTAAACCTACCCCTATCCTTACCCCTATCCCTAATCCTAAACTTAACGCTATCCCTAACCCTAGCTCTAAGCCTATATATTACCCTAACTCTAACCCTAAACTTAATGATAACCCTAGCCCTAACCTTAGCTCTAACCCTACCCATTACCCTAACCCTAACCCTAAAACTGGTAATAACCCTAGCCCTTACCCTAAGTCTACCCTAACCCTAACCCTAGACATAACCATAAACCTAACCCTTGACATAGAGCTAACCCTTGCTCAAACCCTAACCATTACCCTAAACCTAACACTAAACCTATCCCCAACCCTAACCTTAAGCCTAAACCTAACCCTAACCCTAACCCTAACATGAAAACAAACCTTATCCAATACCCTAAACCTATGATAACCCTAACCCTAATCTTAACACTAACCTTGACCCTAACCGTAAATATAACCTAGACCTAACCCTAAACCTAACGTTTGCCCTAGTGCTAACCATAGTTCAAACTCTAAACCATACCCTAAACCTAAACCTAACCCTAACCCTAGGCCTAACCCTAACTCTAGCCCTAATAATAACCATAATTCTATCCCTATCCCTTTCTCTTACCCTAAGCACAACCATAACCCTAAGGCTAACCCTAGGCCTAACCCTAACCCTTTTACTAACTCTAACCCTATCAATTACCATACACCTAACATGAACCCTAAACTCAAACCTATCATTACCCTAACCAAACCCTAATGCTTATTTAAGTCTAAACCTAAACCCTAACCTAAACCAAACCTGAAACCTAATTCTAACCCTAATAATAACCTTAGCTCTAAACCTGACCCTCACCCTAACCCGAACCCTTACACTAGACCTAGCCATAAATCTAACCCTCAATCTATACCTACTGTAAGCCTAGACCTGACACTAGTCCTAGCCCTATCTCTTGCCATAATCCTAAATCAAACCCTAGCCCTTATCATATCCCTAAACATGGCCTTATTACTAAATCAAACCAAAACCCTAGTCCTCACTGAAATTCTAACCTTTGACCTAGCAATAAAACTAGCTTTAACCCATCCCTTCCCCTAATCCTAACCTTATCCCTAAACCTTAACCTAAGCCTAAACTAGGTCTAACCCTAATACAAACACTAGACCTAATCCTAGCCCTAATTTAGCCCTAAACCTAACCTAACCCTAGTCCTAAGATTAACTCTAACTCTAGTCCTATCCCTATTTCTAGTTCTAACCCTATCCCTTACCATAATCCTATCACTTGCCTTTACATTAGCCCTAAACCTAGCTCTAGCCCTAATCTTCTATCAAACCCTAACTCTAAATGTAACCCTAACCCTAAGCTAAACCTCTCACTAACACAAGCCGTAACACTAATGCTAGTCCTAAAACTAGTTCTAACATAGCCCTAGCCGTACAATACAACCTAGCCATTGCCCTAACCCTAATCTTTAACATAAACCAAACCCTAAGCCTACACCTAGCCCTAAACCTAGCTCTAATTTGAGTCCTATCCCTAACCCTAAAACAAAACCTGACTCTGACTCTGACCCTAACACTAACCCTAGCTCTAAACATCACTCAAAACCTAAACCTAAACCTAACCCTATACCTAGCCCTAACCCTAACCCTAAAACTAGTTCTAATCATAACCCTAGTACTTACATTGGCTGTAGCCCTAAACCTTACCGTAACCTAACCCAAAACCTATCCGTAATAGGATCTGTAACACTATCTTTAACCCTAATCATAACCCTAATTCTAGCCCTAACCCTTACCCTAAACCTAAGCCTACTCCTAACCCTAACCCCTGAAATAACCCAAAACCTAACGCTAAAACTAGCCTTAATCCTAACCATAAACCTAGCCCTAATCTGAGCTGTAACCCTATCCGTTATCCTAATCCTATTCCTAACCCTAGTGCTAATCCTAGGATAACCCTAAACCTATTTCTAACCCTAAAAATATACATTACCCCAAACCTAACCTGAACCCTAAACCTAATCATATCCATTAACCTAATCCAAACCCTAATGATCTTAACCCTAAAACTATCTCTAACTATAACCCTATACCTAACATTAGCCGTAGCCCTAATGAAGCCCTAACCCTATAGCAAACACTAGCCCTAATCCTAGTCCTAATCTTAGCCTTAATCCTAAACCTAAACCTAACCATAGACATAAACCTAATTTTAACCCTTGCCTTAGTTCTAAAACTAGCTATAACATCATACCTAACCATAACCATAACCATAACCATAACCATAACCATAAATCTAGGCTCAGCCTAAATACTAATCCTAACTCTAATTCTAGCTCTAATTAAGCCCTAATTCTAACCCTAAATATCATCCTTACACTAACTCTGTCGCCCTAGCCCTAGCTATAGTTCTAACCCTATCCCTTATAATAACTCAAATCCTAGCCCTAACCTTCACTGTAGCCTTAAACCTAGATCTAACCCTAACTCTAAATCTAACCCTAAACCTAAGCCTAAACTACACCAAAACACTAGCTCTAACCCTAACACTAATTTGAAAACTAGTCCCAACCAAAGCCCTAGCTCTCAAGCAAACCAATATATTTCACTGACCCTAATCCTTATCCTAAACCAAACCCTAACCCTACAGCTAGCCTTAACCTAATTTGAGTCCTAACCCTAACTCTAGAACTAATACTAACCCTGACTCTGACATTAATGCTAATCCTAGCTCTATCCATCACCCTATCCCTAAACCTAATCCTAACATTAAACCTTGCCCTAAACCTAACCCTTAAACTAGTCCTAATCGTAATGCCAGTTCTTAAGTTAGCCATAGCCCTAAACCTAACACAAAACCAAGCCCTAATCCAAAGCCTAACCCTAGTTTTAACCCTAATCCTAACCCTGGCCCTAATCCTTAACCTATCCCTATCCTAATACTAGTTCTAACTCTATTTCTTACACTTAGTCAAACCCTCACCATATTGCTACCCTAGTCCTAACCCTAATTCTATTCCTACCCCAAACCCTAACTCTATTACTAGTCTTAATCCTAACCCTCATTCTATCTCTAAAATTAACCCAAACCTTAACTGTTACCCTGACCCTTATTCTGACCCTAACACTAAACCTAGGTTTAAACCTGACCCTAACCCTTATCTGAAAACTAATACTAGCCCTACCATTAACCCTAAACCTAAACCTAACATTAACACTAGCCCTAGACCTAAACCTAATCCTAAATATACCCAGAACCCTAGCCTTAGCCCTAACAATAACCCTTAACTTAAACCAAACACTAACTCTACCCCTAGACCTAACCCTAAACCTAAGCCTAACCTGAACCCTGACATTTACCCTAACAAAAACCCTAGCTCTAAAACTTATCCTATGCCAAAAACTAACCCTAACACTAGATGAACTCTAAATATAGCCATAACCATAACTCTAGCTCTTACATTACCCATATACCAAAGTAGCCCTAAACCTCACACAATACCTAGCCCTAATTACAGCCCCCAAACTTACCCTAAGCATAATGCTAACCCTAAACTCAGCCCTAAACCTAACCCTGACCCTCATTCTAGCCCTAACCCTAGCTCAAACCCTAAACTTTACCATAAAATAACCCTAGCCCAAACCCTAAACCTCACCCTAATTCTAGACCTAATCCTAACTGTAACCATAGTCCAAACCCTAGCTTTAATTCTATCCATTATACTAAAAATAACCCTAAAACTAATGCTAACCTTAGCCCTAAACCTAACCGTAAACCTACCCTAGCCCAGACTGAAAACCTAACCCTCACCCTAGCCCTAAACCTAGCTCAATCCCTAACCCTTACATTTAATCTAACCCTAACACTAACCCAAAGTCAAACCCTAAACCTAACCCCAGTCCTAATCCTAACCTTAATCCAAGCCCTAACCCTAGCTTGAATCCTACCCATTACTCTAACCCTAAATTTAACCCTAATGATAACACTAGACCTAAAGCTAAACCTAATCTAAAACTAAACATAAACCTAACCCTAGAACTAACAGTGAACCTAACCCTAACCCTAAAAATAAGCTAGCTCAAATGCTAACCCTAATCCTAAACCTAAACCTAATGCTAACCTAAACCTAAAACTATCTTTAACCTGAAATCTAAACCTATTAACCTAACCCTAAAGATAACCCTAGCCCTAACCGTTACACTATGCATGATCATAACCCTAGACGAAACCATAAATTAATCTTAGCCATAGCAAAATCCTAGCTCAAACCCTAAACCGCACCCTAAACCTAATCCTAAGTGTAAACCTCGACCTAACCCTGAACCTAATGCTAACTCTTGCCCTAATCCTAATCATTATCCTAGCCCTAACCCTAGGTCTAAACCTATAAATTACCCTAACGATAACTCTAACCCTAATGCTAACCCTAGGCCTAACACTAAACCTATCACAAACCCTAACCATATCCATTAAACCGAACCTAACCCTAAACCTAATACTATCCATTACCCTAACCCTAATTCTAACCTTAATGCTAATTTGAGCCTTAACACTAAAACTTAACCTAATCCAAACCCAAAGCCTGACTCTGACCCTAATAATACCCCAGCTCTTAATCTGACCCTTTCCCTAAACATAACACTTTAATTTGACCGTGCCATAAACCTAACCCTAAAAATATCAATAACTATAAACCTAGAGGTGACATTACTCCTATCCCTAATTTTTGCCATAAACCTAACACAAAACCTAGCCCTAATCCTAGCCTTAAATCTAGCCTTAATCCTAAACCTAACCATAACTCTAGCCCTAACCCTAAAACTAATCATAAAATTAGCCCTAACCCTAACTGTAGCACTAAAACAAAACCAAGCAACAGGTCTAACACTAACCTTAACTTAAACCAAAACCTAGCACTACACCTAGATTTAAATCTAGCCCTAATTCAAGTCCTAATCATAATCTTAAAAATAAACCTGTACCTGATTTATATTCTAACACTCATCCTAGTTCAAAACACCACCCTAACCCTAAACCTGCCATAATCCTATCCCTAAACCTAACCCTAAACCTAGCCCTAAACCTAGCTCAAAACCTAACCTTTATGCTAAACATAACCCTAAATCTAACCCTAAGCCTAATTCTAACATTAACTCTAAACCTAACTCAAGACATATTCCTAACCATAACTCTAGTTCTAATCTTATCAATTACACTAACCATAACCCTTACCCTAATGCTAACCCTAAGCCTAACCCTAGCGCTATCTCTAATGCTAACCGGATCAATTACCGTAAACCAAACCTGAACCTTAAAACAGACCCTAAATATACCCTAACCCTAACCCTAATGCTAATTTGAGCCTTTAACCTAAAACCTTACCTAAGCCAAATCCTAATCCTAATAATTCCCTGAGCTCTAAACCTGACCCTTACCCTAAACCTAACCCTTACACTAGACGTAGCCATAAGCCTAACCCTAAAAATATCTTTAACCATAACCCTAGACCTGATATTAGCCCTAGCACTAATCCTAGCCCTGAATCTAAAATGAACACTATCCCTCATCCTAGTTCTAAACCTAGCCTTAATCATAACCCTAACTCCAACCCTAGCCCTAACCCTAACTGTAACCCTCACCCTACGTCTAAACCTAGCTATAACACAATTCTTTATCCTAAACTTAAACCTAACCCTATTCCTATTGCTAGGCCTTTGTTAAACACTAACCCTAACCCTAATCCTAGCCCTAACTTAACACTATCCCAAACCCTAAATCTAATTTTACCCTATCACTAACTCTAACTCTCACACAAACCCTAACCCTAATGCTAATCCTAAAACTAGCCATAACCCTAGCCCTAGCTCCCCTCCCAAAAAAAAATAAACAAAACTGAACGATAACCCTAACCCTAAACCTTAACCCAAACCAAACCCTTACCCTAACCCTAGCTCTAATTTGAGTTTTAATCTAAACACTAAAACTAACCCTGACCCTGACGCTGACCATAACACTAATCCTAGCTCTAAACATAACCATAATCCTAAACCTAAACATAACACTAGACTAGCCCAAACCCTAAACCTAAATTTAGCCCTAAATATAAACCTGATACTTACATTTTCCATAACTCTGAATCTACCACTAACTTAACACAAAACCTAGCCCTAATCCGAGCCGTAACCCAAGTTTTAACCCTAATCCTAACCCTAACCCAAGCCCTAATCATAAACATAACCCTAGCCTTAACCCTAGCTTTAACCCTATCCTTTGCCATAAACATAACCCTAACTCTAATGCTAAACCTAGTCCTAAACCTAACCCTATCCCTAATTCTAATGCATCCATTACTCTAACCCAAACCTAGACTCTAAACCTCATGCTATCATTAACCTAACACTAACCTTAATGCTAATTTGAGCCTTAACTTTAAAACTTAACCTCTCCCAAACCCTAACCCAGACCCTGACTGTAAAAAATACTCCTAGCTCTAAACCTGACCCTAACCCTAAAACTAACCCTTACACAACATGTAGCCATAAACCTAACATTAAAACTATCTTTAACCATAACCCAAGACCTGATATTAGCCCTAGCCCTAAACGTAAACCAAACCATAGCCCTAAACCTAGCCCTAATCATAACACTAACCTTAACCATAGACCTAAACTAATTCTAACCATCACCCTCCCACTAAACCTAGTTATAACACTATCCCTTACCCTAAACTTAATCCTAACTATAACCATAACACTAGACCTAAGCTGAACACTAACCCTAGCCCTAATCCTAGCCCTAACTTAACCCTATCCCTAATTCTAACACTAACCATAGCCCTAAGACTAACTCTAGCACTCACACTAGCCCTATTCCTAGTTCTAACCATATCCCTTAACTTAACTCTAACCTTAGCCCTAAACATAGCCATAAACCTAGCCATAACACTTGCCTAATCCTTCCTTCTAGTCCTAACCATAGATCTAACTCTAACTCTAACTGTAACACTAACCCTAAGCCTAAGCCTAAGCCTAATATTAATACTAGCACTAACCCTAACACTAATCATGAAACTAGCCCTAATCCTAACCCTAGCAGTAAAACAAAACCGAGTAATAGCCCTAACACTAAACCTTAATTTAAACCAAATCCTAATACTACACCTAGACCTAACCCTAGCCCTAATTCGAATCTTAACCTTAACCTTAATACTATCCCCGACTCTGATGACTCATATCCTAACACTCACCCTAGCTCTAAACACCACCCTAACCTTAAACCAAACCCTTACAGTAACCCTAGCCTTATTTTGAATCATAACCCTAACTCTAAAACTAACTCTGACCCTGACTATTATCCTAAAACTAACACTTGCTCTAAATATCACCCTACCCTTAAAACAAATCCTAACACTAAAGGTTTAATCCCTAACCATAACCCCCCAATTCACCCTAATTATAACCCTAGGTCTTACATTACACATTGCCTAGCTCTAAACATAGCACAAAACTAGCCCTATTCCGAGCCCTAAACCTAGCTTTAACCTAACCCTTGCCCTATTCCAAGCCTTAACCCTAGCTCTAACCCTATCCCTTACCCTAAGACAAACCATAACCCTAATGCTAACCCTAATCCTTAATCTTACACAAACCCTAACCCTATAACTAGTCCTAACACTAGCTCGCATTCTAACTCTAACAATAACCCAAATCCTAACCCTAACCCTGACCCTTATTCTGACCCTAATTACAGAGCAATAGTAACAAAAACAGCATGGTACTGGTACCAAAACAGGAGGGTGGACCAATGGTACAGAATAGAGGACACAGAGACTAATCCACAAAGCTACAACTATCTTATATTTGATAAAGGAGCTAAAAGCATGCAATGGAGGGAGGATAGCATCTTCAACAAATGGTGCTGGGAAAACTGCAAATCCATATGCAACAAAATGAAACCGAATCCCCTCCTCTCGCCATGCACAAAAGTTAACTCAAAGTGGATCAAGGAGCTAGATATCAAATCAGAGACTCTGCGTCTGATAGAAGAAAAAGTTGGCTCCGATCTACATATTGTAGGGTCGGGCTCCAAATTCCTTAATAGGACACCCATAGCACAAAAGTTGATAACAAAAATCAACAAATGGGACTTACTTAAACTGAAAAGTTTTCTCTCAGCAAGAGAAACAATAAAAGAGGTAAATAGGGAGCCTACATCATGGGAACAAATTTTTACTCCTCACATTTCAGATAGAGCCCTAATATCCAGAGTATACAAAGAACTCAAAAAATTAAACAATAAGAAAACAAATAACCCAATCAACAAATGGGCCAAATACCTGAACAGACACTTCTTAGAGGAGGACATACAATCAATCAACAAGTACATGAAAAAATGCTCACCATCTCTAGCAGTCAGAGAAATGCAAATCAAAACCACCCTAAGATACCATCTCACTCCAGTAAGATTGGCAGCCATTATGAAGTCAAACAACAACACGTGCTGGAGAGGATGTGGGGAAAAGGGTACTCTTGTACATTGCTGGTGGGACTGCAAACTGGTGTGGCCAATCTGGAAAGCAGTATGGAGATTCCTGGGAAATCTGGGAATGGAACCACCATTTGACCCAGCTATTGCCCTTCTTGGACTTTTCCCTGAACACCTTAAAAGAGTGTACTACAGGGATACTGCTACATCGATGTTCATAGCAGCACAATTCACAATTGCTAGACTGTGGAACCAACCCAGATGCCCTTCAATAGATGAATGGATAAAAATAATGTGGCATTTATACACCATGGAGTATTACGCAGCAATAAAAATGACAAAATCATAGAATTTGCAGGGAAATGGATGGCACTAGAGCAGATTATGCTTAGTGAAGCTAGCCAATCCCTAAAAAACAAATACCAAATGTCTTCTTTGATATAATGAGAGCAACTAAGAACAGAGCAGGGAAAAAGAGCAGGAAGAAAAGATTAACATTAAACAGATACATGAGGTGGGATGGAAAGGGAGAGAAAAGGGAAATTGCATGGTAATGGAGGGAGACCCTCATTGTTATACAAAATTACATATAAGAGGTTGTGAGGGTAATGGGAAAATAAACAAAGAGAGATATGAATTACAGTGGATGGGGTAGGGAGAGAAGATGGGAGGGGAGGGAGGGGGATGGTAGAGGATAGGAAAGGTAGCAGAATACAACAGTTACTAATAGGGCATTATGTAAAAATGTGGATGTGTAACCGATGTGATTCTGCAATCTGTATTTGGGGTAAAATTGGGAGTTCATAACCAACTTGAATCTAATGTATGAAATATGATATGTCAAGAGCTTTATAATGTTTTGAACAACCAATAAAAAAAATTAAAAAACAAAAAAACAAAAAACTAATCGTAGGTCTAAACCTGAACCTAACCCTAAACTGAACTTTAACAGTAGCCCTTCTGGTAACCTTATACCTAAACCTAACCCTAACATTAGCCGTAGATCTAAACCTAATCATAAATCTAGCTATAACTTGAACCCTAGACTTAATGAAAATCCTAGACATAGGCCTAACAATAACCCTTACCCTAAGCCAAACAATAACTCTTCCCCTATACCTAATTCTGGCTTTAATTCTAACCATAACACTGACCCTGACACTAACAGTAACCCTAGCTCTAAACACCACCCAACCCTAAACCTAACCATAAAACTATATCTAGCCCTAACATTAACCCTAAAATTGGCCTGAATCATAACAAGTTCTTACATTAGCTGTAGCCCTAACCTATTGCAAAACCTAGCCCTAATCCAAGGTCTAACCTATCTTTAACCCTAAAGCTAATCCTAATCCTAACCATAGCCCTAAGCCTAAGCCTAAGCCTAAGCCTAAGCCTAAGCCTAGACCTAATCCTTAGCATAAGGCTAGACCTAATCCTTAGCATAACCCTAGCCCTAACCCTAGCTCTAACCTATCCATTACTCTAATGATAACCCTAACCCTTATGCTAACCCTAGGCCAAACCCGAATCCTATACCTAGCCTTAACCCTATAAATTACCCTACAGTTAACTTGAACTCTAAACCTAAAACTATCATTACACTATCCTTATCAATAATGCTAATTCTAGCCCTAAACCTAACCCTTATCCTAACAAAAACCCTAAACCTGACCCTAACCCTAATAATACCCCTAGCTCTAAACTTGACCCTAACCATAAACCTAACCCTTAAAATAGTCCTAGCTATAAACCTACCCCTAAACTATCCCTAACTGTAATCCTAGACCTCACTATTGCCCAAGCTCTAATCCTACTCCTAACCCTAACACAAACCCTAACCCATATCCTAGACATAAACTTCACCTTAATCATAAACCTAACCTGTACCTTAATTATAAACCTCACCATAGCCATAAAACTAGCTGTAATCCCAAACCTTACCCTAAACCTAACCCTAACCCTAAACCTAACATTAACCCTAGCCCTAGCCCTAACCCTAGGCCTAAACCTAACTCTAACCCTTAACTCTAACTCTTGCCCTAGCCCTATACTGAGTTCTAGATCAATCTCTTACCATCACCCTAAACCTATCCCTAAACTTAGCCCTAAGCCTAGCCCTATCCTTCACCCTAGCTCAAACCCTAGATCTAAACCTAATTCTAAATCTAAACTTAAACCTAAGCCTAAACCTCACACTAACACTAGCCCTAACCCTAACACTAATCCTAAAACTAGCCCTTACCCTACCCCTAGCCCTAAAACAAAACTGTGTAATAGCCCTAATCCTAACCCTTAACCTAAACCAGACACTAATCTTACACCTAGCCCTACACCTATCTCTAATTCCAGTCCTAAATCTAACCTGAAAAGTTATATGGACACTGACTCTGACCCTAACACTAAATCTAGCTCTAAATATTGTCATAAACATAAACCTAACCCTAACACTAGACCTAGCCCTAACCCTAACCCTATAATTAGCGATAATCATAACCCTACTTCATACATTACCCGTAGCCTTAACCCTAGCCCTAACTTAACCCCAAACCTAGCCTTACTCCAAGTCCTATATCTAGTTTTAACCTTCAAATTAAACCTAACCCTAACCTTTAAAAAAGCCCTAATCCTATACATATCCCTAGCCCTAATCTTAGGTCTAACCCTACCATTACCCTAATGATAACCCTAACCCTTTTGCTAAATATTAGGCCTAACCTTAACACTATCCATTACACTAAACCACATCAAAAACCTAAACCTAACTCTGTCAATAACCCTAAATCTAAACCTAATGGTAATTCAAGCCCTAAACCTTACCTCTAACATAAACCAAACCCTAAACTTGAACCTGACCCTAATAATAACCCTAGCTCTAAACTTAGCCCTTACCCTAAACCTAACTCTTACACTGGACCAAGCCATAAACATAACACTAAATCTATCCCTAACTGTAACCCTAGACATGGCATTAGCCCTAACCCTAATACTAGCCCTAACCCTAACACAAACACTAGCCTTCATTCTAGACCTAAGCCTAGCCTTAATCATAACCCTAACCCTAACCCTAACCCTAACCATAATACTAACCCTCGGCCTAGCCCAAAACTTAGCTATAACCCACTCCCTTACTCTACATGTAACCCTAACTCTAACCCTAACATGAGATCTAAAACTAAAACTAACTGTAGCCTTAATTTAGCCCTATCCCTAAACATAACCCTAGCCCTAGCCCTACGACTAACTCTAACTCTCACACTATCCTATCACTAGTTCTAACCCTATCCCTTACCATAACCCTAGCCCTAGCCCTAACCCTAGTCCTAACCCTTGCCTATCCTTTGTCCTAGTACTAACCATAGATCAAATCTTAACTCGAAATCTAATCCTAGTTTGAAGCTAGCTGCTTCAAACTTCACACACTCAATCAGTTCTCTGTGGGCACTCTCTGCTTTGTTCCTTGTGAATATAGCTCTAAGCTGAAGCATGAAAAGCAAGTTTATCTGAGAGTATGTAGGAGACAGGAGGAAAATATAAATATATTGAAATACCTTCCCTAATTATTTGGTCATATTTCTTTGATAGTGTGCAGGATTCATCTACTAGCTTGACCCACTAGATTCCCAATTTTGGACTTCTATGATCATAGGTTCTCTAAACAGCTTAGCATTAGGGTTGGGGATAGAGTTAAATCTAGCATTAGAGTTACAATTAGATTTGTTCATATTTATTTGATACTGGGCAGTATTCATCTTTTCCTTACCCTTGTTAAGTTCCCCAGTTTTGGACCTTCTCAGTTCAAGTGTTCACTGTCAGGAACACTGTATATTTTAAGGGTTCACTTCATTTTGATCTCTATGGGTAAATGGAAATGGAGCTCAAAATCAAACAGTGTTGGTGCTAGCTGCTTTAAAATTCACATACTCAATCAATTTCCTGTCGTTACTCTCTGATTTCTTCCTTGTGAAATTATCCCAAAGCTGAAGCATGCAAAAAAACTTTATCTGAGAGCACTTTAGGAGACAACAGGAAAATATGCATGTACTGAACTACGTCCCCCAGTCATTTGGTTAGATTTCTTTGATACTGCACAGGATTCATCTGTTAGCTTTCCCCACTAGTCTCCACAAGTTTGGAACTTCTATGATCAAAGGTTCTCTAAACAGGTTAGGGTTAGTTTTAGGGTTAGAGTTAGGGCTAGTTTTAGAGCGAGTGTTAGGGTTAGAGTTAGTTTTGTTCAAATTTCTTTGATGTTGGGCAGGAGTGATCTTTTACCTAGCCTTACTATGTTCACCAGTTTTGGGCTTTCTTGGTTCAAGACTCACTGTCAGGAACAGTTTGAGTTTTAAGGTTTCACTTCATTTGAACCTATACAGATAAATGGAAATGGAGCTAGAAATCAAACAGGGTTTGTGATAGCTGCTTGAAACTTCACACACTCAATCTGTTCTCTGTGGGTACTCTGTGGTTTCTTCCTTGTAAAAGTAGGTCTAAGCACAGTATGCAAAAACGACTTTATCCACGAGCACTTTATGAGAAATCAGGGAAATATGCATGTCCTGAACTACCTCCCCCCAATTATTTGGTCATATTTGTTTGATACTGCACAGGATTCATCTGCTAGCTTGCTTCCCTGGGTTCCCCAAGTTTGGGACTTGTATGATCAAAGCACTATAAACAGGATAGATTTAAGGTTAGTGTTAGATTTAGGACTAGAGTTAGAACTAGTGTTAGGGTTAGAGTTATTTGTGTTCAAATTTCTTTGATACTGGGCAGGATTTCTCTTTTACCTAGCTTTATTATGTTCCCCTGTTTTGGGCCTTCTAATTTCAATTGTTCACTGTCAGGCACGGTTTGTATTTTAAAGTTTCACTTCAAGTTGTCCTATATGGGTAAATGGAAATGGAGCTGGTAATCAAACAGGGTTGGTGCTAGCTGCTTGAAATTTCACACACTCAATCAGTTCTCTGTGGTCACTCTCTGGTTTCTTCGTAGAGAAAGTTTTCCAAAGCCATGGCAATAAAAAGAACATTATCCAAGAGCACTTTAGGAAAAATACAGGGGAAATAGGCATGTACTGAAACACCTCCCCCAATTATTTTGTCAGATTTTTTTATACTGGGCAGTATTCATCTGTTACCTTGCCCTACTAGGCACCCCAAGTTTGGGTCTTCTATAATCAAAGGTTCTCTAAACAGCTTAGGGTTAGGGTTAGGGTTAGGTTTAGGGCTAGGGTAGAATTAATGTTGGGGTTAGAGTTAATTTTGTTCAAATTTCTTTGACACCAGGGAGGATTCATCTTTTACCTAGCCTTACTATATTCACCATGTTTGGGCCTTCTCAGTTCATGGTTCCCTTTCTGAACGGTTTGTGTTTTAAGGTTTCACTTCATCTTGACTTATATGTATAATTGGAAATGGAGCTGGATAACAAACAGGGTTGGTGTTAGCTGCTTGAAACTTCACAAACTCAATCAATTCTCTATGGGCACTCATTGATTTGTTCCTTGTTATTGTAGCCCTATGCTGAAGCATGCAAAGCATAGGTTTAGGGTGAGGGCAATGTATAGGGCTAGGTTTAGTGTTAGAGTCAGAGTCAGGGTAAGGGTTAGTTTCAGGGTTAGGGCTAAAGTTAGGGCTAGGCGTAGGGTTAGGGTTTGGTTTAAGTTAAGGTTTAGGGTTTAGGCTATGGCTCAGTTTTATTTTAGGGCTAGGGCTAGTGTTAGGGCTAGATTTTGGATTAGTGTTAGAATTAGGGCTAGTGTTGGTATGAGGTTTAGGATTAGGTTTAGGGTTAGATTTAGATTTAGGGTTAGATCTAAAACTAGAGTTAGGGCTAGGTTAGGTTTCCGGAAGGGATAGGGTTAGAACTATGGAATACAGCTAGGAAGAGAGTTAGTTTTAGACTTAGTACTAGGCTTAGGTTAGGATTAGGGTTACAGCTAAATTAGGGCTAGGATTAGGGCTAGGGTTACTGTTAGGGTTAGGCCTAGGGGTAGGGCTAGGTTTAGGGTTCGCATTGTGGTCAAGGTTAAGTTTAGGGGAATGGGTGGTGTTATAGATAGCTTTAGGTCGAGGATGAGGGTTAGAATTAGGATTAGGTTTAGGGTTAGTGTTCAGTGTAGGATTAAGTTAGGTTTAGGGCTAGAAGGATGGCTAGGGTTTCTGTTAGGTTTAGGTCTAGGAATAGGGCTAGGACTAATATCAGGTTTAGGGTTATGGTTAGGGATAGTTTTAGTATTAGGTTATGCCTAGTTCTAGTGAGTTACATTTAGTGTAAGAGTCAGGTTTAGAGCTAGAAGTTTTATTAGGGTTAGAGTCAGGTTTGGCATTTGGTTTAGGTTAAAGTTTATGGTTAAGGCTTAAGTTAGTGGTCGGTTTAGGGTTAGGGTAATGGATATGATTAGGTTTTGGTTTCAGTTAAGGTTTAGGGTAAAGAATGGTTTAGGTTTATTGATAGGGTTAGGATTAGCATTAGGGTTAGGGTTATGTTTAGTGTAACGGATAGGTTTAGAGCTCAGGTTAGGGCTAGGTTATGGTTTGGATTAAGTCTAGGATTAGGGTTCGGTTTAGGGCTAGGGCTAGGGTTTGGTTTAGGGTAAGTATTAGGGTTAGGGTAAGTGTTAGGGTTAGGACTAGGGTTATGGTTAGGTTAGAGTAAAGATTAGTGTTTGAGCTACGGTTAGAGCTAGGACGAGGGTTAGGTTTAAGTTTAGGTCTAGGGTTATGTTTAAGTTTATGGTTTGGTTTAGGGTTAGGGTTATGGCTAGGGTTTTAATTAGGGTTAGGGTTAAGTGTATGGTAGTGGATAATATTAGAGGTAGGGTTAGGGTTAGGGTATGGGTTAGGGGTAGTGTTACGATTAGGTTTAGTTTAAGGCTTAATGTTTCAGCTAAGGTTAGGGCTATTGCGAAGGTTAGGTTTCGGGTTACGTCTAGGGTTATATTTATGTTTAACATTAGGTTTAGTGTTAGGGATAGGTTTATAATTAGGGTAGTGTAAGGGTAATAGATAGGGTTAGAGCTAAAGTTTGGGCTAGAATTAAAGTTAAGATTAGAGCTAGGATTAGGGTTAGGGTTTAGGATGGTGCTAGTGTTATGTTTAGTGAAAGGGTTTTCCTTTAGCTAGGGTTAGGCCTAAGGCATGGGTTAGGGTTAGGGTTAGTTTTAGGGCTATGATTGGGGTTAGGGTTATGCTTAGGACTAAGTTTAGGCCTAGGATTAGGGATAGGTTTTATGTTAGGTTTAGGGCTAGGGTTAGAACTATGAGTAACATAAGAGCTAGGGTTATGTTTAGTGGTAGTTTTAGGGTTAGGGTTATGGCTAGGTCTAGTGTTAGGTCTAGGTTTTGGGTTAGGGTCAGGTTTCAAGCTAGGTTTAGTTTTAGGGTAAGTGTCAGTGTTCCAGAAAGGGTTAGGGTTAGGGTTATAGTCTGAATTAGGACTAGGCTTAGGTCTAAGCATAGGGTTAGTGTTTGGTTTAGGTTAAGGGTTATTGTGAGGACTAAATCTGGCTTTTTGTTTATGTCTAGGGCTACAGTTATAGCAATTATTAGGATTAGCTTTAGGTCTAGGGCTTGTTTTAGGGTTAAATATAGATACAGAGTTAACAGTAGGGCTAGTGTTAGGGTTTGGTTTAGGGATAGGGTAATGTTTAGAGCTAGGATTAGTATTAGGGTCAGTGTAAGGTTCAGGGTTTGTTTTAGAGTCAAGGTTAGGGCTAATTGTATGGTTAGAGTTTGGTTTAGAATAAGGGTTAGTGTTAGGGCTATGGCTTGGATTTATTTTATGTCTATGGCTAGGCATAGTTCAAATTTTAGGATTAGCATTATTGTTAGGACTATGTTAGAGGTTGGTTTAGGCTTATGTTTGCAGATTAATTTAGAGTTAGGTTTATATTTAGAGTTATGATTAGGGCTAGGACTAAGGATAGAATTAGCGATACAGCTAGCACAAAAGTTAGTCTTAGAGCTAAGGTTAGGGTATGGATAGGACTAAATTACGGCTAGGATTAGTGCTAGGCTTAGTGTTATTGTTAGGCCTAGGGTTAGGGCGATGGGTTAGGGTTAGGTTTAGGGTTATGGTTAGGTTTAGGGTAAGGGATGGGGTTATAGCTAGATTTAGGGCTAGGACAAGTGTTAGATTTAAGGTTAAAACTTGGGTTATTGTTTGGGTTAGCGCTGGGGTTAATTTAAAGTCCAGCATTATGGTTAAAGATAGTTTTAGGGTTAGGTTTATGGCTACATCTAGTGTAATGGTAGGTTTAAGGTTAGGGTCAGGTTTAGAGCTAAGGGAATTATTACGGTAAGGGTCACTAGTAGTGTTTGGGATAGGTTAAGATTTTAAGTTAGGGCTCAAATTAGCATTAGGGTTAAAATTAGGGTAATAATAGGGTTAGGTTTAGGTTTCAGGTTAGGGTTAGGGTAATCAATAGGGTTATGAGTAGGGATAGGTTTAGGTTTAAGCCTAGGATTAGCATTAGGGTTAGGGTTAGGTTAGGGTAATGGATAGGGTTAGAGCTAAGGTTTTGGTTAGGGTTATGGTTACAATTAGTGCTAGTGTTATGGTTAAGGTTAGGGTTAGGGTTAAAGCTATGGTTAGGGCAGAGATTCTGGCTATGTTTTGGGTTAAGTTAAGGCTAGGGGTAGGGTTAGGTATAAGTACTAGGGTTACAATTAAGGCTAGTTTTATGATTAGGGTTTGGGCTACGTCTAGTGTTAGATTTGGGGTCAGTGTTAGAGTGATGTTTAGAGATAAGTTTAGGGTTGGATCAGGGTCAGGGTTAGTTTTAATTTTCAGTTTAAAACTTAAATTAGGGCTAAGGTTAGGGCTAGGTGTAGGGTTAAGTTTTGGTTTAGGTTAAGGGTCAGGGTTAGAGCAATGGCTTGGTTTTGTATTAGGGCTAGGGCTAGAGTTAGGATTGGTTTTAGGATTAGCATTGGAGTTAGAGTTAGGGCTTGTGTTAGGTTTAGGTTTAGGCTTAAGGTTAGGGTTAGATTTAGATTTAAAGTTACTTTATGGTTAGTGCTAGGGCTAAGAAAAGGTCAAAGCTTAGGCCTAGGGTTAGAGCTAGGATTAGGGTTCCAGTAAGGGACAGGGTTAGAACTAGTTTTATGGCAAGAGTGAGAGTTAGACTTAGTCTTAAGGCTAGGTTAGGATTAGGGTTAGGGATACAGCTAGATTAGAGCTAAGATTAGGGCTAGGGTTAGTGTTAGAGTTAGGCCCAGGTTTAGGGTTAGGGTTTTGATTAAGGCTATGTTTAGGGCTAAGATAAGAGCTAGTGTTTGTTTTAGGGTTAGGGATAGGATTATGGCAAGGGCTAATGTCAGGTCTAGGGTTACCATTAGGGATAATTTCAAGCTTAGGTTTTTGGCTAGGTCTAGTGTAAGGATTAGGTTTAGGGAAAGGGTCAGGTTTAGAGCTAGGGGGATTATTAGGGTCATGTTCAGAGTTAGAGATTGGTTTAGGTTTGAGTTTAGGTTTAGTGCTCAAATTGGCATTAAGGCTAGTGTTATTGTAATAATAGGGTTAGGTTTAGGATTCAGGTTAGGTTTAGGATAATTGATAGGGTTGGGGTTAGTCATAAGGTTAGTGTTAGGCCTAGGGATAGCATTAGGGTAAGGTTTATGTATAGGGTAATGGAAACAGAGTTTAGTTTAGCGCTAGGGTTATGGTTAGGATTAAGTTTTGAGTTTGGGTTAGGGACAGGGTTAGAACTAGGGTTATGTTTAGGGATATTTGTAGAATAAGGGTTAGGTCATGAGATATTGGTAGGGCTAGAGCAAGGGTTAGGTTAAAGATTAGGTCTAGGAATAGAATTTCGGTAGTTTTAGGTTAGAGTTAGGGTTAGGGCTAGGATTATCATTAGGGTTAGAGTTAGGTTTAGTGTAATGAATATGTTTAGATTTAGGTTTAGGTTTAGGGTTAGGGTTAGATTTAAGTTTACGGTTAAGGTTAGGGCTATGGTTATGTTTAAGTTTATGGTAAGGGATTTGAGCTGGGGTTAGGGTTATAGCAAGTGTTATGTTTAGGGTTAGGTCTAGGTTTAGTTTTGTGGTTAGGCTTGGGGTTATGGTTAGGGTTAAGGCTAGGGTTACCAATAGGTTTAGGGTTAGGTTTAGTGTATTTTGTAGGTTTATAGCTAGGGTTAGGGCTAGGGTTAAGATTAGGATTAGGGCTAGGGTTAGGGTTAGATTTATGAATATGTCTAGGTTTATGTTTATGGTAAGTGTTAGGCTTTGAGCTAGAGTTGGGGCTAAGGCTAGGATTAAGTTAGGATAGGGCTAGGGTTAGGGCTAGGGTTACGCTTAGGGCTAGGTTAAGGCCTAGGATTAGCTCTATGTTTTGTGTTAGGTTTAGGCCTAGGGTTAGGGCTGTGGATAATGTAAGATCTAGGGATATGACTAGGGCTAGTTTTAGGCTTAGGGTTATGGTTAGGTCTACTGTTAGATTTATATTTTTGGTTAGGGTCAGGCTTAGAGGTAGGTTTACTGTTAAAGGCTGGTCAGTGCTCAGGTTAGAGTTAGGGTTAGGGTTAAAGCCAGAATTAGGACTAGCTTTAGGTCTAGGTATAGGTGTAGTGTTTGGGTTAGCATAAGGGTTATATTTAGGGCTAGGGCTAGGTTTTTGTTTAGGTCTAGGGCTAGAGTTAAGGCTAGATTTAGGATTAGATTTAGGTCTAAGACTAGTGGTAGAGTTAGGTTTAGGAATAAGTTTATCAGTAGTGCCAGTGTTAGAGTTTGGTTGAGGGTTAGTGTCAAGTTTAGACCTAAGTTTAGTGTTAGGGTAAGAATAAGGGTCAGGGTTATCATTAGAGTTTGGGATAGGTTTAGAGCTAAAATGGGGGCTAGGGTCAGAACTATTAATTCGGTTAGGATTTTGGTTAGCCTAAGGATTAGGGATAGGTCTAGGGTTACCATTAGGGTTAGGGTTTTCTTAGGGTAAGGTATAAGGTTAGAGCTAGGGTTAGGGTTAGGGTGAAAGCTAGGTTTAGAGCTTGGATTAGGGCTTGTTTTTGTTGTAGGGTTACGGCTAGGGTTAGGGCATTGGCTAATGTTATAACTAGGGTTACAATTAGGGTTAGTTTTAGGGTGGGGTTAGGGGTGGGTCTAGTGTTAGGGTTAGGTTTAAGGTTAGGGTAATATTTAGAGCTAGAGTTAGTGTTAGGATATGAGTCAGGGTCAGGGTTAGGGTTAGGACTCGAATTAGCAATAGTTTTACTTTTAGGTTTTTGTTTAAGCTTAGGATGGGGTCTAGAGCTAGCGTGAGCGTTAGGATATAAGTCTGTTTCAGGGTTACTTTTAAGGTTAGGGTTAGGAGTCGAATTTAGGGCTAGGGTTAGGTCTAGATATAGTTTTAGAGTGGTTTAAGTTAAGGTTTAGGGTCAGGGCCATTGCTCAGTTTTGTTTTACTTCTAGGGTTAGGGTTAGGGTTAGGGCTAGTTTCACGATTAACATTGGAGTTAGGGCTAGTGTTATTGTTAGGCTTAGGCTTAGGTTTAGGGTTAGATTTAGAGTTAGGGTTAGAAATAGGGTTAGGGCAAGGACTAAGGATAGGGAAGGCATTAGTGCTAGGTTTAGGGCTAGGTTTTGGGTTATGGTAAGGAATAGGGTTAGAACTAGGGATAGGGCTAGTGTGAGAGTTAGAGTTAGTCTTAATGCTAGGGTTAGGGTTATGTTTAATTATAAGGTTACTGGTAGGGCCAGTGTTAGGGTTTGCTCTATGCTTAGGTTCAGGTCTAGACCTAGGGTTATTGTTTGTGTCAGAATAAGTGTCAGGGTTAGTGCTAAGGTTTGGTATAAGATTAGAGCTAGAATGAGGGCTAGTCAGGACTATTAAAAGGTTCAGATTTTGGTTAGCCTAATAATTAGGAATAGTTCTAGGGTTTCCATTAGGGTTAGAATTTTGCTTAGGGTAAAGGATAGGGATAGAGCTAGGGTTAGAGATAGGTTTAGGGTTAAATCTAGGTTTAGAGCTTTAATTAGGGCAAGTTTTTGTTGTAGGGTTAGGGCTAGGGTTAGGGCAATGGCTAATGTAAGAACTAGGGTTACCATTAGGGATCATTTTAGGGTTAGGGTTAATGGTAGGTCTAGTGTTAGGGTTAGGTTTAAGGTTAGAGTGATATTTAGAGCTAGAGTTAGTGTTAGGATATGAATGAGGGTCAGAGTTAGGGTTAGGACTCGATTAGGGATAGGGTTACTGGTAGGTTTCGGTTTAAGTTTAGCATGGGTTCTAGAGCTAGAGTGAGCATTAGGATACGAGTCTGTGTCAGGGTTACTTTTAAGATTAGGGTTAGAAGTCGAATTTAGGGCTAGGGTTAGGTATAGGTGTAGTGAAACTGTGGTTTAAGTTAAGGTTTAGAGTTAGGGCTATTGCTTGGTTTTGTTTTACTGCTACGGTTAGGGTTAGTGCTAATTTTATGATTAGGGTTAGGGTTAGAGCTAGTGTTAGTGTTAGGCTTAAGCTTAGGTTTATGGTTAGATTTAGAGTTAGGGTTATATCTAGGTTTAGGGTTAGGACTCAGGATAGGGCAAAGGTTAGTGCTAGGGTTAGAGTATGATATGTAATAGGGTTAGAACTAGGGCTAGGGCTAGTGTGAGTTAGAGTTAGTCTTAGGGCTTGGGTTAGGGAAATGGATAAATTCGGCTAGGATTAGGGCTATGGTTAGTGTTCAGCTTAAATATAGAGTAGCATCTGAGTTAGTATTAAATTTAGGTTAAGGGATAATGTTATAGCTAGGTTTAGAGGTAGGGTAATATTTAGAATTAGGGTTAGAGCTTTGGTTACGGTTAGGGGATATGATTAAGGCTAGATTTAGTGCTGGGATGAGGGCTAGGGTTTGTTTTAGTGTTGGCGCTAGGATTTGGGGTATGGCTAATTTCAGGTCTAGAATTATGTTTAAAGATAATTTTATGTTTAAGATTATGGCTACGTCTAGTTTAAGGGTTAGGTTTAGGGGTAGGGTCAGGTTTAGGGCTAGGGGTATTTTTATGGACAAGGTCTGGGTTAAGGTTTGGGATAGGTTAATGTCTAAAGTTAGGGTTTGAATTAGCATTAGGGTTAGGGTTAGAGTAATGATAGGGTTAGTATTAGGGACCAGGTTATGTTTAGGGTTATAGATAGAAATTGGGAAAGAGATAGCTTTAGGTTTAGACCTAGGGTTAGCATTAGGGTTAGGGGTATGTTTATGGTAATGGATAGGGATAACTAGCATTGGGGCTAGGGTCATGGTTATGATTAGGGCTAGGATTATGATTAGGGTGTGGATTAGGTTTAAAGCTCAGGATAGGGCTCAGATTATGGCTAGGTTTCTGGTTAAGTTAGTGCTATGGTTAGGGTTATGGCTATTGTAAGTACTAGAGTTACATTTAGGGCTAATTTTGGGGTTAAGGTTAGGGCTAGGTTGAGTGTTAGGGTTAGGATTAGGGTTAGGCTTAAGGTCAGGGTGATGTTTAGAGCTAGGGTTAATATTAGTGTCAGAGTCAGGTCAGAGTTAGTTTTAGGATTTGGCTTAAGACTCGAATTAGGTCTAGGGTTAGATGTAGGTTTATGGTTAGGGTTTCGTTTGTTTAAGGATTAGTGTTAGAGCTATGGCTCAGTTTTGTTTCAGGTTAGGGCTAGGGTTAGGGCTAGTTTTAGGATTAGTGTTAGGCTTAGGGCTAATGTTTGGGTTAGGCTTAGGTTTCAGATTAGGGTTAGATTTAGAGATAGGTGTTGATCTAAGGTTAGTGCTAGGGCTAAGGATAGTGCAAGGGTTAGGACAAGAGTTAGGGCTAGGGTTATGTTTTTGGGAAGGAATAGGGTTAGAACTAGTGATAGGGCTAGTGTGAGAGTTAGAGTTCGTCTTATGGCTAGGTTTAGGGTTATGGTTAGGGATAGGGCTAAATTAGGGCTAAGGTTAGTGTTAGGTTTAGGCCTAGGTTTAGGGTTAGAGTTAGGGTTATGTTTAGTTTAAAGGAATGGGTTTTAGCAAGATTGAGGCTTGATGAGGGTTAGTATTAGGTTTAGAGCCAGGGTTATGATTAAGGTTATGATTAAGGTTAGGGTTTAGGGGTAGGATGAGGGCTAGTGTTTATATTATGTTTAGGGCTAGTATTAGGTCTAGGGCTAATGTCACGTCTAGGGTTACAATTAGGGATACATTTAGTGTTAGGTTTATGGCTTGGTCCAGTGTAAGGGTTAGGTTTTGGGTAAGGGTCAATTTTAGAGCTAGGGTTATTATTAGGTTCAGAATCAAGGTTAGGGTTTGGGTTAAGTTAGGGTTTAAGTTTAGGGCTCAAATTAGCAATAGATTTAGGGTTAAGGTATTGACAGGGATAGGTTTAGGGTTTAGTTGTGGTTTAGTGTAATGGGTAGGGTTAGGGTTAGGCCTATGGTTAGCATAAGGGTTAGGGTTATCATTAGGGTAATGAATGGAGTTAGACCTAAGTTTAGGGCTAAGGTTATGTATAGAATTAGGGCTTTTGTTTGGGTTAGAGTTAGGTTTAAATTAAGGGTTAAAGCTAGGATAAGGACTCTGATTAAAGCTAGGTTTTGGGTTAGGTAAGGGCTTGGGTTAAGACTATGGCTAATGTACAAAATAAGGTTATGATTAGCGCTAGATAAAAGGTTAGGTTAAAGATAGGTCTAGTGTTAGGGTTAGATTTACAGTTACAATAATTTTAGAGCTAGGTTTAGTGTTAGGGTCAGTGTCAGGGTCAGGGTTAGTTTTCAGAGTAGGACTAGAATTAGGGATAGGGTTATGGATAGTGTTAGGGATATGTATAAGGTTAGCCTTTGGTTTAGGTTAAGGGTTAAGATTAGGGCTATAACTTGGTTTTGTTTTAGGGATAGGGCTAGGTTTAGGACTAAGATTAGGTCTAGGTTTAGGTTGATGGTAAGGGAAATGGTTAGAACTACCCTATAGGTCTAAGACAAGCGTTATAGTTAGTCTTAGGGCTAGGGTTATGTTTAGTGTTAGGGATAGGGCTAAGTGAGGTCTGGGATTAGGGCAAGTGTTAATGTTAGAGTAAGGCCTAGGGTTAGGGCTAGGTTTAGTGTTAGGGTTTGGATTAGGGTTAGGTTTAGGGTAAGGGATGAGTTTATGCCTAGTTTTAGGGATAGGGTGAGGGTTAGAATTAGGGTTAGGGTTAGGGTTATGATGAAGGCGAGGATTATGTCTAGGATGTGGGTTAAGTTTTGTGTTAGGATTAGGACTAGGATTAGAGCTACGGCTAATGTCAGGTCTAGGGTTACAGTTAGGGGTAGTTTTAGGGTAGGTTTATATCCAGGTCTATTTTAAGGGTTAGGTTTTGGTTAGAGTCAGTTTTAGAGCTAGGGGTATTATTAGGGTCAGAGTAAGGGTTTAGGTTAGGTTATGGTTTATGTTTAGGGCTTGAATTAGCATTAGGTTTAGTAATAGGTTAACAATAGTTTAGGTTTAGGGTTCAAGTTAGGTGTAGGGTAATGGATAGGGTTAGGGAAGGGCATAGGATTACGGTTTGGTCTAGGGTTAGCATAAAGGTTAGGGTTATCCTTAGGGTAATGGATAGGGTTAGATCTAGGGTTAGGGCTAGGGTTATGCTTAGAATTGAATCTAATGTTAGGCTTAGGCTTAGGGTTAGGGCTATGGTTATTGTTAGGTTTAGCTTTAGGTTTAAATATAGGGTAGGGTTTGGATTAGGGCGAGGTTTTGCAATAGGTTAGGACTATGGCTAAATTAAGAACTTGTTATGATTCGGGCTAGTTTTAGGGTTAATGTTAGGGCTAGGTATAGTTTCAGGTTTAGGGTGATGTTTAGACCTAGCGTTAATGTCAGGGTCAGTGTTCAGAGTAGGATTATGGTTAGAATTAATGCCAGAATTAGGACTAGGGTTAGGTCTAGGGGAAGAGATAGTGTTTGGCTTAGGCTAAGGGTTATTATTAGGGCTAGGGCTAGGTTTTCTTTAGGTCTAGGGCTAGATTTATGGCTAGATTTAGGATTAGGTTTAGGTCTAGGGCTAGTGATAGATTTTGGCTTAGGTTAGGTTCAGGTTTAGACCTACAATTAGTGTTAGGGTCAGAATAAGTGTCAGGGTTAGGGTTAGGGTTTGGGTTATGGTTAGAGCTAGAATGAGGGCTAGAGTTAGGACTAGTAATAGGATTAAGTTTTGGGTTAGGTTAAGGATTAGGGTTAGAATTAGGATTAGAATTAGTGTTAGGGTTAGGCTTAGGGTAAGTGATAGAGTTAGAGCTAGGTTTAGGGCTATAGTTAGGGTCAAAGATAAGTTTAGAGCTCAGATTAGGCCTAGTTTTTGTGTTAGGATTAGGGCTAGGGTTAGTGTAAAAGATAATGTAAGAACTAGGGTTACAATTAGGTTACAATTATGTAACTAGGGTTATATAATTTTAGGTTTATGGTTAGGGGTTAGACCTCTAGTGTTAGGATTAGTTTTAAGGTTAGGTTGATATTTAGAGCTAGTGTTAGTGTTAAGTTAGTAGTCTGGGTCAGGGTTAGTTTTATGGTTAAGGTTAGGACTCAAATTATGGCTATGGTTACTGTAAGTGTTTGGTTGAAGGTTAGGATTGTGTTTAGATCTAGGGTGAGTGTTAAAATATGAGTAGAGTCAGGGTTAGTATTCAGGTTAATGTTAGGACTTGAATTAGGGATAAATTTTGGTCTAGGTGTAGTATTAGGATTTGGTTTAAGTTAAGGTTTAGTATTAGGGCTATTGCTTGGTTTTGATTTACTTCTAGGGTCAGGGTTAGGGCTAGTTTAACAAGTAGCATTAGGGTTAGGGCTGGTGTTTATGTTACAGTTAGGCTTAGGTTTAGTGTTAGATTTAGAGTTAGGGAAAGATCTAGGGTTAGGGCTAGGAATTAGGACAGGGAAAGGTTTATGGCTAGGGTTAGAGCTAGGGTTAGGTTTACGGTAATGGATAGGGTTAGAACTAGTGATAGAGCTAGTGTGAAAGTTAGAGTTAGTCTTAGGGATAGGGTTAGGGTTAGGGATAGGGTTAAATTAGGGTAGAATTAGGGCTAGGGTTATTGTTCAGCTTAGGCCTAGCATTAGGTTTAGGGTTAGGGTTAAGTTTAGGGTAAGGATTGGTATTATGGCTAGGTTTAGAGGTTGGGTGAGGGTTAGAATTAGGGTTAGGTCTATGGTTAGGGTTAGGGTTATGATTGAGGCTGGTTTTAGGGCTAGGATGAGGGCTAGGGTTTGTTTTAGGGTAGGGCTAGAATTAGGGATAGGACAAATATCAGGTCTAGGGTTATGGTTAAAGATAGAATTCGGGTTGTGTTTATTGATATAGGTAATGTAAGGGTTATGTTTAGTTTTAGGTCAGGTTTAGAGCCAGGGGTATTATTAGGGTCATGGACTTAGTTAGAGTTTGGGATAGGCTACGGTTTAAATTTAGGGCTTAAATTAACATTAAGGTTAGGGTTAGGGCAATGATAGGGTAAGGTTTATGGTTTAGGTTTGGTTTAGGGTAATAGATAGGGTTAGGATTAGGGATAGGGTTAGGAATAGGCATAGGGTTAGCATTAGTGTTAAGGTTATAGTTATGTCAATAGATAGGATTAGAGCTGGGTTAGGGCTAGAATTATGGTTATGATTAGGACTAAGGTTAGTGTTAGTGTTAGGGTTAACGCTTGGGTTAGGTCTTGAATTAGGGCTAGGTTTTGTGTTAAGTTATTGCTAGTGTTAGGGTTATGGCTAATGTAAGTACCGGGGTTACATTTAAGGCTAAATTTAGGTTCAGGGTCTGGGCTAGGTCTAGTGTTAGGTTTAGGTTTAGGATTAGGGTGATCTTTAGATGTAGGGTTAGTGTTATGGTCAGATTCAGGGTCAGGGTTAGTTTTTGGTTCAGCTTAAAACTTGAATTAGGGCTAAGTTTAGGGTTAGGCTTAGGGTTAGGTTTAAGGGTATGTCTGGGATTTGTTTTAGCGCTGAAGTTAGGATTAGGTCTAGTTTTAGGATTAGCATTAAGGTTAGGGCTAGAGTTATATTTATGTTTAGGTTTACGCTTAGGGTTAAAGTTAGATTTAGAGTTAGAGTTAGATTTACATTAGGGCTAGGGTGAAGGATAGGGCTTGAGTTAGGGCTGGAATTATTGTTCCAGTAAGGTATAGATTTAGAACTAGGGATTGGGCAAGGGTTAGAGTTAGAGTTAGTCTTAGGTCTAGGGTTAGGGCTAAGGTTAGGGATAGGCGTAAATTAGGGGTAAGATTAGGGCTAGGATTAGGGCTAGGATTATTGTTCCAGTAAGGTATAGGTTTAGAACTAGGGATGGGGCAAGGGTGAGAGTTAGAGTTAGTCTTAGGTCTAGGGTTAGGGCTAAGGTTAGGGATAGGTGTAAATTAGGGGGAAGATTAGGACTATGGTTAGGGCTAAGAATAGAGCTAGGGTTAGTGTTAGGCTTAGGCCTAAGGTTAGGGTTAGGGTTAGGATTAAGGCTAGGTTTAGGGCTAGGATAAGTCCTGGGGTTTGTGTTAGGGTTAGAGCTAGGATTAGGGATAGTGCTAATGTCAGATCTAGGGTTATGGTTGGGGATAGATTTAGAATGTTTTATGGCTAGGTCTAGTGTAAAGGTTAGGTTTAGGGTAAGGGTCAGATTTAGAGCTAGGGGAATTATTAGGGTAAGTTTCAGGGTTAGAGTTTGTTTGATGTTAGGGTTTAGGTTTAGGGCTCTAATTAGCTTTAGGGTCAGGGTTAGGTTAATGATAGGTTTTTGTTTAGGGTTCAATTTAGATTTAGGGTAGTTGATAAGGTTAGGGTTAGCAGTAGGTCTAGAGTTAGCATTAGGGTCAGGGTTATGGTTAGGATAATGGATAGTGTTAGAGCTAAGCTTAGGGCTAGGTTTATGGTTAGAAATAGGTCTTGAGTTAGGGTTAGGGTTAGGGTTAAATCTAGGGTTAGTGTTAGGGTTATGTTTAGTGTAAGAGTTGGATTTTGAGCTAGGTTTAGGGCTAGGGAAAGGGTTAGTTTTAGGGTTAGGTCTAGGGATAAGATTACAATACGGTTAGAGTTAGGGTTAGGATTAGGGCTATGGTCATCATAAGGGGTAGTGTTAGGGTTAGGGTAATGGATACGATTAGATGTAAGTTTAGGTTTATGGTTAGAGTTAGGTTGAGGTTTAGGCTTAGGGTTAGGGCTATGGTTGTGATTAGGTGTACGATAAGGGTAAGGGTTTGAGCTAGGGTTAATTCTATGGTGAGCTTGAGGTTTAGGGTTAGGTCTAGGATTAGTTTTCTGGTTAGGTTTAGGGTTAGGGTTAAGCCTAGTGTTATCAATAGTGTTATGGTTATGTTTAAGATAATGGGTATCTTTAGAGCTAGGTTTAGTACTAGAGTTAAGTTTAGGATTAGGGATAGGTTTAGGGTAATCTTTAGGATTAGGTGTATGTTTATATTTTGGGTAAGGGTTAGGTTTTTAGCCACGGTTAGAACTAAGGCGAAGGTTAGGGTAGTGTTAGGGCTATGGTTTGTGTTAGTGTTATGCTTAAGGCTAGGTTAAGGCCTAGGATAAGATCTAGATTTTGTGTTAGGTTTAGACCTAGGGTTAGGGCTATGGGTAATATAAGAGCTAGGGTTATGATTAGGGCTAGTATTAGGGTTAGATTTATGGCTAGGTGTAGTGTTAGGTTTAGATATTGGTTAGGCTCAGGTTTAGAGATAGGTTTACTGTTAAAGGCAAGGTCAGTGTTCAGGTTAGAGTTAGGGTTAGGGTGAAAGCCAGAATTAGGACAAAGTTAGGTTTAGAGGTAGGGTTAATGTTTGTTTTAGGTTAAGGGTTATTGTTAGGGATAGGACTAAGTTTTGTTTAGGTCTAGCGCTAGAGTTATTGCTAGATTTAAGATTTGGTTTAGGTTTAGGGCTAGTGTTAGGGTGAGGTTTAGGTATAAGGTTACTATGAGGCTTGTTTCAGGGTTCGGTTTAGGGTTAGGTTCAGGTATAGACCTATAATTGGTGTTAGGGTCAGAATAAGGATAAGGGTTAGGGTTAGGTTTTGAATTAGAATTAGAGCTAGAATGAGTGCTTGTGTTAGAACTAGAAACAGAGTTATGCTAAGGATTAGGATTAGGACTAGGGTTAGCATTATGGATAGGGTTTGGCTTAGGGTAAGGGATACAGTTAGGGCTAGATTTAGGGTTAGGTTTAGTAGTAGGGTTAGGGTTAGGGTTAAATCTAGTGTTAGGGCTCAGATTAGGGCTATTTTGTGTTAGGGTTAAGGCTAGAGTTAGGGCTAAGGCCAATGTAAGAACTATGTTTACAATTAGGGTTAGTTTAGGGGTGGGATTTGGGCTGGACTAGTGTCAGCATTAGCTTTATGGTTAGGTTGATATTTAGAGCTATGGTTAGTTTTACACCTAGGACTTGAATTAGAGCTAGGGTTATGGCTAGTTGTAGGATTAGGGTTTAGTTTAGGTTAAGGTTTAGTGTTAGAGCAATGGCTTGTTTTTGTTTTAAGGCTAGGACTAGGGTTAAGGCTAGTTTTAGGATTAGCAATGATATTAGGGCTAGTGGTACGGTGAGATTTAGGCTTAATTTAGGGTTAGATTTAGATTTATGGTTAGATCTAGGGTGAGGGCTATGACTATGATGAGGGCTAAGGTTAGGGCTAAGGTAACAGATAGGGTTAGAAATAAAAATAGGGCTAGGGTGAGAGTGAGTTAGTCTTAGGACTAAGATTAGGGGTAGAGTTAGGGTTAGGGCTAAATTAGGGCTAGGATTAACACTAAAGTTAGTGTTAGTGTTAGGCCTATGGTTAAGGCTAGGGTTAGGGTTTGTGTAATTGTTAGGGTTAAGGTTAGTTTTAAGGGATGTGATGGGCTTATAGTTATGTTCAGGGCTTGTCAAGGATACAAATTAGGGATAGAGCCAGGGTGAGGGTTTGGATTAGAAATAAGGCTAGGTTTAGGGGTAGGATGAGGGCTAGGTTTTGTGTTTTGGTAAGGTCTAGAATTAGGGCTAGGACTAAAGTCAGGTCTAGGGTTATGGTTAGGGTTAGGTTTATGGCTAGGTCTAGTGTAAGCATTAGGTTTAGGGTAAGAGTCAGGTTTAGAGCTGGGTGTATTTTTAGGGTAAAATTCCAAGTTAGGGTTTACTTTAGGTTAAGGTTTAGGTTTAGGGCTCAAATTAGCATTAGGGTTAGGGTTAGAAAATGAATAGGATTAGGTTTAGAGTTCAGTTTAGGTATAGAGTAATGTATAGTGTTAGTTTTAGGGATAGTGCTAGGTGTAGTCCTAGGGTTAGCATTTGGGATAGGCTTATGTGTAGGGTAATGGATATAGTTATTGCTAGTGTTAGGGATTGTGTTAAAGTTATGATTAGGTCTAGGGTTAGGGTTAGGCCTAGGGTTAGTGTTAGGGTTAGGTTTAGGTTAAGTGTTTATGCTTAGGGCTAGGGCGAGTTTTAGGGATACAGTCAGGGCTATGGTTAGAATTAGGGTTAGAGTTAGGGCTAGGGTTAGCATTAGTGTTAGGGTTATATTTAAGGCAATGGATAGAATTTGAGGTAGGATTTGTGCTATGGTTACAGTTAGGATTAAGGCAAGGGTTAGGGTTAGGTTTACATTTAGGGTAAGAGTTAGAGTTTGAGCTAAGTTTAGGGCTATGCAAGTGTGAGGGTTAGGGCTAGGGCTAAGGTTAGAATTAGGCTTACAGCTAGATTTAGTGCTACATTTAGCGCTAGGTTTTGGAGGGAGGTTTATGGCTAGTGTTAGGATTATGGGTAATGTAAGAACTAGGATTATGGTTATGGCTAGTTTTAAGGTTAGGGTTATGGATAGGTCTAATGTTAGGGTATGTTTTGGGTTAGGATAAGGTTTAGAGCTAGGGTTTTTGTTAGGGTAAGGGTCAGTGTTCAGGTTAGCATTGGATTTACGGTTAGGAGCACAATTTACTAGGGTTAGTTTTGGGGTATTTTTAGTCATTGCATTAGACTAATGGTTATTGTTAGTGCTGGAACTAGGTTGTTTTTTAGGGCTATGGATAGAGTTATGGCTACATTTAGGATTAAGTTTAGGTCTAGTGTTAATGTTATGGTTAGGTTTAGGTATAGGTTTACCCATAGGGCTAGTTTTAGTGTTTGGTTTAAGGTTAGGGTCAGGCTTAGAGCTAGGGTTAGTGTTAGGGTCAGAATAAGGGTCAGGGATAGGCTTAGGGTTTGGGTTAGGGTTAGAGATAGAATGAGGCCTAGGGTTAGGACTAGTAATAGAGTTAGTTTTGGGGTAGGCTAAGGATTAGGGTTAGGACTAGGGTAGCATTAGGGTGAGGGTTGGCATAGGGTAAGGGATATGGTTAGAGATAGGGTTAGGTTTAGTGTTAGTGTTAGCTTTAGGGTTAAAGGTTGGGTTAGGGTTCAGATTAAGGCTAGGTTTTGTGTTAGGGTTAGGGCTATTGCTAATGTAAGATCTGGCATTACGATTAGGGCTAGTTTTAGGATTAAGGTTAGGGCTAGGTTTAGTGTTTGGGTTAGGTTTAGGGTTAGGGTAATGTTTAGAGTTAAGGTCATTTTTGGGATCAGAGTCAGGGTCATTATTAGTTGTACAGTTAGGTTTAGGACTCAAATTAGGGCTAGGGTAAGGGCTAGGCATAGTGTTAGGGTTTGGTTTAGGTTAAGGTTTTAGGATTACAGCTGTAGCTCAGTTATGCTTGAATGCTATGGCTATGGTGAGGGATAGTTTCCAAATTAGCATTAAGATTAGGGCTAGTGTTAGGGTGAGGTTTAGGTTTTAGGTAAGGGTTAGATTTAGAATGAGGGTTAGATCTAGGTTAAGGGCTAGGGCTACGTTTAGGGCTAGGGATAGGGCTAGGCTTTGGGTCATGGAAAGTGATAATGTTAGAACTAGGGCTAGGGCTAAGGCAAGAGTTAGAGTTAGTCTTAAGGCTAGGGATATGATTAGATTTATGGTTAGGGCTAAATTATGTCTAGGATTAGAGCTAGATTTAGTATTAGGGCTAGGCCTTGGTTTAGGGCTATGGTTAGAATTAGGGTTAGGGTACGGTATGATATTATAGCCAGGTTAAGGTCTAGGGTGAGGGTCCACTTTAGGGTTTGGCCTAGTGATAGGGTTAGGGTTCCAATTAAGGTTAGGTTTAGGGCCAAATTTAGGGCTTTTTTATCATAAGGGCTAACATTAGGGCTAGGGATAATGTCAGGTCTTGGGTTATGGTTAGGGATAGTTTCAGGGTTAGGTTTATGGCTATGTATAGTATAAGGGTTAGGTTGAGGGTTAGGGTCACTTTTGGAGATAGGGGTATTATTAGGGTCAGGGTAGCAGTTAGGGTTTGTTTGGGTTAAGTTTTATGGTTAGGGCTCAAATTAGGTTAGGATTATGATTAGTGTTAGGACAATGGATATGGTTAGCTTTAGGGTTCAGGTTAGGTTAATGTTAATGAATAGGGTTAGGGTTATGGGTAGAGTTAGGGTTATTCTAGGACTAGTATTAGGGTTAGGGTTAAGGTAATAGATATGATTAGATCTTGATTTAGGGTTAGGGTTATGGTTAGGATTAAGGCTAGGTTAGGATTAGGGTACGGCTATGGCTAATATAAGAACTAGAGTTATGATTAGGGCTAGTTTTAGGGTTAGGGTTAGGGCTAGGTCTAGTGTTAGTGTTAGGTTATGATTAGAGTAATATTTGAAATAGGGTTAGTGTTAGGGTCACAGTCACAGTCAGTGTTAGTTTTAGGGTTAGGGATAACACTAGAAATAAGGCTAGAGTTATGGGTAGGTGTAGGGTTAGGTTTTGTGTTAGAGTTAGGGAAAGAATTAGGGCTAGGTCTAATGTCAGGTCTGAGGTTACAGTTAGGTTAGTGTTAGGGTTAGGGCTAGGGCTCAGTTTTGTTTTAGAGCTACAGCTAGGTTTAGAACTAGTTTTAGGATTAGCGGTAGTGTTAGGGCTAGTGGAAGGGTAGGTTCAGGCTAAGGGTTAGGGTTATATTTAGAGTTATGTTTAGATCTAGGTTTAGGACTTGGGTTAGGATTAGGGGTTAGGTTAGGGCTAGTGTTAGGGTTATGGTAACAGATAGAGTTAGTACTAGAAATAGGTCTAGGGCAAGAGTTAGAGTTAGTCTTTGGGGTAGGATTAGAGTTAGGGTTACGATTAGCACTAAATTAGGGCTAGGATTAGAGCTAGGTTTAGTGTTAGGGTTAGGGTTAGCGTTAGTGTTAGTGTTGGATTAGGGTTAGGGTTAGGGGAAGGGATGTGGTTATACCTAGGTTCAGAACTAGGGTGAGGGTTGAAAATAGGGATTGGGCTAGGGTTAGGGTTCAGGTTAGGATTAAGGCTAGGTTTAGGGCTAGGATGAGGGCTTGGGTTTGTGTTCGGTTTAGGGCGAGAATTAGGTCTACGGCTAATGTCAGATAGGGTTACTCTTAGGGACAGTGTTAAGGTTAAGTTTATGGCTAGGTCTATTGTAAGGGTTAGGTTTCTGGAAAGGGTCTGGTTTAAATCTAGGTGTATTGTTAGGGTAAGTGTCTTGTTTAGGGTTTGTTTTAGGTTATGCTTTAGATTTAGTTCTTGATTTAGCATTAGGGTTAGGGATTGGGTTAGAGTAATTAATAAAGTTAGGTTTAGTGTTCAGGTTAGTTTTAGGAAATGGATAGGGTTAGTGTTAGAGATAGGTTTAGGTTTAGGCCTAGGGTTAGCATTTGGATTAGGCTTATGTTTAGGTAATGGATAGGTTTAGGGCTAAGGTTATGGTTGGGATTAGGGGTAGGGTTAGGGTTAAGGTTAAGCCTAGGGTTAGTGTTAGGGTTAGGTTTAGGGTAAGTGTTAGCATTTGAACAATGGTTAGGGCTAGGGCAATAGTTAGGCTTAGTGTGACATCTAGGTTTATAGTTAGGGTTAAGTTTAGAGCTAGGTTTAGCATTAGAGTTAGGGTTATGTTTAGGGTAATGGATAGAGTTAGAACTATGGTTTGGCCTTGGTTATGGTTAGTATTAGGACTATGGTTAGGGTTAAGTTTAGGGTTAGGTCTGGATTTATATTTGGGCAAGGGTTAGTGTTTGAGCTAGGGTTAGGGTTAAGTCAAGGGTTAGGGTTAGGGTTAGGTCTAGGGTTAGGGTTAGGGTTTCACTTAGAGCTAGGTTTTGTGTGCGGTTTGGGGCTAACTTTAGAAAAATATGTAATGTAAGACCTAGAGTTAGGGTTATGGCTAGGTCTATTGTTAGGGTTATGGCTATATTTTGGGTTAGCCTAAAATTTAGAGCTAGGATTTGTGTTACAGAGAGTGACAGTTTTTGGGTTAGGGTTAGTTCCAGAATTCGGACTAGGTTTGGGTCTTGAGGTAGAGGTAGTGTTTGGGTTAGGTTAAGGGTTATTGTGAGGGCTAAGCTAGGTTTTTATTTAGGTCTAGAGCTAGAGTGATGGCTAGATTTAGGATTAGGTTTTTGTCTAGGTCGAGTGTTAGGGTTAGGTTTAGGTATAGGGTTACCCATAGGACTAGTGTTAGGGTTAAGTTTAGGGTTAGGGTCAGGTTTAATCCTAGGGTTAGAGTTAGGGTCACATTAAGGATCAGGGTTAGGGTTAGGATTCGGGTTAAGGTTAGAGCTAAAATGAGGGCTAGGTTTAGGACTAGTAATAGCATTAGGTTTTGGGGTAGGCTAAGGATTATGTTAGGACTAGGGTAGAATTAGGGTGTATGTTTGGCTTAGGGTAAGGGATAGTGTTAGAGCTAGGGTTAGGTATAAGTCTAGGTTTTTTTAGGGTTAGGTTTAAACCTAGGTTTAGGTCTCGGATTAGAGCTAGCTTTTCTGTTAACACAGGGATATGGCTAATGTAATAACTGGTGGAACAATTACGGCTAGTTTTAGGGTTAGGGGTCGGGCTAGGTCTAGTGTTAGGGTTAATTTTAGTGTTAGTGTGATGTTCAGAGCTAGGGTTATTGTTAGGGTCTGAGTCAGGGTCAGAGTAAGTTCTAGAGTTATGGTTAGGATCCAAATTAGGGCTAGGGTTAGGGCTAGGTATAAGCTTAGGTTTTAGTTTAGGTTAAGAATTAGCATTAAGCCTATGACTCAGTTTTGTTTGAGTGCTAGGGCTAGGGTTAGGGCTAGTTTTCCAATTAGCATTAGGGTTAGGGCTAGTGTTAGGGTGAGGTTTAGACTTAGGATTAGAGTTTGATTGAGATTAGGGTTAGGTATAGGTATAGGGCTAGGGCAAAAGTAGGAATGGGGTTGGGGCTAGGTTTAGGTCTAGGGTTTGTGTTATGGTAAGGGATAGATTTAGAACTAGGGTTAGTGTTAGGGTGAGAATTAGGGTTAGGGTTAGAGTTAGGGTCAGGGTTAAGGCTAAATTTGTGCTAGGATTAGCGCTAGGGTTAGTGTTAGGGCTAGGCCTATGTTTAGGGCTAGGGTTAGGTTTAGGATTAGTGTAAGGTATGATGTTATATCTAGGTTTAGGGTGAGGCACAATATAGGGTTAGGGATAGGGTTAGGGTTAGGGTTAGTATGAAGGCTAGGTTAAGGGCTAGGATTATGGTTTGGTTTTGTGTTAGGGTTAGGGTTAGAATTAGTGCTAGGGCTAATGTCAGGTGTAGGTTTATGGTTAGGGTTAGGTTTATGGCTAGTTCTAGTGTAAGGTTTAGGTTGAGGGTTTGGGTCAGGTTTAGAGATAGGGTTTTATTAGGGTCACTGTCATGACGAAGGTTTGAGTTAGGTTAAGGTTTAGGATCAGGGCTTTCATTAGTGATAGGTTTAGTATTAAGGTTAGGGTAATGTTTATGGTTAGGTTTAGGTTTCAGATTAGGTTTAGGGTAATGGACAAAGTTAGGGTTAGAGATAGGGTTAGGATTATCCTAAAATTATCATTAGTATTAGGTTTATGGTTAGGGTAATGGATAGGGTTAGAGCTAGGGTTAGGGCTAGGATTATGTTTAGGATTAAGGCTAGGGTTAGGTTTAGGGTTAGGGCAAGTTTTAGTGTTAGTGTTAGGTTTAGGGTAATGGTTAGGGCTCTGGTTAGGTTTAGGATTAAAACAGGTGTAAGGCTCAGATTAGTGCTAGGTTTGGGGTTAGGTTAGGGATAGGATTAGGGCTACAACTAACGTAAGAACTAGGGTTGTGAGTAGGGATACTTTTAGGGAAACGGTTAGCAGTAGGTGTAGTTTTAGGGTTAGGTATAATTTTAGGGTGATCTGAGAGCTATAGTTTGTGTTAGGGTCAGAATCAGGGTCAAGATTAGTTTTAGGGTTCGGGTAGGACTTGAATTAGGGATAGGGTTAGGGCTAGTGTGGGTTAGGTTTTGGTTTAGGTTAAGGGTTAGAGTTAGGGCTATAGCTCGATTTTTTTAAAGGCTAGGACTAAGTTAGTGCTAGTTTTAGGATTGGCATTAGTGTTAGGGCTAGATTTAGTGTAAGGTTTAGGTTTAGGGTTGGGGTTAGATTTAGAGTTATGGTTAGATCTAGGGTTAGTGGTAGGGCTAGGTTTAAGGCTAAGGGCAGATCAAGTGTTAGGGTTATGGTAAGGGATAGGGTTAGAACTAGGAATAGAGCTAGGGTGATAGTTAGAGTTAGTATTAGTGCTAGTGTTAGGATTAGGGTTAGGGCTAAATTAGGGCTAGGATCAGGTCTAGGATTAGTATAACGGTTAAATCTAGGGTTAGAGTTAGGATAAGATTTAGGAGAAGGGTTGGGGTTATATCTAGGTTCAGATATAGGGCAAGGGATAAAATTAGGGATAGGGCTAGAGTTAGGGTTCAGGTTAGGATCAAGATTAGGTATAGGGATAGAATGTGGGCTAGCATTTGTGTAAAGATAGTGGCAAGAATTAGGGCTAGGGCTAATATCAGGTCTACTGTTATGGTTAGGGATAGTTTTAGGATAAGGTTTATGGCTAGGTCTATATTCAGAGTTAGGTTTAGGGTAAGGTTCAGGTTTAGACCTAGGGGTATTATAATGGTCAGATCAGGTTTTGGGTTAGGATTAGGTTGAGATTTAGGGTTATCCCTCAAATTAGCATTAGGGTTAGAGTTGGGGTTAGTGTAAGGGATAGGGTTAGGTTTTGGCTTCAGGTTAGGTTTAAGGTTCATGTTAGGTTTAGGTTAATGGATAGGGTTAGGGTTAGGCCTAGGGTTAGCATTAGGTTTATGGTTATGTTTTGGGTAATTGATTAATTTAGAGCTATGGTAAGGGCTAGGATTATTTTTAGGATTAGGGCTAGAGTTAGGGTTAGGGTTATGGTTAAGGCTAGGGTTAGGGTTAGAGTTAAGATTAGGATAAGGGTTAGGGTTTAAGCTAGGGTTAGTGCTAAGGCTAGGGTTAGGTTTACGGTTAGGTCAAGAGTTAGGGTTAGTATTAGGGTTAGGGCTAGCGTTAGGGTTAGTGTTTGGCTTAGTTTTTTCTTACCGTTAGGTTAAGGGTAAGGCTCATGGATTTAGTAAGTGTTAGGGCTAGGTTGAGGGTTCAGGTTAGAATCAGAGCTAGGGATAAAGGTAGATTTAAAGTTATTAGAGCTAGGATTAGCATTAGGTTTAGGGTTATGGTTAGGGTAATTATCCAGTTAGAGCTAGGGTTTGGGCTATGGTTATGGTTATGATTAGGGCTAGGATTAGGCTTAGGGTTTGGGCTATAGTTTGTTTAAAGTAAGGATTAGGGTTTGAGTTAGAGTTAGGGCAAGGGCTAAGTTTTGGGTTAGGTTCAGCGTTAGGTCTAGGGATAAGATTACGGTAGGTTTAGGGTTAGGGTTAGGGTTAGGGCTACATTTATCATTAGGATTAGGATAAGGGTTAGGGTAATGGATATGGTTAGATGTAAGTTTAGGTTTAGGTTTAGGGTTAGATTTAGTTTTAGGGTTAAAGTTAAGGCATGGTTAGGTTTAGGTTTCTAGTACATGTTAGGGTTTGAGCTAGAGTTAGGGCTATGACAAATGTTAGGTTTATTATTAGGTATAGGGTTAGTTTTCTGGTTAGGGTTAGGGTTATGGCTAGGGTTATCAATAGGGTTAGGGTTAGGGTTAGGGTAATGTGTATGTTTAGAGCTAGGTTTAGGGATAGGGTTAAGTTTAGGGTTAGGGATAGGGTTAAGGTTAGAGTTAGGGATAAGTCTAAGTTTATATTTAGGGCAAGAGTTAGGCATTGAGCAAATTTAGGACTAAGGCTTCAGTTAGGGTTAGGAGTAGGGCTAGGGTTAGGGTTAGTGTTACACCTAGTGTTAGGTTTAGGCTTAGGATTCACTCTAGGTTTTGTGTTAGGTTAAGGTGTAGGGTTAGGGCTATGGGTAATGTAAGAGCTAGGATTATGATTAGGGCTAGTTGTAGGGTTAGGGTTATGGATAGGTCTAGTGTTAGGGTTAGATTTTCAGTTAGGGTCAGATTTAGAGTTAGCTTCATGTTAAATGCAGGGTCCGTGTTCAGGTTTGTGTTAGGGTTAAGATTAAAGCCAGATTTAGGACTAGGTTGATGTATAGTGGTGGGGTTAGACTTTGCATTAGGTTAAGGATTATTGTTAGGGCTAGAGCTAGGTTTTTATTTAGGTCTAGGGCTAGAGTTAAGGCTACATTTAGGATTAGGTTTAGGTCTAGGGTTAGTGGTAGAGTCAGGTTTAGTATAACTTTGCTGATAGGGCTAGTGTTAAGGTTTGGTTTAGGGTTAGAATCAGGTTTATTCCTAGGGTTAGTGTTATGGTCAGAATAAGTGTCAGGGTTAGGGTTAGGGTTTGGGATAGGTTAGAGCCAGAATGAGGGCTAGGTTTAGGACTATTAATAGGGTTAGGGTTTTGATTAGCCTAACGATTAGGGATAGGTCTAGGGTTACCATTAGGGTTAGGGTTTTGCTTAGGTTTAGGGATAGAGTTAGAGCTAGTGTTAGGGGTAGAGTTAGGATTAGGGTTAGTGTTAAAACTAGGTTTAGGGCTCAGATTATGGCTAGTTTTTGGGTTAGCATTAAGGCTAGGGTTAGGGCAATGAATAATGTTAGAATCAGGATTACAATTTAGTTAGATTTAGGGTTAGTGTATAAGATTAGTGTTTATGGTTAGGTTTAAGGTTAGGATGAATTTATAGCTAGGGTTATTGTTAGGTAGGAGTCAAGGACAGGGTTAATTTTAGGATTAGGACTCAAATTAGGGCTAGGTTTACTGTGAGGTTTTGGTTTAAGATAAGAGTGGTGTTTTAGAGCTAGGGTGAGTGTTAGGGTATAAGGCAGGGTCAGGGTTAGTTTTAAGATTAGGGTTAGGACTCAAATTAGCGATAGGATTTGTTCTAGGTGTAATTTAGGGTTTGTTTTAAGTTAAGGTTTAGGGTTAGGTCTATTGCTCAGTTTTGTTTTAGTTCCAGGGTTAGGGTTAGCACTAGTTTTATGATGAGTATTAGGGTTAGGTCTACTATTAGTGTTAGGCTTAGGCTTATGGTTATGGTTATATTTAGAGTTAGGCTTAGATATAGGGTTAGGCTAGGACTAAGGATAGGGCAAGGGTTAGGGCTAGGGTTAGGGCTAAGTTTAGTGTTCTGGTAAGGGGTAGGGTTAGAACTAAGAATAGGGCTCATGTGAGATTTAGAGTTTGTCTTAGGGGTAGGATAAAGGTTAGGGTTTGGATAAGGGTTAAGTCCAGGATTAGGGCTAGAGTTAGTGTTCAGTTTAGGCCTAGTGATAGGGTAGGTTTAGGGTTTGTTTTAAGTTAAGGTTTAGGGTTAGGTCTATTGCTTAGTTTTGTTTTATTTCCAGGTTTAGGATTAACACTAGCCATAGACATAAACCTAATCCTAAATCTAGCCATATCTTTCACCCATGACCTAAAAAAAACCTAGCCCTAGCCCTAATGATAACCATTAACCTAACCCAAACACTAACCCTACATCTAGACCTAACCAATCCTAATTTAGGCTCTATCCCCAACCCTAATCCTAATCCAAATACAGACCCTGACACTAACACTAACTTAGCTTTAAAACTGACCCTAACCAAAACATAAACCTAACACTAGACCTAGCCATAACCCTAATCATAACCCTAGTCCTTATATACCCATAGCCCTAACCCTAGCTCTAAACCTAACACAAAATCTAGCCCTAATCCTAGGCCTAAACCTAGCCCTAAGCATAACCCTAACCCTAATTGTATCCCTCACACTAATCCTAACCCTCAACTTAGGCCTAAACCTAGCTAAAACCCTAGCCCTAACTCTAAACATAACCCTAGCCCTAGCCCTAAGCCTAATCCTAACCATAGCCCTAATCATAATGTTAATACTAGCCCTAATACTATCTCTATAATTATCCATTACAATAAACCTAACCCTAAACCTAATGATAACCCTAGCTCTAACTCTAACTGTAAAACTAACCCTAGCCCAAACCCTAACACTAACCCTAAACCTAAAACTACCCCTAACCCTAACTTAACATCTAATCCTATCCATTAACCTAACTCTAAAGGTAACCTTAGCCCTAACCCTAACTCTAACCCTAACCTTAACTGTAAATCTAACCCTAGACATAACACTAAACCTAACTCTCACCCTAGCACTAACCCTAGTTCAAAACCTAACCTATATCCTAAACCTAACCCAAACACTAACCCTATACCTAGCCCTAACCCTTACCCTAACTCTAGCCCTAATCCTAACCAAACGCTAGCCCTAACCCTAGCTCTAATGCTATCCATTACCCTAACAATAACCATAACACAAATGCTATTCCTAGGCCTAACCCTAACCCTATAACTAACCATAACCATTTCCATTATCCTAATCTTAACCTGAATCCTAAACTTAAACCTATCCATTACCCTAAACCTAACTCTAACCCAAACCCTAATTTAAGCCCTAACCCTAAAACTTAACCTAACCCATAACCGAAACCTGAAGCTGACCTTAAAAAACACCTAATTCTAAACATGATCCTTACCGTAAACCTAACCCTTATACAAGACCTCACCATGAAACTAACCCTATAACTGCCCTTAGCCATAACCCTAAACCTGACATTATCCCTATCCCTAAAATTTGCCCTAAACCTAACGAAAGCCCTAGCTTTCATCCTAACACCACATCTAGCCTTAATCCTAACCCAATCCTAGCCCTATCCCTAAACCTAATTGTAATCATCTCCCTAGCCCTAAACCTAGCTATAACCCCATCTCTTCCCCTAAACCTAACCCTAAACATAGCCCTAAAATTAGGCCTAGCCCTAACACTAATTCTAGACCTATTCCTAGGCCTAGTTTAGCCCTAACCCTAATCCTAACCCTAGCCTTAAGACTAAATCTAATTCTTGCCTAGCCCTATTTCTCGTTCTAACCCTATCCCTTTCCATAACTTTAGCCTTAGTCCTAAAACATAACCGAGCTATAGCACTAACCCTAATCCTTAACTTAAACCAAATCCTAACCCTACATCTATCCCTAAGCCTACCCCTAATTCAAGTCCTATTCCTAACCTAAAATTAACCCTGAACCTGACTCTGAACCTAACACTAATCGTAGCTCAAAACATCACCCTAAACTTAAACCTAATCCTAAAACTAGACTTAGTCCTAACTGTAACCCTAAAATTAGCCCCAATCATAACCTTAGTTCTTACATTAGCCATATCACTAACACTAGCCCTAACAAAACCCAAAACCTAGCCCTAATCTGAGCCCAAATCCTACATTTAACCATATCTCTAACCCTAAATGTAACTCTAACCCTTACCCGAAACCTAACCATAACTTTAATCCTTACACTAACCCTAAACCTAACCCTAACCCTAGCCCTAACCCTAACCCTAACCAAAACCCTAGCCCTAACCCTAGCTCTAACCCTTTCCAATACCCTAACCCGAACCCTAACCCTAATGTTAACCCTCAGCCTAACCCTAACACATTCACTAACCCTAACCTATCCATTATCCTAAACATAACTGTAACCCTAAAGCTAACCTAATACTAGACCTAGATGTAACAATAGCCCCAATTGTAACCCTGGTTCTTACATTAGCCATAGACCTAAAGCTAACACAAAACATAGCCCTAATCTGAGCCCTAACACTAGCTTTAACCCTAAACCTAGCCCTAACCCTAACACTCACCCTAAGCCCAGCCCTAACCCTAGCCCTAACCCTAGCACTAACTCCGTCCCTTACACTAAGCCAAACCCTAACCCTAAAACTACCTAGTTTTAACCTAATCCTTAGCCTAACCCAAACCCTAACTCTATTACTAGTCCTAACACTAACTCTCAATCTAGCTCTATTCCGATCCAAAATCCTAAATCGAACCCTGACCCTTATTCTGACCCTAATACTAACCATAGGTCTAAACCTGACCCTAACACTAAACAGACCCCTAACTTTGGTGGTCCCTGTAACCATATACCTATACCTAACCCTAACACTAGACCTAGATCTACACCTAATCCTTCATCTAGCGATAACTCTAGCCCTAGCCCTAAACAAAAACCAAGTCCTAGCCCTAACAAAAATCCTTAACTTTACCCAAAAACTAACTCTACACCTGGACCTAAACCTAGACCTAATGCTGAACCTAATCATAAACCTAACCCTAACCCAAACACTGACCCTTACCCTAACACAAACCCTAGCTTGAAACATTTTTCTAACCAAAATCCTAACCTTAAACTAGACCTAGCCATATCACTAATGCTAAAACTAGCCATAGCCATAAGCCAAAGCTAACTCTAACTCTATCTATCACACTTACCATAACCCTAACCCTAATGCTAACCCTAGCCCTAATCCTAAACCTGACTCTAACCCTAAACCTCGTCCTAGTGCAAATCTTAGCTCAATCTCTAACCCTTAAATATAACCTAATGCTAACACTAACCCTTGGCCTAAACCTAAACCTAACCTTAAACCAAGCGCTAATCCTAACCTTAACCCTAGCCATAACTCTAGCTCTAAACCTACCCATTACCCTAACCATAACCCTAACCCTAAATCTACCCTAACCTTAAGCCTAAACATAGCCATAAACGTAAACCTTTTCATAGACCTAACCCTAGCCTAATCATACCCCCAGCTCTAAACCTAACCTTTATCCTAGCCATAAATCTAACCCTCAATCTATCCCTAACTGTAACCCTATACCTGACACTAGCCCTAGCCCTAATTCTTGCTATAACCCTAAGACAAACCCTAGCCCTCATTCTAGCCCTAAACCTAGCCTTATTACTAACACAAAACATAATCCTAACCCTAACCATAATTCTAACCTTCGACCTAGCCCTAACACTAGTTATAACCCCATCAATTCCCCTAAACCTAACCCTATCCTTAAACCTAAAACTAAGCCTAAAACTAGGCCCAAACCTAGCACAAAGCCTACACCTAATGCTAGCCCTAATTTGGCCCTAAATATAACCTAACCCTAGCCCTAAGACTAACTCTAACTCTCACCCTAGTCCTATTCCTAATTCTATCCCCAACCCTTACCATAACCCTAAAATTTGCCTAAAGTTTAGCCCTAACCCAAGCCCTAGCCCTAATCCTACATCTAATCCTAACTCTAAATGAAACCCTAAACCTAAGCCTAAATCTCTCAGTAACACAAGCTGTAACACTAACACTAATCCTAAAACTAGCACTAACATAGCCCAAGCCCTACAACAAAACACAGCCATAGCCCTAACCCTAACATTTAACCTACACCAAACCCTAAGCCTACACCTAGCCCTAAACCTAGCTCTAATTTGAGTCCTATCCCTAACCCTAAAACTAACCCTGACCCTTACTCTGACTCTACACTAACTCTAGCTCTAATCATCACCCAAAACCTTAACCGAACCCAAACACTAGACCTAGCCCTAACCCTAATCCTAAAACTAGCCCTAATCATAACCCTAGTTCTTACATTAGCTGTAACCGTAACACTAGAAGTACCCTAACCCAAAACCTATCCTAATTAGAGCCCTAACACTAGCTTTAATACTAACAATAACTGTAACCATAGATCTAACACTTACCATAAATCTAATGCTAACCCTAACCCTTGAAATAACCCAAAACCTAACACTAACCCTAGCCCTAATCCTAACAATAACCCTAGCTCTAAAGCTAGCTCTAATCCTATCATTACCTTAACCCTAACCCTAACCCTAATGCTAACCCTTGGATAAGCCTAACCCTATTCCTAACCCTAAACCTATCCATTACACTAAAACTAACCTGAACCCTAAACCTAACCGTATCCATAAACCTAATCCTAACCCTAACTCTAATGCTAACTTGAGCACTAACCTAAACATTAACCTAATCCAACCTGGAACCCTGTACCTTACTCTAAAATTGACCCTAGCTCTAAAACTCAGCCTAACCCTTAACCTAATCCTTACACTATACCTAGCCATAACCCTAACCCTAAAACTATCTCTGACCATAATCCTAGACCTGACATTAGCACTAACACTAATGAAGCCCTAACCCTAACACAAACCCTAGCCCTAATCCTAGCCTTAAACGTAACTTTAATCCTAACCCTAACCCTAACACTTGCCCTAACCCTAATTTTAACCCTCGCCTTAGTTCTAAACCTAGCAATAACATCATGCCTAACCATAACCATAACCCTAACCCTAGCCCTAAACCTAGGCTTAGCCTTAATAATAACCCTAGCTCTAAACCTAGCCCTAATAAAGCCCTAACCCTAACCCTACCAAACCCTAACCCTAAGACTAACTCTAACTCTCGCCCTAGCCCTATCCTTAGATCTAACCCTATCCCTTTGATAACCCAAACCCTAGCCCAAACCCTAGCCATAACCTAGATTTAACCCTAACTCTAAATCTAACCCTAACCATAAACTTAAACCATACCCTATCACTAGCTTTAACCCTAACGCTAATTTGAAAACAAGCCCTAACACTAGCCCTAGCGCTCAAGCAAAACTGAGCCATAGAACTGACCCTAATACTTAACCTAAACCATAGCCTAAACTTACACCTAGCCGGAACACTAACCCTAACCTTAGAACTAATACTAACCCTGACTCTGACCCTAACAATGACCCTAGCTGTATACATCACCCTATCCCTAAACCTAATCCTAACACTACACCTCTCCCTAAACCTAACCCTAAACTAGCCCTAATTTTAATGCCAGTTCTTACATTAGCCCTACCCCTAAACCTAACACAAGACCTAGCCATAATTCAAGGCCTAACCCTAGCTTTAACCCTAACCCTAACTCTAACACTAACATTAACCATAACTCTAACATGAACCCTAACCCTAGCACTAACACTAAAACTAAACCTAACCCTAACCCTATCACTAATCCTAAACCCAATTCTAACCCTAACACTAACCCTAACCCAAAACCTATCCCTAATACTTACCCTAACCCTAACCCTAACCTTAATCCTAATCCTACCCATAAACCTCCTAACACTTACCCTTAATATAAACATAACACAAACCCTAACCCTAACCCTATTCCTAGTCTTAAACCTAGCTCTAACCCTATCACTTACCGTAAGACAAACCCTCACCCTATTGCTACCTGAGTCCTAACCCTAATCTTAAGCCTACTCCAAACACTAACTTTATTACTAGTCCTTACACTAGACCTCCTTCTAGCTCTAAACTTAACCCAAACCCTAACCCTAACCCTGACCCTTATTCTGACTCTAACACAAAAGCTAGGTTTAAAACTGACCCTAACCCTTATCCAAAACCTAACACTACCCCTACCAGTAATACCAGTAACCCTACACCTAAACTTAATACTAACACTAGCCCTATACCTAAACCTAATTCTAAATATAGTCATAACCCTAGCCTTAGCCCTAACAATAACCGTTAGCCTAATCCAAATACTAACCCTACCTCTAGACATAAACCTAGTGCTAATTCTGGCAATATCCCTAAACCAAACACTGTCCCTTTCTGTAACACAAATCCTAGCTCTAAATTTTATGCTAACCCAAAATCTAGCCATAACCCTAACAATAGACCTAGCCATAATCTTAACTCTAGGTCTTACATTACATATAGCCCTAATGTTAGCCCCAAACCTCATACAAAACCAAGCTCCAAGCATAAACGTAACCCTAACCCTAAACCTAATCCTTACCCTAATCTTTGACTTAACCCTAACCCTAGCTCAAACACTAACCCTTGCCCAAATATAAATCTAGACCTAACCCTAAGCCTAACCCCAGATCTAATCCTAACCATAAGCAAGGCCAAACCCTAGTTCTAACTCTATGCATTTCCCTAAGCATAACCCTAAACCTAATGCTAAACCTAGCTCTAAACTTAACTCTAACCCTAAACCTAGATGTCACACTAACCCTAACCATTGCCCTAGCCCTAATCTTACCTCAAACCCTAACACTTACTTACCCTAAACCTAACCCTAACAATAACCCTAGGCTTAACCCTAAGCATAACCCTAGCCCTAATCCTAACCATAACCCTAGCCCTAAACCTATCCCTTATCCTAAACATAAGCCTAATCAAAATGCTAACCCTAGGCCTAACTCTAAACCTATCTCTAACACTAACCCTATCCATTTCCTAAAACTAAACTGAACACTAAACCTAACCTTATTAATTACTCTAACCCAATCCCAAACCCTAATGCTAAATCAAGCCCTAAACCTAAACCATAACCTAAACCAAACCCTAAACAAGACACTTACCCTAACAATACACCTAGCTTTAAACCGGACCCTTTCCCAAAACCTAACCCTTACAATAGACCTAGCCATAAACCTAACCTTAACACTAACCCAAAGCGTAACCCTAACTGGCATTAGCCATAGACCTAATTCTCGCCCTAAACTGAATACAAACCCAAGCCCTCAACCTATCCCTAAACCTAGCCTTAATCCTAACCTGAGCCCTAACCCTAGCCCAATCCCTATTTTCAACCCTCACCCTAGTTCTCAATTAGGTATAACCACATCACTTCCCTGAACCCTAACCCTAACCCTAATCCAACACTAACCCTAACACTAACCCTAACCCTAACACTAAACCTAGCTCTAATCCTAGCCCTAATTTAGTGCTAATCATAACCCTGAATCTAACCCTACCCCTAAGACTAACTATAAATCTTGCCCTAGACCTATTTCTAGTACTAACTCTATCTGTTACCATAACCCTAGCACTAGCCCTAACCTAACAACTAAACCTAGCCCAAGTCCTAACCCTAGATCTAAACATAACTCTAAATATAACCCTAACTTTAAGCCTGAACCAAACCTTCCACAAGCCCTAACACTATCACTAATCCTAAAACTAGTTCTAAACCTAGCTGTAGCTCTAAAACAAAAATGAGCCCTAGCCCTAAACCTAACACTAACCTAACTGTAACCTCAGACCTGACATTAGACTAGCCATAATTCTTGTCCTAACCCTAACACAAAACCTAAACCTACACCTACCCATAACTCTAGCCTTATTTCTAGTGTCATCTCTAAGCCTAAAACTAACACTGAACTTGACTCTGACCCAAAAACTAACCCTATTTCAAATCATCACTCTAATCATAACCTAACCCTAACACTAGACCTAGCCCTAAACCTAACCCTAAAACTAGCCCTAATCGTAACTCTATTTCTTATATTAGCCATAGCACTACCCTAAACCTAACCTAATCTAAAACCTAGCACTAACCCTAACCCTAACACTAGCTTTACCCTAACACAACTGTAAACCTAATCCTAACCCTAGCCTTAATCCTAACCATAACGCTACCTTAACTCTAGCTCTAATCCTATCTATTACCTTAACCCTAACCCTAACCATAATACTAATCCTAGGATAACCCTAACTCTATCCATAACCCTAACCCTATTCATTACCATAAACCTAACCTGAACCCTAAACTTAACCATATCCATTATCCTAACCCTAAACATAATCCTAACCTAATTTGAGCCCTAACCCTAAACCTTAACCCAAACAAACCCTAACCGTTAACCTGACCCTAATAATACCCCTATCTCCAAAAGTGACCCTAACCCTCAACCTAAACCTTACACTATACATAGCCATAAAACTAACCGTGAAACTATCCCTAACCATAACCCTAGAACTAACATTAGCCCTAGCCATAATGTTAGCCCTTATGTTTAAAAAAAAAAGCCCTAAATCTGGCCCTAAATCTAACCTTAATCGGAACCCTAAACCTAACACTAGGCCTAACCCTAAAGTGAACCCTCACCCTAGTCCTTAACCTAGCTATAATATCATACTGTACCCTAACCCTAATTCTAACCCTAGTCCTAAACCAAGGCCTAGCCCTAATACTAAACCTAGCTCTAATCCTAGACCTAATTTAGCTCTAACCATAAATCTAATCATATCCCTAGCACTAAGACTAACTCTAAAACTTGTCCTAGCCCTAGCCCTAGTTGTAACATTATCCCTTACCATGACCCAAAGCCTAGCCCTATTACTAGCCCCAAACTTAGCCCTAGCCCTAAACATATATCCAACCCTCACTCTAAATCTAACCCTAATCTAAAACCTATACGTCACCCTAACACTAGCCCCAATCTTAATGCTAATCTGAAAACTATCCCTCACCATAGCCATAGCATTCAAGCATAACTGAGCTACAGCTGTAATCCTAAACCTTAACCTAAACCAAACCCTAACACTATGCCTAGCCCTTACCCTAGCCCTAATTTGAGTCCTAAACCTAATCGTACAACTAATAATGACCCTGACTCTGATCCCAAAAATGACCTTAACTCTAAACATTACCCTAACCCTAAACCTAACCCAAACACTAAACCTAGCTCTAAACCTAATCCTAAAACTAGCCCTAATCGTAATGCCAGGTCTTACATTAGCAATAGCCCTAACCCTAACACAAAACCTAGCCTTAATCTGAACCCTAACCCTAGCTTTAACCCTAACACTAACACTAATCCTTAACCTAAAGCTAGTTCTAACCCTATCCCTTACCCTATGCCAACCCTCACCCTAATGCTACCCTAGTCCTAACCCTAATCCTTAGCCTACCCCAAACCCTAACTCTAATTACTAGTCCCAACCCTAGGCTTCATTCTATCTCTAACCCTAACCCAAACCCTAAGCCTATCCCTGACCCTTATTCTGACCCTAACATTAACCCTAGGTCTAAGCCTGACCCTAACCCTAAACCAAACACTAACACTAGCCCTATGGGTAAACCTATACCTAAACCTAACTGTAACATTAACAGTAGACCTAAACTTAGTCCTAAATATAGCCATAATTCTAGCCATTGCCCTAAACAAAACCTAGCTCCAGCACAAATAATACCATTAGTCTGACGCAATGACTAACAATACCCATAGAACTAACCCTAGTAAAATTGTGCTCATAACCATAAATCCAATGCTAACCTGAATATTGACCCTTACCCTAACAAAAACCCTAGCTCTAAACCTTATCCTAACCCAAAACATACCCTAACTCTAGACCTATCCATAAACCTAACCTTAATATAGCCATAACTATAATCCTAGTTCTTACATTGCCCATAGTTCTAACACTAGTCATAAACTTCCCCAAAAACCTACCCTAAATGCAGCACTAAAACTAGCTGAAAGCCTAATCCTAACCTTAGCCCTAGCCCTAACCCTCACACTTGCCTAGTCCTAACCTTAGCTCAAACTCTAACTCTTACCCTAAATGTAACCCTAATCCTAACCCTAATTCTTGCCTTAATCCTAACTGTAACCATAGCACAAATCCTACCTCAAATTATATCCATTACCATAAATATAACCCTAACACTAATGCTAACCCTAGCCCTAACTCTAACCCTAATTCTAACCATGGCCTTGACTGTAACCCTAAACCTAGACCTAGCTCTAACCGTAAACACTTAACCTAAACCTAACCCTAACACTAAACCTAGGCCTAACCCTAAACCTAGTCCTAATCCTAACTTTAACCCAATCCCTAACTCTAGCATTAACTCTATTTATTACCCTACACATAAGCCTATCCCAAATGCTAACCCTAGGCCTAAACCTAGCACTATCCCTAAAACTAACACTATACATTACTCTATACCTAAACTGAACCCTAAACCTAATCCTATTCATTATTCTAACCCTAACCCTAATGATAATTTGAGCCCTAAACCTAAATCTTAACCTAATGTAAACCCTAACATGGACTTTGAACCTAATAATACACCCAGCTCTCAACCTGACCCTTACCCTAAACCTAACCCTTACACTAGACCTAGCCATAAACCTAACCCTAACCATAACCCTAGACCTGACATTAGTCCTAGCCCTAATTCTAGCCCTTAACCTAACACAAAACCTAGCCCTCATTCTAGCCCTAAAACTAGCCTTAATCGTAATCCAAACCCTCACCTTGGCTCTATCCCTAATTTGAACCCTCGACCGAGCCCAGAACCTAACTATAAGTCCATCACATCCCTTAAAACTAGCGCTAACCCTAACAATTACACAAACCCTAACCCTAGCCTTAACCATAAGCCTAACACTAACACTAACTCTATTGTTAATCCTAGCCCTAATTTAGCCCTAACCCTAACCCTGCCCCTAACCCTAATTCTAAGACTAACTCACTCTCACCCTAGCCCTATTTTTATTTCTAACCCTATCTGTTTCCTTAGCCCTAACCTTAGCCCTCATCTTAGCCATAGCCCTCACCCTAGATCTAATCATAACTCTAAATCTAACCCTAAACTTAAGACTAAACCTCACCCTACCAGTAGTCCTACCACCATTATGAATCCTAAAACTAGCCCTAACCCTAGTCCTAGCCCTAAAACAAAAACAAGCCATTGCTCTAACACTAAACCTTAACCTAAACCAAACTCTAGTCCTACAACTAGCCATAACCCTAGCTCTAATTCAAGTCCTGGTGTAAAACTAACCATAGCTCTAAATATCAACGTAACCCTGAAGTGAATGCTGACACTAGACCAGCCCAAATCCCATCCCTAAAACTAACCCTAATCATAAACATAGTTCTTACATTGGCCTTAGCCCTAACTCTAGCCTTTACGCTAACACAAAATAGCCCAAATCTGAGCCCTAACACTAGACTTAACCTTAACCCTAACCCTAACCATCATCCTAAACCTAACCCTAACTCTAGCCCTAACCATATCCCTTACCCTAAGCCAAACCCTATTCATAATGCTAACCCTAGTCCTAATCCTAATCATTAGTCTAACCCTATTTCTAGTCCTAACACAAGCACTCATTCTAGCTCTAATTCTAACCCAAAACCTAACCATAACCCTTACATTTATTCTGACTCTAACACTAACTATAGGTCTAAACCTGAGCCTAACCCTAAACCGAACCCTGAAACAAGCCTTATAGTAACCTTATACCTAAACCTCACCCTAACACTAGCCCTAAACCTAAACCAAATCCTAAGTCTAGCAATAACTCTAGCCCTAGACCTAAACACAAATTATTCCTAGCCCTATAAATAACCCTTAACCTAAAACAAACAATAACCCTACCTCTAAACCTAACCTTGTCTTATTCTGGCTTTCACCCTAACCCTAACTCTAACCTGAACACTGACCTTGCTTTTAACAGTAAACCTATCTCTAAACCTGAGCGTAACCAACATCTAAACCTAACACTAGACCTAGCCATAACTCTAACCCTAATACTAGCCCTAATCTTAACCCTACCTCTTATATTACCCATAGCCCTAACCCTTGGCCTAAACCTAACAGAAAACCTACAACTTATCCTAGGCCTTAACCTAGCCTTAGGCGTAACCCTAACACAAACCATAGCCCTAACACTACACTAACCTTCGCCTTATTCCTAACCCTGGCTCAAAACCTAACCCTAACCCTAAATGTAAACATACACCTATCCCTAAATTTAACCCTAAACCTAGCTCTAATCCTAAATTTAACTCTAGCACTAAACCTAGCTCTAAAGATACACATTACCCTAAACATAACCCTAACTCTATTGATAACCCTAGGCTTGACAAAACCCTAAACATAACCAGAAAACTAATCCTAGACCTAACCCTAAAGCTCACCATCACCATAGACATAACTCTAGCTCAAACCCTAACACTTATCATAAACCTAACCATAACCATAGCCCTAACCCTAAGCCTAAACCTCAATCTAACTCTAACCATAAACCTAAACCTACATCTAATCGTAGCATTACCCTAACCCTAAAACTACCCCTAATGATGACTATATCCCTAATCCTAACCCTAACTCTAACCATATTGAATCTTATCCCTAGACCTAACCCTAAACCTAACCCTTGCCCTAGCCCTAAACCTAGCTCAAAACTTGACTCTTACACTAAACATAACCCTAACACTAACCCTAGATTTAACCCTAACCCTAACCCTAACTCAAGACCTATTTATAACCATAAACCTAGCCCTAAGCTTAGCTCTAAACCTATCCATTATTGGAACCATAACCGTGACCCTAATGCTAACTCTAGACCTACTGCTAACCCTAACCTTAACAATTATCCTAAACCTAAACTGAACCCTAAACAAAAAACTATTATTACACTAACCCTAACCCTAAAGCTAATTAGAGCCCTAAACCTAAACCCTAACCTCAAACTCTAACCCTGAAGCTTACCCTAATAATTCCCCTAGCTCTAAACCTGACACTTAAACTAAACATAACCATTACCACAAGACCTAGTCATAAAACATTCTAAATCTATCCCCAACCGTAACCCTAGACCTGACATTAGCACTACCCCTAAACCTAGCTCTAAACCTAACAAAAACCCCAGATCTCATCCTAGCCCTAACTCTAGCCTTAATCCTAACCCTAACCCTAACCTTAGGCCTAACTCTAACACTAACCCTAGCTGTATCGTAGCCCTAAACCTAGCCATAATCTTACCCTTAATTTACGCCTATCCCTACCCTTAGCCCTAACCCTAGCCCTAAGTCTAACTCTAACCTCACCCTTGCCCCATCCCTAGTTCTAAATCTATACCTTACTGGAACAATAATCCAAGCCCTAACCCTAGCCCTATACTTAGCCCTAGCCCTATCCTAGATCTAATTCTAACTCTAAATCTAACTTTAACCCTAAGACTAAACCTAAACCTAACACTATCCCTAACCTTAATGCTAATCCTAAAACTAGACTAATCCTAGCCCTAGCCATAAAACAAATTCAAGACATAGCCATAAACCTAACCCTTAATCTAAACCAAAACCTAAGCCTAACCCTAAACTTAGCCATAATTCAAGTTTTAAGGGTTAGCATTAGGGTTAGGGTTAGGGTTAAGGTAATGATAGGATTAGAGCTAAACATAACCCTAGCCCTAAGACTAACTATAACGCTTGCCTTAGAACTAAAGGGTAGTTCTAAACTTTTCCCTTACCATCAACCTAAACCTAGACCTAATCTTAGCCATAAACCTAGGCCTAGCCCTAAAACAAAACCAAGTTATAGCTGTAATATTAACCATTAACCTAAACCAAACCCTAACCTTACACATATCCCTAACCATATCCATAACCATATCCCTAACTAGTCCTACTCTGAAAACTAACCCCGACCCTGACTCTCACCCTAACACTAAACCTAGTTCTAAAATCATTGTAACTATAAATCTAACCCTAACACTAGACCTATCCTTAACCTAACCTTTTAACTAGCGCTAATCATAACCTTATTTTGTACATTAGCCATAGTCTTAACCCAAGCCCTTACCTAACCCAAAACCTAGCTTTAATCAGAGTCCTTATCCTAGCTTTAACCCTTAATTTAAACCTAACTCTAACCCAAACAAAAGCCCTAATTCTATACATAACCCTAGCCCTAAACTTAGGTCTAACTCCATTCATTACCCTAATGATAACCCTAACCCTTATGCTAACCATAGGCCTAACCCTAACCCTACCCATTACACTAAACCACAACTAAACCCTAAACCTATCCCTGTCATTAACCTAACCCTAAATCCATTGCTAATTTGAGCCATAAACTTAAACCCTAACTTAACCCAAACCCTAACCTTGATTCTGAACCTAATAATAACCCTAGCTCTAAAATTGACCCTTACACTAAACCTAACCCTTACACTGGACAAAGCCATAAACTTAACACTAAATGTATCCCTAATTGTAACCCTAGACCTGACATTAGCCCTAGACCTAATACTAGCCCTAAACCTAATACAAACACTAGCCCTCATCCTACCCCTAAACCCTAACCTTAATCATAACCTTAACCATAACCCTGGCCCTAAGCTTAATACTAACCCTCATCAAGCCTCAATCTTGCTAAAACCCATTTCTTTAAACTAAACATAACCCTAACTCTAACCCTAAACCTAGGCCTAAACCTAACACTAACCTTAGCCCTAATTTAGCCCTATCCCTAACCATAACCCTAAACCTAGACATAAGCCATAGGTCTCTAACTCTCACACTAGCCCTATCACTAGTTCTAACCTTATTCCTTCCCAAAAACATAACCCTAGCCCTAACTCTTGTCCTAACCCTTGCCCTATCCTTAGCCCTAGCACTAACCTTAGATCAACACCTATCTCTAAATCTAACCCTAATCTGAAGCCTAAGCCTAACCCAAACATTAGCCCTAAGCCTAACACTAATCCTAAAACTAGCCCTAACCCTAGCCCTAACCTGAAACAAAACTGAGCCATAGCTCTAACACTAATCCTTAAACAAACGAAACCCTAACCATAAACCTACATCTAACCCTAGACCTAATTCGAGTCTTAAGCCAAATCCTAAAACTAACTCTGACCCTGACTCTGACACTAATATTAACCCTAGCTCTAAACATCACCCTGACCTTAAGCCTAACCCTAATCCTAACCCTAACACTCAACCTAGCCCTAACCTTAACCCCAAAATTAGCCCTAAATGTAACTCTAGTACTTACATTAGCCATAACCCTAACCATAGCACTAACTTAACCAGAAACCTAGCCATAATCTGAGCCCTATCCTGAGCTTTAAACCTAATCCACACCCTAATCATAATCCTAGCCCTAATCATAACCATGACCCTAGCCCCAATGCTAGTTATCCCTATCCATTACCGTAAACATACCCCTAACCCTAATGCTAACCCTAGGTCTAAACCTAAAGCTATCTCTTTCCCAATTTCTATCTATAACCCTAAACATAACCTGGTCCCTAATACTAACCCTATCATTACTCTAACCCTAACCCTAATGCTAATTCAAACCCTAACTTTAGACATTAACCTATCCCAAACCTTAACCCAGACCTTGTCCATAAAAATACCCCTAGCCCTAAACCTGACCCTACCCCTAAACCTAACCCTTAAACTAGACGTAGCCATAATCTTAAACATAAAATTATCTTTAAACATAATTCTAGACCTGAAATTAGCCATACCCCAAATCCTAGCGCCAACACTAAAACAAACCCTAGCCCTCATCCCAGCACTAAATCTAGCCTTAATCATATCCCCTAACCGTAACCAAAGCTCTAACCCTAATTCTAAATATTACCCTACCTCTAAACCTAGCTATAACATTATCCCTTAACCTAAATTTAATACTAACTCAGATGCTACTCTATATTTAAGCTGAACACTAACCATAGCCCTAATCCTAGCCGAATTTATCCATTTCCCTAACCCAAGCCCTAAGACTAACTCTAACTCACACTAGCCCTAGCCCTAGTTCTAACCCTATTACATATCATACTCTAACCCTAGCACTAACCTTTGCCCTATCCTGAGTCCTAACCCTAAACCTAGATATAACCCTAACTCTAAATCTAACCATAAACCTAAGCTTAAGCCTAACACTAACACTAGCTCTAACCCTAACCCTAATCATAAAATTAGCACTAACCCTAACCGTAGCAGTAAAACAAAACCAAGCAATAGCCCTAACTCTAAACCTTAACTTAAACCACAGTTTCACTACACCTATACCTAACCCTAGCCCTAAATTCGACTTCTAACCCTAATCTTAAAAGTAACCCTGACACAGACTCGTATCCTAATGCTCACTCTAGCTCTAGAACCCATGCTAAACTTAAACCGAAACCTACCAGTAACCCTATCCCTAATCGAGTCCTAACCCTAACTCTGACCCTCATTCATATCCTAACACTAACTCTAGCTCTAAATATCACTCTAACCTTAAACCTAACCCTAACACTAGACCTACCATTAACCCTAACCCTAAAATGATCCCTAATGGTAACCCTAGTTCTTACATTAGCCATTGCCCTAACCCTAGCCCTAACCCTACAACAAAAACTTGCCCTAATTAAAGCTCTAAACCTAGATTTAACCCTAAACCTATCTCTAACCCTAGCTCTATCCCTATCCTTTACCCTAAGCAAAATTCTAACCCTAATGGAAACCCTAGAACTATTCCTAATTATTAGGCTAACCAAAATCTGAACCTTTTAATAGTCCTGACTAGCCCTCATTCTAGCTCTAATCTTATACCAAACCTTAGCACTAACCCTGACACTTATTCTGACACAAACAATAACCCTAGGTCTAGACCTGAACCTAAGCATAGAGCAAACCCTAACACTGGCCCTACCAGTAACCTTATAATTAAACATAACCCTAACCCTAGCATTAAGACTAACTCTAACTCTCACACTAGCCCTATCCCTAGTTCTAACCCTATTCCTTACCATAACCCAAAACCTAGCCCTAAACCTAGCACTAATGCCTTCCCTATCCTTAGTCCTTGCCCTAACCCTATTTCTAACCCTAACTCTAAATCTAACCCTAAACCTAAGCCTAAGCCTAACAATAACACTAGCCCTAACTCCAATGTTAATCGTGAAACTAGCCCTAACCCTAACCCTAACCCTAGAAGTAAAACAAAACTGAGCAATGGCCCTGACCCTAAACCTTAACTTAAACCACTCTAAAACTATATCTAGACCTAACCCTAGCCCTAAATTCGACTCCTAACCCTAACCTTAAAAGTAACCCTGAAACAGACTTATATCCTAACGCTCACGCTAGCTCTAGACCCCATCCTAAGCTTAAACAAAAACCTAAAAGTAAAACTATTGCTAATTCGAGTCCTAACCCTAACCCTGACCCTGACTCATATCCTAACACTAACTCTAGCTCTAAATATTACCCTAACCTTAAACCTAACCCTAACACTAGACCCACCCCTAACCCCACCCTAAAACTAACCCTAATTGTAACCCTAGTTATAACATTAGCCAATGCCCTAACCCTAGCCGTAACCCTACAACAAAAACAAGCCCTAATCCAAGCTCTAAACCTAGCTTTCACCCTAACCCTAACCCTAGCTCTAACCTTATACCTTACCCTAAGAAAACCCTAACCCTAATGGTAACCCTAGACCTATCCCTAATCCTTAGGCTAACAAAAATCCTAACCGAATTAATAGTTCTGACCCTAGCCCCCATTTTAGCTCTAAACCTATCCCAAACTCTAATGATAACCCTGACCCTTATTCTTACCCTAACACTAAACTTAGGTCTAAACCTGACACTAACCCTCAACCAAACTCTAACACTGGCACTACTGATAAACTTATTCCTAAACCTAACTCTACCACTAGTCTTAGACCTAAATCTAATCCTAAATCTAGCCTTAACTCTAGCCCTAGACCTAAACAAAAACCTAGCCCTAGCCCTAAATATAACCCTTATGCTAACCCAAACACTACACCTATACCTAGACCTAAAGCTAGTCCTAATTCTGGCTTTAACCCTAACCCTAACTCTAACCTGAGCACTGACCAGCCTTTAACAGTAAACCTACCTCTAAGCCTGACCCTAACCAAAAATATAAATCTAACAGTAGACCTAACCATAACCCTAAGCCTAAAACTAGCCCTAGTCATATCCCTAGATCTTACATTATCCACAGCCCTAACCCTAGGCCTAAACCTAACACAAAACATAGAGCTAATCCTAGGCCTTAACCTAGCCCTAAGCGTAACCCTAGCCCTAACCCTAGCCCTATCCTAACTTAATCCTAGCCTTAGCCCCAACTCTAGCTCAAAGCCTAACACTTACCATAAACATAAACCTAGACATATTCATAAATCTAACCCTAACCCTAGCCCTAATCCTAATCTTAACCCTAGCCCTAACCCTAGCTATAAACCTACAAAATACACTAAACCTAACCCTAAACCTATTGGTAACCCTAGCCTTAACCCTAACCATAACCCTAAGCCTAACCACAAAACTAAACCTAGACCTAACCCTAAACATAACACTCGCTTTAACCCTAACCCTAGCTCAAAACCCTTACCATAAACTTAAACATAACCATAGCCCTAACCTTAACCCCAAACTTAAATCTAACCCTAACCGTAAACCTAAACCTAAATCTAAACGTATTCATTACACTAAACCTAACCCTAACCCTAATGATAATTCTAGCCCTAACCCTAACTGTAACCCTAGAACTACGGTAATTCTATCCCGAACCTGAAGCATTCAAAAACATATTTATCCAAAAGTACTGTTGGTGACAACTGGGAAATATACATGTACTGAACTACCTCCCCAAATTATTTCGTCAGGTTTCTTTAATACTGCACAAGATTCATCTGTTAGCTTGCCCCTCTAGGCTCCCTTAATTTGGGACTTCTTTGATTAAAGGTTCTCTAAACAGATAATGGTTAGGTTTCTGGTTAGATTTATGGTTAGGGTAAGGGCTAGGTTTAAACCTAGTGTTAGAGTTAGAGTCATGTATCTTTGATACTTGGGAGGATTCATCTTTTACCTAGCCTCACAATGTTTCCTGTTTTGGACCTTCTTGGTTCAATGGTTTGCTGTCAGGAACAGTTTGTTTTTTAAGGTTTCACTTAATTTTGAACTATTTTGTTGAAGAGAAATGGAGCATGAAATCAAACAGGGTTGGTGCTAGCTGCTTGAAACTGCACACACTCAATCAGTTCTCTGTGGGCACTCTCTGGTTTGTTCCTTGTGAATATTGCCCTCAGTTGAAACATGCAAAGCAACTTTATCCCAGAGCACTCTTGGAGAAATAAAGGAATCATGCATATAGTGAAACACTTCCCCCAATTATTTGCTCAGATTTCTTTGATATTGTGAAGGATTCTTCTGCTAGCTTGCCCCACTAGGCTCCCTTAATTTGGGACTTCTATGATCAAAGGTTCTCTAAACATGCTAGGGTGAGCTGTAGGGTTAGGATTAAGGATAGATCTAGTGTTAGGTTTACAGTAGTTTTGTTCAAATTTCTTTGATACTAGGCAGGATTTATCTTTTACCTAGCCTTACTATGTTCCCCAGGTTTGGGCCTTTTAGGTTCAATGGTTTGCTGTCAGTATTTCAGTTTTTATTTTAAAGTTTCACTTCATTTTGACCTATATGGGTAAATGGACATGGAGCTAGAAATCAAACAGGGTTTTTGCTAGCTGCTTGAATCTTCACACACTCAATAAGTTCTCTGTGAGGACACTCTGGTTTAATCCTTGTGAAAGTATCCCAAAGACGAGGCATGCAAAAACAACACTATGCAAGGGCATTTTAGGAGATGACAGTAAAACATGCATGTACTGAACTACCTTCCCCAATCATTTGGTCAGATTTCTTTCATACTGGGCAGGGTTCATCTGTTAACTTGCCCCTCTAGGCTCCTCATCTTTGAGACTTCTATGATCAAAGGTTCTCTAAACAGGCTAGGTTAGAGTTAGATCTAGTGTTAGAGTTAGAGTTTGTCTTGTTCAAATTTCTTTGATACTGGGCAGGATACATTTTTACCTAGCCTTACTATGTTCCCCAGATTTCAACCTTCTTGGTTCAATTCTTTGCTGACAGGAACAATTTGTATTTTACAGATTCACTTCATTTTGACCTACATGGGTAAATGGACATGGAGCTGGAAATCAAACCAGGTTGGTTCTAACTGCTTGAAACATCTCACACTCAATCAGTTCTCTGTGGGCACTCTATGGTTTGTACCTTGTGTAATGAGTAATAAGCTGAAGCATGCAATATGAATTAATCTGAGAACACTTTAGGAGAAAACAGGGAAATATGCATGTACTGAAATAGCTCACCCAATTATTTTGTCAGATTTCTTTGAAACTGCCCAAGGTTCATCTGTTAGCTTGCCCCACTAGACTCCCCAATTTTGAAACTTTTATGATCAAAGTTTCTCTAAACAGATTAGGTTTAGTGTTAGACTTAGTGTTAGGACTAGATTTAGACCAGGTGTTAGGGTAAGAGTTAGTTTTTTTTTTTTTTAATTTCTATGATACTGGGCAGGATTCACCTTTTTCCTATTTGACTATACTCCAAATATTTGGGCCTCCTACCTAAAAGGGTTTTCTCTCAGAAATAGTTTCAATTTTCATGTTTCTCTTCTTTTTGCCCTATAGGGGTGAATTGAAATTAAGCTGGAAATCAAACAGGGTTTGTGCTAGCTACTTGAAACTTCACACACTCAATCAGTTTTCAGTGAATATTCTCTGGTTTGTTTCCTGTGAAGTATCGCTAAGCTGAAGTAGAAAGAAACAGCTTTATCTCTGAGTGCTTCAGTAGCAAGCAAAATACACATGTACTGAAAGAGCTTTGAATTTTTTTGGTCAGATTACTTTGATACTGTACAGGATTCATCTTTGACCAACCTTAATAGGCTCCCCAAGTTTGGGCGTTCAAGGTTCAATGGTTCAGTGTCAGGAAAGTTTGAATTTTTAGTTTTCACTACATTATGGACTATATGTGTGAATGGAAATTGAGCTGGCAATCAAACAGTGTTGGTGCTAGCTGCATGAAACTTCACACACTCAATCACTTCGCTATTGGCATGCTCTGGTTTGTTTCTTGTGAAAGTAACTTAAGCTGAAGCATGAAAACAATTTATCCAAGAGCACATTAGGAGAAAATAGGGGAAATAGGAATGTACTGAAACACCTTTCCCAAATATTAGTCACAATTTTTGATACTTGGCAGGATTCATCTGTTACCTTGTCCTACTATGCACCCCAAGTTTGTCACTTTTATGATTAAGCTCTATAAACAGGAAAGGCTTAGTTTTAGGATTAGGGTTAGGGCTAGGGTTAGAACTAGTGTTCAGGTTAGAGTTAGTTTTGTTCAAATTTCTTTGATACCGGTCAGGATTCATCTTTTACCTATCATTACCATATTTCCCAGATTGGGCCTTCTCAGTTCAAGGTTCGCTGTCAGGAACAGTTTGTGTTTTCAGGTTTCACTTCATCTTGAATTCTATGTGTTAGGGTTAGGGTTAGGGCTATGGTTCGGTTTTCTTTTAGGGCTAGGGCTAGGGTTAGGGCTAGATTTTGAATTAGTGTTAGGGTTAGGGCTAGTGTTATGGTGAGGTGTAGGCTTAGGGTTAGGGTTAGATTTAGGCTTAGGGCTAGGGTTAGTGTTACAGTAAAAGAAAGGGTGAGAACTAGGGAAATGGCTAGGACTAGAGTTAGATATAGATTTAGGACTAGGCTTAGGCTTAGGGTTAGGGTTAAAGCTAAAATAGGGCTAGGGTTAGGGCTAAGGTTAGTGTTAGGGTTAGGTCTAGGGGTAGGGCTAGGTTTAGGATTAGCACTGGAGTTAGGATTAAGTTTAGGGGAATGGGTGAGGTTATAGCTAGCTTTAGGGTTAGGGTGAGGGTTAGAATTAGGATTAGGGCTAGGGATAGTGTTTAGGTTAGGATTAAGTCTAGGTTTAGGGCTAAGGTTTGTTTTAGGTTAAGGGCTAGAACTAGGCTAGGGCTACTCTCAAGTCTAGAGTTATGACTAAGGATAGTTTTAGGGTTAGGTTATTGCTAAGTTTAGTGTCTGAGCTATGTTTAAGATAGGATCAGGTTTAGAATTAAGGGTATTATTAGGGTAAGGATCAGGGTTAGCATTTGGTTTTGGTCAAAGTTTAGGTTTAGGGCTTGAATTAGTGTTAGGTTTAGGCTTAGGGTTAGGTTAATGGATAGGATTAGGTTTAGGTTTCAGTTAAGGTTTAGGGTAATGGATGGGTTACGTTTAGCAATAGGGTTAAGGTTAGCATTAGGTTAGGGTTATGTTTAGTATAATGGATAGATTGAGAGCTAGGGTTAGGGCTAGGTTATCGTTTGGATTAAGTCTAAAATTAGAGTTAGGTTTAGGGCTAGGGCTAGGGTTTGGTTTACGGTAGGTGTTAGGTTTAGGGCTAGGGTTATGTTTAGGTTAGGGTAAGGATTAGTGTTTGAGCTAGGGTAATGGCTAGGGTGAGGGTTAGGTTTACATTCAGGTCTAGGGATATGTTTATGGTTAGGGTTTGGTTTATGGTTTTGGTTATGGCTAGAATTTTCATTACAGTTATGGTTAGTTTTAGGGTAATGGATAATGTTAGATTTAAGTTTAGGGTTAGGGTTAGGTTATGATTTAGGGCTAGTATTAGGATTAGGTTTAGTGTAAGGCTTAATGTTTCTGCTAGGGCTAGGGCTATGGTGAAGTTTAGGTATATGGTTAGGTCTTGGGATAAGTTTATGGTTAGGGTTAGTTTTAGTGTTAGGGATAGTGTTGTAATTAGGGTTAGGTTTAGGGTTAGGGTAATTGACAGGGTTAGAACTAAAGTTTGAGCTAGGATTAAAGTTAGGATAAGATCTAGATTTAGGGTTATGGTTTAGTATAGGACTAGGGTTTTGTTTAGGATAAACAAAACCCTAGCCCTATAGTGCTAATATGGGCTAGGGTTTGTGTTCAGGTTAGGGCTAGGATTATATCTAGTAGCATTAGGTTTAGGATTAGAATTAGGGATAGAATTTGAGTTAGGGTTATGGCTAGTGTTATGACAATGACTAATATACGGACTAGGATTAAGAATAGGGCTAGTTTTAGGGTTAGGGTTAAGGAAAGGTCTGGTGTTAGGGTTAATTTAAGGTTAGGGTGAAATTTAGAGCTAGGATTAGGGTTAGGATCGGGGTCAGGGTCAGGATTATTTTTAGAGTTAGGGTTAGGGCTAGGTGTAGGTTTATGGTTTGGGTTAGGTTAAGGGTAAGGGTTAGGGATATGGCTTAATTTTGTTTTAAGGCTAGGGCTAAGTGTAAGGCAAGTTTTAGGATTAGCATTAGTGTTAGGGCTAGTGTTAGGGTTTGGTTTAGGATTATGGTTATGGTTAAATTTAGAGTTAGGTTTAAATTTAGATTAAGATGTAGATCCAGGGTTGGGCTAGGGTTAAGGATAGAACTAGGGCTAGGGCTAGGGCAAGAGTTAGAGTTAGTCTTAAGGCTAAGTTTAGGGTTAGGATAGGACTAAATTAGGCTTAGTGCTAGGCTTATTCTTAGGGTTAGGCCTAGGGTTAGGGCAAGGGTTATGGTTAGGTTTAAGATTATGGTTAGGTTTAGGGTTATTATTAGGTTTAGGGTAAGGTTTGGGGTTATAGCGCTAGGGCGAGGGTTAGAATTAGGGTTAAACCATGGGTTATGGTTTGGGTTAGGATTAAGGCTAAGTTTAGGGCTAGGATTATGGCTAGGGCTAATTTCAGGTTGAGCTTTACAGTTAAAGATAGTTTAGGGTTAGGTTAGATGTAGTGTAAGGGTTAGGTTTAGGTTTACGGTCAAGTTTAGAGCTAAGGGTATTGTTTGGGTTAGGGTCGTGATTAGTGTTTGGGATAGGTTAAGGTTTTAATTTAGGGCTCGAAATAGCATAGTTTTAGGATTAGGGTAAGGATATAGTTAGGTTTAGGTTTCAAGTTAGGTTTAGGGTAATTGATAGGGTTAGTATTAGGGATATGGTAAGGTTTAGGCCTAGGGTTAGCATTAGCATTAGGATTATGGTTAGGGTAATGGATAGGGCTAGAACTAGGGTTAGAGCTAAGGTTATGGTTATTCTTAGTGCTAGGTTTAGGGTTACGGTTAGGGTTAGGGTTAAAGCTTGGTTTAGGGCTCAGATTAGGCTAGGTTTTGGGTTAAATTAGGGCTAGCTTAGGGTTATGGCTAATGTAAGTACTAGGGTTACAATTAGGGCTAGTTTTAGGGTTAGGGTTAGGGTTAGGTCTAGGTGTAGTTTATGTTTAGGGTTATGTTTAGGGTGATGTTTAAAGCTAGGGTTAGTGGTAGCATCAGAATCAGGGTTAGTGCTAATTTTAGGGTTCTGCTTAAAAGTAGAATTAGGGCTAGGGTTAGAGCTAGGAGTAGGGTTAGGGTTTGGTTTAGGTTAAGAGTTAGTGTTAGGGATATGGCTCGGTTTTGTATTAGGGCTAGGGCTAGACTTAGTGCTAGTTTTAGGAGTAGCATTAGGGTTAGGGTTGGGGTTAGTATTAGATTTAGCTTAGGCTTTGCATTAGAGTTAGATTTAGAGTTAAGGTTAGATCCAAGTTTAAGGCTAGGGCTAAGGAAATGGCTAGGGTTAGGCCTAGGGTTAGAGCTAGGTTTATAAACCCAGTAAGGGATAGAGTAAGGACTAATTTAGGGCTAGGGAGAGAGTTAGACTTAGTTTTAGGTCTAGGGTTAGGGATAGGGCTAAATTAAGTCTAAGATTAGGGATAGGGTTGGTTTTAAGTTAGGCCTAGGTTTAAGGTTAGGGTTATGATTAAGAGTATGTTTAGTGCTAATATGGGCTAGGGTTTGTGTTCAGGTTAGGGGTAGGATTATATCTAGGGCTAATGTCAGGTCTAGGGTTATGGTTATAGATAGTTTTAGGTTTAGGTTTTGGCTAGTTCTAATGTAAGGATTAGGTTTAGGGTAAGGGCCAGGTTAGAGCTAGGTGAATTAAAAGGGTGAGGGTCATTGTTAGGGTTTCTTTTAGGTTTGAGTTTAGAGTTAGGGCTCAAATTAGCATTAGTGTTACAGTTAGGGTAATGATAGGGTTAGATTTAGGGTGAAGGTTAGGTTTAGGGTAATTGATAGGGTTAGGGTAATTGATAGGTTTAGGGTTGGTGAAAGGTTTAGGGTTAGGCTTAGGGTTAGCATTAGGGAAAGGGTTATGTTTAGGGTAATGGATACAGTTAGAGTTAAGTTTAGGGCTGGGTTATTGTTAGGATTAGGTCTTGAGATAGGGTTAGGCCTAGAAGTATCATTAGGGTATAGGTTATGATTAGGGTAATGTATACAGTTAGAGTTAACTTTATAGCTAGACTCATGGTTACGATTAGGTCTTGAGTTAGTGTTAGGATATGGGTTAGAACTACGGTTAGAGTTAGTGTTATGTTTAGTGTAAGAGTTAGGTTCTGAGCTATGATTAGTGTTAGAGCAAGGGTTAGGTTGAGGGTTATGTTTAGGGATAGGATTATGGTAGGTTCAGGGTTAGAGTTAGGGTTCTGGAAATGGTTATAATTAAGTTTAGGGTTAGGGTTAGGAATATGGTTTATGTTAAGGCTTAGAGTTTGATCTATGGTTAGGGCTATAGCGAGTTTAGGGTTAGGTCTAGGGTTAGTTTTCTGTTTAGGGTTAGGATTATGGTTAGGGTTAAGGCTAAGGTTACATTTAGGTTTAGGATTAGGGTAGGTTGAGAGCTAGGGTTAGGGTTAGGGCTAGGGTTACAGTAAGAATTAGGATTAGGTTTAGGGTTAGATTCAGGGATAGGTCTAGGTTTATGTTTATAGTAAGGGTTAGGTTTTGAGCTACGGTTAGGACTAAGGCAAGGGTTAGGTTTGGGTTAGGGCTATGGTTATGGTTAGGGTTATATTTAGGGCTAGGTTAAGGCCTAGGATTAGCTCTAGGTTTTGTGTTAGGTTTAGGCTTAGGGTTAAAGCTGTGGGAAATATAAGAGCTAGGATTATGATTAGGGATAGTTTTAGGGTTAGGGTTTTGCCAAGATCTAGTGTTAGGTTTAGATTTTTCAGTTAGGGTCAGGATTAGAAGTAGGTTTACTGTTAAAGGAAGAGTCAGTGTTTGGTTTAGACTTCAAGTTAGGGTTTCAGCCAGAATTAGGAGTAGGTTTATGTCTAGGGGTAGGGTAGTGTTTTTGTTAGGTTAAGGGTTATTGTTAGGCCTAGGACTAGGTTTTTATTTAGTTCTAAAGCTAGATATAAGGCTAGATTTAGGATTAGGTTTAGGCTAGTGTTAGGGTCAGGTTTAGAAGTAGGGTTTGTGTTAGGGTCAGGATAAGGGTCAGGTTTAGCGTGCAAGTTTGGGATAGGATAAGAGCTTGAATGAGGGCTAGGGTCAAGACTACTAATAAGGTTAGGATTTCGGTTAGCCTAAGGATTAGGCATAGGTCTAGGGCTACCATTAGGGTTAGGGTTATTCATAGGGTAAGTGATATGCTTAGAGCTAGGGTTAGGGCTAGTGTTAAAGTTAGGGTTAAATCTAGGTTTAGGGCTCAGATTAGGGCTAGTTTTGCGGTTAGGGTTTGGGCTAATGATAGGACAATGGCTAATATAAGAACTAGGGTTACAATGAGGGTTAGTTTTAGGGGTAGGGGTAGGGGTAGGTCTAGTGTTAGGGTTAGGTTTAAGGTTAAGATGATATTTAGACCTAGAGTTAGTGTTAGGATATGAGTCAGGGTCAGGGTTAGGGTTAAGACTCAAATTAGGAATAGGTTTACTTTTAGGTTTCAGTTTAAGTTTAGGAGGGTGTTTAGAGCTAGGGTGAGCATTAGGATATGAGTCAGGGTCAGGGTTAGATTTAAGGTTAGGGTTAGGACTCGAATTAAAGCTATGCTTAGGTCTAGGTGTAGTGTTAAGGTTTGGTATAAATTAATGTTTATGGTTAGGGCTATTGCTCAGTTTTATTTACTGCTAGGGTTAGGGTTAGGGCTAGTTTTACCATTAGAATTTGGGTTAGGGCTAGTTTTAGTGTTTGGCTTAGGCTTAGGTTTAGGGTTAGATTTCGAGTTAGAGTTAGATCTAGGGTTAGAGCTAGGACTAAGGATAGGGCAAGGGTTAGGGCTAGGGTTAGGGTTATGTAATGGATAGGCTTAGAAGTATGGATACGGATAGTGTGAGAGTTAGAGTTAGTCTGAGGGCTAGGGTTACAGTTAGGTTTAGGTATATGTTTGCAGTATGGCCAGTGTTACAGTTTGCCCTAGGTTTAGGGTCAGTTTTATTTTATTTTATTTTATTTTAATTTTTTATTGTTGGTTGTTCAAAACATTACATAGTTCTTGACATATCAAATTTCACACTTTGATTCAAGTGGGTTATGAACTCCCATTTTTACCCCATATACAGATTGCAAAATCACATCAGTTACACATCCATTGATTTACATATTGCCATACTAGTGTCTGTTGTGTTCTGCTGCCTTTCCTGTCCTCCACTATCCCCCTCCCCTCCCCTCCCCTCCCCTCTTCTCTCTCTACCACCTCTACTGTCATTCATTTCTCCCCCTTGTATTATTTTCCACTTTCCCCTCACTTCCTCTTGTATGTACTTTTGTATAACCCTGAGCGTTTCCTTCCATTTCCATGCAATTTCCCTTCTCTCTCCCTTTCCCTCCCACCTCTCATCCATGTTTAATGTTAATCTTCTTCTCATGCTCTTCGTCCCTACTCTTTTCTTAGTTACTCTCCTTATATCAAAGAAGACATTTGGTATTTGTTTTTTAGGGATTGGCTAGCTTCACTTAGCATAATCTGCTCTAATGCCATCCATTTCCCTGCAATTTCCATGATTTTGTCATTTTTTAATGCAGAGTAATACTCCATTGTGTATAAATGCCACATGTTTTTTATCCATTCGTCTATTGAAGGGCATCTAAGTTGGTTCCACAGTCTTGCTATTGTGAATTGAGCTGCTATGAACATCGATGTAGCAGTGTCCCTGTATCATGCTCTTTTTAGGTCTTTAGGGAATAGACCGAGAAGGGGAATAGCTGGGTCAAATGGTGGCGCCATTCCCAGCTTTCCAAGAAATCTCCATACTGCTTTCCAAATGCGCTGCACCAATTTGCAGTCCCACCAGCAATGTACAAGTGTACCCTTTTCCCCACATCCTCGCCAGCACTTGTTGTTGTTTGACTTCATAATGGCTGCCAATCTTATTGGAGTGAGATGGTATCTTAGGGTGGTTTTGATTTGCATTTCTCTGACTGCTAGAGATGGTGAGCATTTTTTCATATACTTGTTGATTGACTGTATATCCTCCTCTGAGAAGTGTCAGTTCAGGTCCTTGGCCCATTTGTTGATTGGGTTATTTGTTATCTTATTGTCTAATTTTTTGATTTCTTTGTATACTCTGGATATTAGGACTCTATCTGAAGTGTGAGGAGTAAAGATTTGTTCCCAGGTTCTGGGCTCCCTATTTACCTCTCTTATTGTTTCTTTTGCTGATAAAAAACTTTTTAGTTTGAGTAAGTCCCGTTTGTTGATTCTAGTTATTAACTCTTGTGCTATGGGTGTCCTATTGAGGAATTTGGAGCCCGACCCCACCGTATGTAGATCATAGGCAACTTTTTCTTCTATCAGACGGCGTGTCTCTGATTTGATATCAAGCTCCTTGATCCATTTTGAATTAACTTTTGTGCATGTTGAGAGAAAGGGATTCCGTTTCATTTTGTTGCATATGGATTTCCAATTTTCCCAGCACCATTTGTTGAAGATGCTATCCTTCCTCCATTGCATGCTTTTAGTTAGGGTCAGTTTTAGACCTAGGGTTTGTGTTAGGGTCAGAATAAGGGTCAGGGTTAGTGAAAGGGTTTGGAATAGGATTAGAGCTAGAATGAAGGCTAGAGTCAGGACTATTAATAGGGTTAGGATTTTGGTTAGCCTAAGGGTTAGGAATAGGCCTAGGTTAACCATTAGTGTTAGGGTTTCACTTAGGGTAAGGGATAGGTTTAGAGCTCGGTTTAGGGCAAAAGTTAGGATAGGGTCAGGGTTAAAGTTAGGTTTAGGGTTCGGATTAGGGCTAATTTTGTGTTAGATTTAGGACTAGGGTTAGGGCAATCACTAATATAAGAACAAGGGTTACAATTAGGGTTAGTTTTAGGGTTAGGGATGGGGTAGGCGTAGTTTTAGTGTTAGGGCTAAGTTTAAGTTTAGGGTGATATTTAGAGCTAGGGTTAGTTTTAGGATATGAGTCAGGGTCAGGGTTAGGTTTAGGATTCAAATAAGGGCTAGGGTCACTGTTAAGTTTAGTTTTAAGATTAGGATTGTGTTTCAAGCTAGGGTGAGTTTAGCATATGAGTCAGTGGCAGGTATACAATTAAGGTTATGGTTAGGACTCAAATTAAGGCTAATTAGGTCTAGGTGTAGTGTTAGGTTTTGTTTGTTAGGTTTAGGGTTAGAACTATTGCTCATTTTTGTTTTACTGCTAGTGGTAGGGTTAGGGCTAGTTTTATAAATAGATTTATGATTAGGTTTAGTGTTAGTGTGAGGCTTAGGCTTAGTTTTAGGGATAGGACTAAGGATTGGGCAAGGGTTAGGGTTAGGGTTATGGTTATGGTGAGGTGTAGGATTAGAACTAGTGGTAGGGCTAGTATGAGAATTATTGTTAGTCTTAGGGCTAAGGTTAGGGTTAGGGATAGGTTTAGGGATAGTGCTAAATTAGGGCTTGGGTTAGGTATATGGTTAGTGTTCAGTTTAAGCATAGAATTAGGGTTAGATTTAGGATTTAGTTTAGGATAAGGGATGGTGTTACACTAGTTTTAGAGTAAGGGTGATGTTTAGAATAAGGGTTAGGATTAGAGTTATGATTAAGGCTAGGTTTAGGGCTAGGATGAGGGCTAGGTTTTGTTTTAGGGTTAGGGCTAGGATAAGGATTATGGCTAATTTCAAGTCTAAAATTATGTTTAAAGATAGTTTTAGGGTTAGGATTATGGGTACGTCTAGTGTAAGGTTTACGGTTAGGGTTAGCATCAGGTATAGGGCTAGGGGTATTATTAAGGTGAAGGTCTAGGTTAGGGTTTGGAATAGGTTCAGGCTTAAAGTTAGGGATTGAATTAGCATTAGGGTAAGTGTTAGGGTAATGATAGGCTTAGAATTACGGTTCATGTTTGGTTTAGGGAAATGGATAGGGATAGGATTAGACATAGAGTTAGGTTTAGGCCTAGGGTTAGCATTAGGGTTAGGATTATTTTTATGGTAATATATAGGGTAGGGCTAGTGTTATGGTTATGATTTGGGCTAGGGCTAGGGTTAGGGTTAGGGTTAGGGATAAAGCTCAGGTTAGGGCTCGGATTAGAGCTAGGATTTGGGTTAAGTTAGTGATAGGGTTAGGATTATGGCTAATGTAAGTTCAAGGGTTAGGATTACAGCTAATTTTAGGGTTAAGTTTGGGGCTAGGTTTAGTGTTATGGTTATTGTTAGGATTAGGGTGATGTTTAGAGCTAGGATTAGTGTTAATGTCAGTGTCAGTGTCAGTGTCAGTGTTAGTTTTATGGTTTGGCTTAACACTCAAATTAGGGCTAAGGTTAGGGGTAGGTGTACGGCTAGGGTTTGGTTTAGTTTAAGGGTTAGGGATAGAGCTTATGGTTTGGTTTTGTTTTAGGGCTAGGACTAGGATTAGGGCTAGGTTTAGGATTAGTGTTAGGGTTAGGGCTAGTGTTAGGGTTAGGCTTAGGCTTCAGGTTTGGGTTAGATTTAGAGATAGATTATGATCTAATGTTAGTGCTTTGTCTATGGAAAGGGCACGGGTTAGGACTAAGTTTAGAGCTAGGGCTAGGGTTACGTTAAGGGATAGGGTTAGAACTAGTGATACGGCTAGTGTGAGAGTTATATTTACTCTTAGATCTAGGGTTAGTGTTAGGTTTAAAGATAGGGTGAAATTAGGGCTAAGATTAGGGCTAGAGTTAGTATTGGGCTTCAAGCTAGGGTTAGGTTTAGGGTTAAGATTAATCTAGGTTTAGGGCTAGGATAAGGGCTGGGATTTTTGTTAGGGTTAGGGCTAAGATTAGGGCTAGGGCTAATATCAGGTGTGGGGTTAGAGTTGAGGAGAGGACAGTTTTAGGATTAAGTTTATGGCTAAGTCTAGGGTAAGGGTTAGGTTTAGGGATAAGGGTCAGGTTTAGAGCTAGGGGAATTATTAGGGTCAGGATCAGGTTAGAGTTTGTTGAGGTTAATGTTTAGCATTAGAGCTCAAATAAGCATTAGGCATGGTTAGGGTATAGGGTAATGATAGTTTTTTTTTTTTTTTTTTTTTTTTTTTTTTTTTTTTTTTTTTTGGGTTCAGTTTAGGTTTACAGTAATTGATAGGGTTAGGTTTACCAAAGTGTTTGTGTCAGGCCTAGGGTTAGCATTAGGGTAAGGGTAATGTTTAGAATAATGGATAGGGTTAGAGCTAAGTTTAGGGCTAGTGTTATAGTTAGGAATAGGTCTTGAGTTAGCATTAGGGTTACGGTTAGAACTAGGGTTAGTGTTAGTGTTATCTTAGCATAAGGGTTAGGTTTTGAGCTAGGGTTAGGGCTAGGACGAGGGTTAGGTTTAGAGTTAGGTCTAGGGATAAGATTAGAGTATGGTTAGGGTTAGGGTTAAAGTAATGAATATGGTTAGATGTAGGCATACAGTTATAGTTAGTTTTAGATTGAGGTTTAGGTTAAGGTTTAGGTCTATGGTTATGTTTAGGTTTATGATAAGGGTTAGGGTTTGAGCTAGAGTTAGGTCTATGGTGAGTGTGAGGTTTAGGGTTAGGTCTAGTGTTAGTTTTCTGGTTAGATTTAGGGTTAGGGTTAGGCCTAGGGTTATCAATAGGTTTAGAGTTAGTTTTAGGGTAATGAGTAGGTTTAGTGCTAGGTTTAGGGCTAGGGTTAAGTTTAGGATTAGGGCTAGTGTTAGGGGTATATTTAGGGATAGGTGTAGGTTTATGTTTAGTATAAGGGTTAGGCTTTGAGCTATGGTTAGGACTACTCAAGTGTTAGGTTAGGGTTAGGATTAGGTTTATGCTTAGGCCTAGGATTAGCTCTAGGCTTTGTGTTAGGTTTAGGCCTAGGGTTAGGGCTGTGGGAAATGTAAGAGCTAGGGTTATGATTAGGGCTAGTTTTAGGGTTAGGATTTTGGTTTATATTTTTGTTAGGGTCAGGTTTAGAGGTAGGTTTACTCTTAAAGGCAGGGTCAGTGTTTGGGTTTGAGTTAGAGTTAGGGTTACAGCCAGAATTAGAACTAGGTTTAGGTCTAGGGGTAGGGTTTGTGTTTGTGTTAGGTTAAGGGTTACTTTAAGGGCTAGGGATAGGTTTTTGTTTAGGTCTAGGGCTAGAGTTAAGGCTAGATTTAGGATTTGGTTTATGTCTAGTGTTAGTGTTAGGTTTTGGTCTAGAGTTAGGGCCAGGTTTAGACCTAGGATTACTGTTAGGGTGAAAAATATGGTCAGGGTTAACATTAGGGTTTGGAATAGGGTTAGAGCTAGAGCTAGAGTGAGGGTAGGGCTATGACTATTAATAGGGTTAGGGTTTTGGTTAGCCTAAGGATTAGGGATAGGTCTAGGGTTACCATTAGGGTTAGAGTTTCACTTTGGGTAAGGGATAGGCTTAGAGCTAGGGTTAGGGCTAGAGTTAGGGTTAGGGTTAGGGTTAAATCTATGTTTAGAGCTCAGATTTGGGATAATTTTTTGTGTTAGGGTTATGGCTAATGTTATGGCAATGGATAATACAAGAACTAGGTTTACAATTAGGGTTAGGGGTAGGTGTAGGTCTAGTGTTAGGGTTAGGTTTAATGTTAGGGTGATATTTATAGCTAGGTTAGTATTAGGATATGATTCAGAGAAGTGTTAGTTTTAGATTTAGGGTTAGGACTCAAATAAGGGCTAGGATTACTGTTAGGGTTCAGTTTAAGGTTAGGGTGGTCTTTAGAGCTAGGGTGACAGTTAGGATATGAGTCAGTGTCAAGGTTAGTTTTAAGGTTAGGGTTATGACTCGAATTAGAGCTAGAATTACTGTTAGAGTATGGTTTAAGTTTAGGGTGGTGTTTAGACCTAGGGTGAGTGTTAGGATATGATTCGGAGTCAGGGCTAATTTAAGGTTATGGTAAGGACTCGAATTAGGGCTTGGGTTAGGTCTAGGTGTAGTGTTAGAGTTTGGATTATGTTAAGGTTTAAGGTTAGAAGTATTGCTCAGGTTTTTTTAGAGAGAGAGAGAGAGAGAGAGAGAGAGAGAGAGAGAGAGAGAGAGAGAGAATTTTTTTTAATATTTTTATTTTTTTAGTTTTTGGTGGATACGACATTTTTTTTTAAATTATAAATAATAAATAATAATATTGTTGCTGAGGATCAAACCCAGCACCCCGCACATGCCAGGTGAATGTGCTACCACTTGAGCCACATCCTCAGCCTCTATTGCTCAGTTTTGTTTTAGTCCTAGGTTATATGATTAGCGTTAGGGTCAGGGCTAGTGTTTGTGTTAGGCGTAGGCTGACGGTTATGTCAAGACTTGGAGTTAGGGTTAGATCTAGGGTTAGGGCCAGGTCTAATGATAGGGCAAAGGTTAGGGCTAGGTTTATGGTTATGGTAAATGACAATGATAGAACAAGGAATAATGCTAGGGTGAGAGTTAGAGTTAGTCTTAGGGCTAGGGTTATGGTTAGTTTTAGGGATAGAGCTAAACAGGCAAGGATTAGAACTAGGGTTAGTGTTCAGCTTACTCCTAGCATTAGGACTAGGTTTAGGGTTTAGGGTAAGGGATGTGTTATAGCTAGGTTTAGAGGTAGAGTGAGGGTTAGAATTAGTATTAGGGCTAGGTTTAGGGTTACAGTTATGATTAAGGCTAGGTTTAGGGCTAGGATGAGGGCTAGGGTTCGTTGTAGTTTTAGGTCTAGAATTAGGGCTAGGGATAATGTCAGGTCTAGTGTTACATTTAGGAGTAGATTTGGAATTGGGTCTATGTCTTAGTCTACTGTAAGTGTTAAGTTTGGGGTAAGGGTCAGTTTTAGATCTAGGGGTATTTTTAAGTTCAGGGTCAATGTTACAGTTTGTATTAGGTTAAGATTTAGGGATAGCGCTCAAATGAGCATTAGGGTTAGAATTAGGTTTAGGGTAATTAATATAGTTAGGTTTAGGGTTCAGGGTAGGTTTAGGGTAATGCAGAGATTTAGGGTTTGTGATAGGGTTAGGGTTAGGCCTAGGATTAGCATTAGGAATAGCTTATCATAAGGGTAATGTATAAAATTAGGGTTAGACTTAGGGTTAGGGTTAGAATTAGGGTTAGGGTTATTGTTATGGATAAGGCTAGGGTTATGTTTAGGCCAAAGGTTAGGCTTTGAGCTATGCTTAGGTCTAAGGTGATGGTTAGGCTTAGGGTTAGGGCTAGGTTTAGGGTTAGGGTTATGCTTAGGGTAGGTTTAGGCCTTGGATTAGGGCTAGGTTTTGTGTTAGGTTTAGGTCTAGGGTAAGTGCTATGGGTAATGTAAGATCTAGGGTTCTAATTAGGAATAGTTTTAGGGTTAGGGTTATGGCTAGGTCTAGTGTTAGGTTTAGATTTTGGTTTAGAGTCATTTTTAGAGCTAGGTTTAGTGTTAGTGTCAGGGTCAGTGTTCTGATTAGAGTTAGGGTGAAAGCCAGAATCAGCAGTAGCGTTAGGTCTAGGGGTAGTGTTATTGTTTGGTTTAAGTTGAGTGTTATTTTTAGGGCTAGGACTAAGGTTTTGTTTAGGTCTAGGGCTAGAGTTATCAGAAGATTTAGGATTAGATTTATGTCTAGGGGTAGTTTTAGGGTTAGGTTTAGATAAAACTTACTGGTAGGGCTAGTTTCAGGGTTCAGTTTAGGGTTAGGGTCAGGTTTAGACATATAATTAGTGTTATGGTCAGAATAAGGGTGAAGATTGTGGTTAGGATTTGGGTTAGGTTTAAAAATAAAATGAGGGCTAGGGTTTGGACCCGTAATAGGGTTAGTGTTTGATTTAGGCTAAGGATTACTATTAGGAATAGGATTAGCATTATGGATAGGGTTTGGCTTAGGATAAGGGATAGGGTTACAGCTAGGCTTAGAGCTAGGATTAGGGTTAGGTTGAGGGCTAGGGCTAGGTTTAGGGTTAAATCTAGTTTTAGGGCTAAGATTAGGGCTATTTTTTGGGGGGGTTAGGGCTAGGGTTAGGACTATAGCTAATGTAAGAACTAGGGTTACTTTCAGGGTTAGTTTTAGGGTTAGGTTTTGGGCTAGGAATGGTGTTAGCATTTGCTTTATGGTTAGGGTGATATATAGAGCTAGGGTTAGTGTTTGTATATGAGTCATTGTAAGTGTTAGTTTTAGTTTTAGGACACAAATTTGAGCTGGGGTTATGGCTAGTTGTAGGGTTAGGGTTTGGTTTAGGTTAGGTTTAGGGTTAGGGTAATGGCTCGGTTTTGTTTTATGGCTAGGGCTAGGGTTAGGGTTAGTTTTATGATAAGCGATAGTGTTCAGCTAGTGGTAGGGTGTGGTTTAGGCTTAAGGTTAGGGTTAGATTTAGAGTTATGGTTTGACTTAAAGTTAGGGCTAAGGTTAGGGCTAGTGTTAGGGTCATGGTATTGGACACGTTTAGAAATAAAAATAGGGATAGGTTGAGTTAGATGTATTCTTAGGGCTAGAGTTAGGGATTTGCTTAGGGTTCAGGCTAAATTAGGGCTGGTTTAGCGCTAGGTTTAGTGTTAGGGTTAGACACATGGTTAGGGCTAGAATTAGGGTTAATGTTAGTGTTATGGTTAGTTTTAAGGGAAAGGATGAGGTTATGGCTAGGTTCAGGGCTAGGGAGAGGGTTAAAATTAGGTATAGGAATAGGGTGAGTGTTAAGGTTAGGATTAAGGCCAGGATTAGGGCTAGGATGAGGGCTAGGGTTTATGTTAGGGTTAGAGCTAGGATTAGGGCTAAGGCTAATGTCAGGTCTAAGGTTATGGTTAGGAATAGTGTTAACTTTAGGTTTGTGGCTAGGTCTAGTGGAAAGTTAGGTTTAGGGTAAAGGTCAGGTTTAGAGCAAAGTGTATTATTATGGTCAGAGTCCAGCTTAGGGTTTGGTTTAGAATAAGGTTTAGGGTTAGGGCTCAAATTAGCATTATGGTTAGGGTTAAAGTAATGGATAGTGTTAGGTTTAGAATTCAGGTTAGGTTTAGATTAATAAATAGGGTTAGTGTTAGTGATAGGATTAGGGTTAGGCCTAGGGTTAGCATTTGGTTTAGGTTTATGTTTAGGATAAAGTATAGGGTTAGTGCTAGTGTTAACCTTAGGATTTTGGCTAGGTTTAGAGATAGGTCTAGAGTTAGTGTGAGTGATAGGTTTAGCAGAAATTTAGGTTTAGGGCTGGGTGAGGGTTAGGGTTAGAGTCAGGGCTACAGTTAGGTTTAGGGTTAGGTTTATGGCTGAGGTTAGCATTAGGTTTTGGGTTATGTTTAAGGTAATGGATAGAGTTTGTGCTAGGATTTGAGCTATTTTTACATTTAGGATTAGGGCTAGGTTTAGGGTTAGGTTGATGGTTAGGGCTATTGTTATGTTTAGGGTAAGTATTACAGTTTGAGTAGGGTTAGGGCCAGAGCCAGAGTTAGGGTTAAGGTTAATGCTAGAGATAGGTTTAGGTTTATGCTTAGGTCTAGGTTTAGGGTGAGGGTTAGGGCTAGGTTTTGTGTGAGGTTTAGGGCTAGTATTAGGTGTATGGGTAATGTAAGAGCTAGGGTTATGGTTATGGGTAGATTTAGGGTTTGTCTAGTGTTAGGGTTAGATTTTGCTTAGAATAAGGTTTAGAGCTAGGGTTTGTGTTAGGGTAAGTGACTAGGGTTAAGTCTAGCATTACAGTTAGGGATAGATTTAGGGTTATGTTTATGGTAAGGTCTAGTGTAAAGGTTAGATTTAAGGTAAGGGTCAAGTTTAGAGCTATATGTAATATTAAGGACAGGGTATGGCTTATGGTTCAGTTTAGGTTAAAGTTTAGGTTTAGGGCTTTAATTAGCATTAGGGCTAGAGTTAGGGTTAGGGTAATGAATAGGCTTAGGATTAGGGTACAGGTTATTTTTAGGGTAATGGATTGGTTTAGGGATTGTGATAGGGTTAGGGTTAAGCCTAGGGGTAGAATTAGGGTAAGGATTATGGTAAGGGTAATAGATAGGATTAGAGCTAGGGTTAGGGCTAAGGTTATGGTTAAGATTAGGGCTAGGGTTAGGGTAGTGTATAGAATTAGAGCTATGGTTAGGGCAATGGTTAAGGTTAGGATTAGGGCTACAATTAGGTTAGGGTTTGTGATAGGGCTAGGGTTATGTTTAGGGTAAAGGTGAAGCTTTGAGCTAGGGTTAGGTCTAAGGGGAGGGTTAGGGTTAGGGTTAGGTTTAGTGTAGGGTTACACTTAGGGCTAGGTTTAGGCCTATGATTAGGGGTAGGTTTTGTGTTATTTTAGGCTGAGGGTTAGGGCCAATTGTAGTTAAGAGTTACAGTTATGATTAGAGCTAGTTTTAGGGTTATGGTTATGGCTAGGTGTAGTGTTAGGATTAGGTTTTGAGTTAGGGTAAGCTTTGGAGCTAGGTTTATTTTAGGGTCAGGGTCAGTGTTCAGGTTCTAGTGAGTGTTGGGGTTAGTGCCAGAATGAGGTCTAGATTTAGGTCTAGAAGTAGGGTTAGTGTTTGGGTTATGTTAAGGGTGATTGTTAAGGCTAGGGCAAGGTTGTTGTTCAGGTCTAGGGCTAGAGTTATGGCTAGATTTAGGATTAGGTTTAGGTCTAGGACTACAGTTAGGTTTAGGTTTCAGTATAGGATTACTGGTAAGGCTAATGTTAGGGTTTGGGTTAGGGTTAGGGTCAGGTTTAGACCTACGGTTAGTGTTTGGGTCAGTATAAGTTTCAGGGTTAGGATTAGGGTTTGGGTTATGGTTAGAGCTAGAATGAGGGCTAGGGTTAGGACTAGTAATAGGGTTAGGGTTTGGGTTAGGCTATGGATTAGGGTTAGGACTAGGGTTAGCATTAGGTTTAGGGTTTGGATTAAGGTAACAAATAGGATAAGAGCTAGGGTTAGGGAAGGGTTAGGGACTGGCTTATGGCTAGGGTTAGTGTTAGGGTTAAAGCTAGGGTTAGTGCTCGAATTAGGGCCAGGATTTGGGTTAGGTTAGGGCTAGTGTTAGGGATACTGCTAATGTACGAACTAGGGTTATGATTAGGGCTAATTTTGGGGTTAGTGTTATGGCTAGGTCAAGTGTTAGGATTAGGATTAGTGTTAGCATGATGTTTAGAGCTAGAGTTAGTGTTAGGGTCAGGGTCAGTGTTCAGGTTAGACTTAGCTTTATGGTGAAAGCCAGAATTATCACTAGGGTTAGGTCTAGGAGTAGGTTTAGTGTTTGAGTTAGGTTAAGGTTTATTATTAGGGCTAGGGCTAGGTTTTTGTTTATATCTAGGGCTAGAGATATGGCTAGATTTAGGATTAGGTTTAGGTCTAGGGCTAGTGTTAGGGTTAGGTTTAGGAATAGGTTTATATCTAGTGCTAGTGTTAGGGTTCAGTATAGGGTTAGGGTCAGGTTTAGACCTACAGTTACCATTAGGGTAAGAATAAATATCAGGTTTGAGTTATGGTTAGAGATAGAGTGAGGGCTAGGGTTAGTACTAGTAATAGGATTAGGTTTAGGACTAGGTTTAACATTAGGGTTAGGTTTGGCTTAGAGTAAGGGATAGGGTTAGACCTAGGTTTACGGTTACTGTTTGGGTAGGGTTAGGGCTAGTGTTAGGATTAGGTATAGGGTTAATGCTAGGGTTAGGTTTCTGATTAGGGCTAAATTTTGGTTAGAGTTAGGGCTAGGTTCAGAGTTACAGCCAATGTTTGCAGTAGAGTTACGATTTGGGCTAGTTATAAGATTGGGGTTAGGACTAGGTCTAGTGTTAGGGTTAGGTTTAATATTAGCGTGATGTTTTGAGCTAGGGTTAATATTAGGGTCAAAATTAAGGTCAGGGGTAGTTTTACGGTTAGGGTTTGGACTCGAATTAGAGCTAGGTGTAGCATTTGGTTTTGGTTTAGGTTAAGCTTTAAATTTAGGGCTATTGCTCGGTATTGTTTAAGAGCTAGGGCTATGGTTAGGGCTAGTTTTAAGATTAGCATTAGGTTTAGGACTAGTGTTATGGTTAGGTTTAGTCTTAGGTTTAGATTTAGATTTAGAGTTAGGATTAGATCTAGGGTTAGGTCTAAAACTAAGGATATGGGTAGCGTTAGTTCTAGGTTCATAGCTAGGATAGGGTTATGATAAAAATAGGATTAGAACTAGGGATAGAGCCAGGGCGAGAGTGAGAGTTCATCTTAGGGCTAGGCTTAGGGTTTGGTTAGGTATAGGGCTCAATTAGAGCTAGGAATAGGGCTAGGTTTATGTTTATGTTTAGGCCTAGGGTTAGTTTTGGGCTTAGGGTTAGGTTTAGTGTAAATGATGGGGTTAGAGCTAGGTTTAGGGCTAGGACGAAGGTTAGAATTAGGGTTAGGGCTAGGGTTTCGTTAGAGTTATGATTAAGGCTAGGTTAAGGGCTAGGATGAGGGTTAAGGTTTGTGTTTTGGTTAGGGCTAGGATTAGTGTTAGGGCAAATGTCAGTTCTTGGGTTACGGTTAGGGATAGTTTTAGGGTTAGGATTATGGTTCTGTTCAGTGTAGGGGTTAGATTTAGGGTAAGGGTCAAATTTAGAGCTAGGGGTATTATTAGGGTCAGGGTCATATTTAGAGTTTTGTTTAAGTTTAAGTTTAGGGTTAGGGCTCAAAGTAGCATTAGGATTTGTGTTAGGGTAATGATAGGGTTAGGTTTAGGGTTCAGGTTAGGTTTAGCATAATGGATAGGGTTACGGTTAGGCATAGGGTTAGATTTAGGCCTAGGTTTAGCATTAGAATTAGGGCTATGTTTAGGGTAATTGATAGGGTTAGAGCTAAGTTTAGGGCTAGGGTTATAGATAGGATTAGGGCTAGTGTTATGGTTATGGTTAGGGTTAGGGTTATGGTGTGTGTTAAGGTTAGGGCTAGGATTACAGCTAGGGCAAATTTCAGGTCTATGGTTACATTAGGAATAGTTTTAGGGTTAGGTTTATGGCTAGGTCTAGTATAAGGGTTTGGTTTAGGGGTAGGGTCAGGGTTAGAGCTAGGTATATTATTACGGGAATCATCAGAGTTAGGGTTTGGCTTAGGTTAAGTTTAGGATTAGGGCTCAAATTAGCATTAGAGTTAGGGTTAGGGTAATGATAGGGTTAGGTTTAGGGTTCAGGTTAGGTATAGGTTAATGAATAAGGTTAGGGTTAGCAATAAGGTTAGGGTTAGGCCTAGGGTTAGTATTAGGGTTATGGTTAGGGTTAGGGTAATGGATAGGGTTAGAGCTAGTGATAAGGCTAGGGTTATGTTTAGGATTCTGGCTAGGGTTAGGGTAAGGTTTAGGGCTAGGTTTTGGGTTAGGATTAGGTTTAAAACTAGGGTTAAGTCTCAAATAAGGGCTAGGTTTTGGTTTTGGTTAGGGCTAGGGTTAGGACTATGGCTAATGTATGAACTAGTGTTACAATTTGTGCCAGCTTTAGGGTTAGGGTTAGGTTGATGTTTTGAGCAATGGTTATATTTAGGGTCAGTGTCAGGGTCAGGGTTATTTTTAGTGTTAGGTTTAGGACTTGAATTAGGGATAAAGTTAGTGCTAGGTGTATGGTTAGGTTTTGGTTTAGGTTAAGGCTTATGGTTAGGGCTATGGCTCAGTTTTGTTTTAGGGATAGGGCTAAGGTTAAGGCTATATTTTGGATTAGAATTAGGGTTAGGGCTAGTTTTAGAGTGAAGTTTAGGCTTAGGGTTAGGGTTAGATTTAGCGTTAGGGTTGATTCAAAGTTAGGGCTCATCTAAGGTTAGGGCTAGGGTTAGGGTTATGGTAAGGAATATGGTTAGAACTAGGGATACGTACAGGTGAGAATTAGAGTTATTCTTGGAGTAGGCTTAGGGTAAGGTTTAGGGTTACTGCTAAATTAGGGCTAGGATTAGGACCTGGGTTAGTGTAAGTTTTAAGCCTAGGGGTTGGGATAGGGTTAGGGTTAGCACTGGGGTTAGGGTTAAGTTTAGGGGAATGAGTAAGGTTATAGCTAGTTTTAGGGGTAATGTGAGGGTTAGAATTAGGATTAGGCCTCAAGTTATGGTTCAGTTTAGGATTGAGGCTAGGATTAGGGCTACAATAAGGGTTAGTTATTGTGATAGGGTTAGTGCTAGGTCTCGGGCTATGGATAATATCAGGTCTAGGGTTATGGTTAAGGATAGTTTTGGGGTTAGGTTATGGCTAGTTCTTTGTAAGGGTTAGGTTTAGGTTAAAGGTCAACTTTAGAGCTATGGTTATTATTAGTGTTACGGTCAGGGTCAGGGTTAGTGTTTGGTTTAAATTAAGGTTAAGGGGTTAGGGCTTGAATTAGTGTTCAGGGTAGGTTGAGAGTTAAAGTAATGGAAGGGTTTTAGTTTAGGTTTTAGTTAAGGTTTAAGGTAATGGATGGGTTAGGTTTCAGTGATCAGGTTAGGGTTAACATTAGGGTTAGGGTTATGTGTATTGTAATGGATAGTTTTAGAGCTAGGGTTAGGGCTAGGTTATGGTTGGGATTAAGTATAGGATTAGGGTTAGGTTTAGAGGTAGGGCTTGGGTTTGGTTTAGGGTAACTGTTAGGGTTAGGGTAAGTGTTAGTTTAGGGTTAAGGTTATGGTTAAGTTAGGATAAGGGTTAGTGTTTGAGCTAGGGTTAGGTCTAGTACAATTTTAGGTTTAGATTTAGTTGTAAGTTCAAGATTATGGTTAGAGTTAGGTTTAGTGTTAGGGATAGGGTTTTAATTAGGGTTAGGATTAGGGTTATGGTAATGAATATGGTTACAGCTAAATTTCGGACTAGGGTTAGGTTAGGATTAGGGCTAGGGTAGGATTAGGATTTAGGATAGGGCTAGAGTTATGTTTAGTGTAAGGGTTAGGCTTTGAGGTAGGGATAGGTCTAAAGAGAGGGTTAGGATTAGAGTTAGAGTTTGGGTTAGGGCTAGGCTTAGGTTTATGCTTAGAGCTAAGTTTAGTCCTAGGATTAGCTCTAGGTTTTTGTGTTAAGTTTAGGTCTAGGGTTAGGACTATGGGTAATGTAAAATATCGGGTTATATTTACGGCTAGTTTTAGGTTTACAGTTATAGCTTGGTCTAGTCTTAGGTCTAGGTTTTGGGTTAGTGTCAGGTTTAAAGCTAGTTTAAATGTTAGGATCAGGGTAAGTGTTCGGGATAGGGTTAGGTTTATGGTTAGAGCCAGAATTAGGACGAGGGTTAGGTCTAGGGATAGGGTAAGTGTTTGGTTTAGGTTAAGGGTTATTGTTAGGGTTAGTGCTAGGATTTTGTTTAGGTCTAGGGCTACAGTTATAGCTATATTTTGGATTAGCTTTGGGTCTATGTGTAGTGTTAGGCTTAGGCATAAGTATAGGGTAACCGGTAGGTCTAGTGATAGGTTTTGGTTTAGGTTAGGGTCAGGTTTAGACCTAGGGTTACTTTTAGGGTAAGATGAGGGTCAGGTTAGATTGAGGGCTAGGGTTAAGACTAGTAATATGGTTAGAGTTGAAGTTAGGCTAAGGATTAGGGTTAGGACTAGGGTTTGCATTTTCTTTAGGTTTTGTCTTAGGGTAAGTGATAGGGTTAGAGCTAGGGTTAGGGCTAGTGTTAGGGTTAAGTTTAAGGCTAGTGTTAGGGTTAATATTAGGGTAAAGGCTAGGTTTAGGGCTCGGATCCAGAGTAGGATTTGTGTTAGTATTAATGCTAGGGTTAGGACAATGACTAATGTATGAACTAGGGTTACAATTAAGGCTAGTTTTAGTGTTACTTTATGGTTAAGGCTAGGTATAGTGTTAGGGTTAATTTAAGTTAGGGTGATGATTAGAGCTAGGATTAGTGTTAGGGTTAGCATCAGGGTCAGAGTAATTTTTAGAGTTAGGGTTAGGGTTAGGTGTAAAGTTTGGCTTTGGATTATGTTAATGGTTTGGGTTAGGGATATGGCTTGGTTTTGTTTTATGGCTAGGACTAGGGCTAGGGCAAGTTTTAGGATTATCATATGGTTAGCGGTAGTGTTAGGGTTTGGTCTGGCTTATGATTACAGTTAAATTTAGAATTAGGTTTAGATTTAGAGTTAGGTTTAGATCTAGAATTAGGATAGGGCTAAGGATAGAACTAGGGCTAGGGCTAGGGCAAGAGTTCTAGTTAGTCTTAGGGCTAGGGTTAGGGTTAGGATAGGATTAAATTAGAGCTAGGATTAGTACTACGCTTACTGTTAGTATTAGGCCTAGGGTTAGGGAGGGGTTTAGGGTAAGGTTTAGGGTTATGGTTAGGTTTGTGGTAAGGGATGGGGTTATAGGTAGTTTTAGGGCTAGGGTGAGGGTTAGAATTAGGGTTAGGGCTCGGGTTATGGTTCGGGTTAGGATTAAAGCTAGGTTTAGGGCTAGGATTAAGGTTAGGGCTAATTTCAGGTCTAGGGTTATGGTTAAAGATAGTTTAAGGTTAGGTTTATGGCTATGCCTTCTGTAAGCATTAGGTTTAGGGTTAGGGTCATGTTTAGAGATAAGGGTATTATTAGGGTCATGGTAATGATTAGTGTTTTGGATAGGTTAAGGTTTAAAGTTAGGACTTGAATTATCATTAAGATTATGGTCTGTAAGGATAGGGTTAGGTTTAGTTTTCAGGTTAGATTTAGGGTAGTGGATACGATGAAGGTTAGGGATAGAGTTAGGTTTAGGCCTAGGGTTAGGGTTATGGTTAGGTTAATGGATAGGGTTAGAGCTAGGGTTACAGCTAGGGTTATGGTTGCAATTAGTGATAGGGTTAGAGTTAGGTTTAGGGTTAAAGCTAGGTTTAGGGCTCAGAATAGGGATAGGATTTGGGTTAAGTTATGGCTAGGGTTAGGGTTACGGCTGATATAAGTACTAGGGTTATGATTAGGACTAATTTTAGTGTTAAGGGTTAGGACTAGGTCTAGTGTTAGGTTTAGGTTTAGGGTTAGGATGATGTTTAGAACTAGGTTTTAAGTTCAGAGTCAGGGTGAGGATTAGTTTTAGGGTTTGATTTATGACTCAGATTATTGCTAGGGTTAGGGCTAAGTGTAGGATTAGGATTTGGTTTATGTTAAGGGTAAGGGTTAGGTCTATGGCTCAGTTTGGTTTTACTGCTCAGGCTAGGGTTAAGACTAGTATTATGATTAGCCTTAGGGTTCAGGCTAGGGTTAGGTTTAGGCTTAGGCTTGTTGTTAGGGTTAGATTTAGAGTTAGGGTTAGATCTAGGGTTATGGCCAGGGATATGAATAGAGCTAGGGTTAGACCTATGGTACAGGCTAGGATTAGGCTTCCTGTAATATATAGGGTTAGAACTAGAGTTAGAGCTACTTTGAGAGTTAGAGTTTTGTTTCACTTTTGTTTTAAGTTGCCTGTCCCTGGAGATGAGTGAGACAGAAAAAAACCACTCACATCTGAGGAAAAACTATCTGCATCTGAGGAACAGATAGGGAGAAAGGATGGATGGACATTTCAGGTGGATAGAAAGGCTGATATAATGATTTTGTGTTGTTCCATTTTTATTTCATTCTGTCTCGGTTTTGTTTGGTGTTATCTTGTTGGGTTGTATTATAGTAGAAATATGGGATCAGAAATTAGTAAAAAAAACAAAGCAAAAGAGTGTTAAGTAAATTGTTAGAGGAAGGAGGCATCCCAGTAAAATCAAGAGCAGTCAGGGCATACATTGATACAATACAAAAATGTAGCCCATGGCTTTTTAAGGAGGAGTTGTTAAATATATCACAATGGAACCATCATGATGAAGATTTAAAAAGAATAGAAAAGAAAATCCGAGAGGATCCAACATGGCGGTGAGTGGGGAGGCAGCGCTTTCAGTACATCCTCAACAACGGGGTCAGAGAGACGCATGGATACGCTTAGATTCGACCTGCTGAGAAACTCCTAGCAAAATTCCACTAAAGAGAGAACGGCCGGGAATTGGAAGGATTTTTGGAGGTGACAGTTTGCCCTAGACGAGTGAATCTCTGCCATGCAGCGCAGAGGTCCAGACCCACCAGCCGCTGCCCGTGCGACTCGGCGACTGTCCGCTGCCTGCATGTGGCCCCCGTGTCAGGGCGGATAGCCTCCGAGGCGCAGCGCAGCAGGAGTGGTGCAGGGACTCTAGGAAGAGGTCTCTCACCAAGCCTTCATGAAATAGCGAACCGGGAGCTGAAACCAACCAGAGACAGACCAGTCCCACCCCTCCCTTCGGACACTCCGGCAAGGAGCCTGGGGCCTGCCATAGCAGAGAGGTGACATCACCAGAGTTCCGCCGACAGAATTCCTTCCCAGCGGAATCCACGTTAGCAGCACATAGAGGGCAGAAGCTCGGCTCGGAGGGCACAGCTCCGCCTATTGGAAGAGAAGAAAATGGGATTCAGCCATAGAACAGGGGATGCCAGCATGGCAGAGATCTGATGTCATTGGAGAGCGGCCGAGGAGAGAACTTCATCCGTGCCAGCGGTGACGGAAACAGTTGGTCTCCTGGTAGGGAGGGTGAGTCACAGATACCCGAGTCTCTCTCGCTTTGTCGTCGAGCCAGAGGGGAGGAGTGGGGCCGCTGCCCGCACCCGCAAGGTAGGCAGAACTGCGACCAACCTGCAGATCAGGCCCAGCGGTCTGAGGGCATGGAAGAGGGGCAGGGCAGAGCCGCCACCTGCGCTGGCAAGGTAAGCAGACCTGCGACAGACCGGTGGATCAGGCCCAGTGGCCTGCCAGCGTGGTACACACTTCACCCCAACTGGAGTAGGGGCAGAGCAGAGCCTTCGCCCGTGCACAGATCAGGCCCAGCGGCCCGCCTGTGTGGTGGTCAAGTGACCCCAATTGGAGTGGGGGCTGAGCGGAACAGCCACCCATGCCTGCAAGGTGGGCAGACCGGCGACCAACCTGCAGATCAGGCCCAGCGGTCCCCGGGCATGGTAGGAGGGGCAGGGCAGAGCCTTCGCCCCCACCTGCAAGGTAGGCAGACGTGCGACAGAATAGGAGATCAGGCCCAGGGGTCTGCCGGCGTGGTAGACACCTCACACCAATTGGAGGAGGGGCAGAGCAGAGCCCCCGCCCATACCTGCAAGGGAGACATTTCAAAAATACAAGAGCAATATAAATATATAGGGGGGGGGAAATTTAAAAAACACAACAGTTTCACCAAGAAGAAAGAAACGCAAGCAGTATGAAAAGACAAGGAAAGAAAGGACTACAAGCAATGAAGGTCAACTCAACTTTAGAAGAGGTAACAGCTGCAGCACATGGAATGTCAGATAAAGAATTCAGGATATATATGCTTCAGATGATCTGGAGTATCAAGGAAGACATTAGACAGCAAAATCAGACGATGAAAATCACTTTGACAATAAATTACACAAACAAATCCAGGAAGCAAAGGATCAACTATACAGGGAGATAGAGGTTATAAAAAACAAACAAACAGAAATCCTAGAAATGCAGGAAGCAATAAACCAACTTAAAAACTCAATTGAGAATACTACCAGCAGAGTAGAACACTTAGAAGATAGAACATCAGACAATGAAGACAAAGTACTTCAACTTGAAAAGAACATAGACAGCTCAGCAAGACTGTTAAGAAACCATGAGCAGAACATCCAAGAAATATGGGATAATATTAAGAGACCAAACTTAAGAGTCATTGGGATACAGGAAGGTATAGAACTCCATACCAAAGGAATGAGCAATTTATTCAATGAAATAATACAAGAAAACTTCCCAGACTTGAAGAATGAGACAGAATGCCAAATTCTAGAAGCCTACAGGATGCCGAATGTGCAAAATTATAAGAGATCCACACCTAGACACATTATAATGAAGATGCCCAACATACAGAATAAGGAGAGAATTTTAAAAGCTACAAGAGAAAGGAAGCAGATTACATTTAGGGGTAAGCCAATCAGGATAACAGCTGATCTTTCAACACAGACTCTGAAAGCTAGAAGATCCTGGAATAGCATATTTCAACCACTGAAAGAAAATGGGTTCCAACCAAGAATTGTGTATCCAGCGAAATTAAGCTTCAGGATGGAAGATGAAATTAAAACCTTCCACGACAAACAAAAGTTAAAAGAGTATGCAGCTAGAAACCATCTCTTCAAAACATCCTTGGCAAAACATTACAGGAGGAGGAAATGGAAAATAACAATGAAAACCAACAGTGGGAGGTAGGACAGTAAAGGGGGGGGTATAATCAAAGAGGAAAACAAACCACGTTTAGTAACATAAATAAACAAATATGGCTGGAACAACAACCCATATCTCAATAATAACCCTAAATGTTAATGGCTTTCACCAATTAAGAGACACAGGCTAGTAGAATGGATCACAAAACAAGACCCAACAATATGCTGCCTACAGGAGACGCATTTGATAGGAAAAGACATACATAGGCTGAAGTTGAAAGGTTGGGAAAAATCATATCACTCATATGGACTTCAGAAACAACCAGGAGTGTCCATACTCATATCAAATAAAATAGATTTCAAGCCAAAGTTAATCAAAAGGGATAAAGAGGGACACTACATACTGCTTAAGGGAACCATACACCAACAAGACATAACAATCATAAATATATATGCCCCAAACAATGGTGCAGCTATGTTCATCAAACAAACTCTTCTCAAGTTCAAGAGTCTAATAGACCACCATACAATAATCATGGGAGACTTCAACACACCTCTCTCACCAATGGACAGATCTTCCAAACAAAAGTTGAATAAGGAAACTATAGAACTCAATAACACAATTGACAACCTAGACTTAATTGACATATATAGAATATACAACCCAACATCAAGCAGTTACACTTTTTTCTCAGCAGCACATGGATCCTTCTCAAAAATAGAGCATATATTATGTCACAGGGCAACTGTTAGACAATATAAGGGAGTAGAGATAATGCCATGCATCTTATCTGATCATAATGGAATGAAACTGAAAATCAACGATAAAAGAAGGAAGGAAAAAGCATACATCACTTGGAGAATGAACAATAGGTTACTGAATGATCAATGGGTTATAGAAGACATCAAGGAGGAAATTAAAAAATTCTTAGAGATAAATGAAAACACAGACACAACATATCGGAATCTATGGGACACATTGAAAGTAGTTCTAAGAGGAAAATTCATTGCTTGGAGTTCATTCCTTAAAAAAAGAAAAAAAAACAACAAATAAAAGATCTCATACTTCATCTCAAAATCCTAGAAAAAGAAAAGCAAAACAACAGCAAAAGAAGTAGAAGGCAAGAAATAACTAAAAGCAGAGCTGAAATTAATGAAATCGAAACAAAAGAAACAATTGAAAAAATTGACAAAACTAAAAGTTGGTTCTTTGAAAAAATAAACAAAATCGACAGACCCTTAGAAATGCTAGTGAAGAGAAGAAGAGAGAGAACTCAAATTACTAGCATACAGGATGAAAAAGGCAATATCACAACAGACACTTCAGAAATACAGAAGATAATCAAAAATTATTTTGAATCCTTATACTCCAATAAATTAGAAGATAGTGAAGGCATAGATAAATTTCTTAAGTCATATGATCTGCCCAGATTGAGTCAGGAGGATATAGACAACCTAAACAGACCAATATCAATCGAGGAAATAGAAGAAACCATCAAAAGACTACCAACTAAGAAAAACCCAGGACCAGATGGGTATACAGCAGAATTTTACAAAACCTTTAAAGAGGAACTAACACCAATACTTTTGAAGCTACTTCAGGAAATAGAAAAAGAGGGAGAACTTCCAAATTCATTCTACGAGGCCAACATCACCCTGATACCTAAACCAGACAAAGACACTTCAAAGAAAGAAAACTACAGACCAATATCTCTAATGAACCTAGATGCAAAAATCCTCAATAAAATTCTGGCAAATCAGATACAAATACATATCAAAAAAATTGTACACCATGATCAAGTAGGATTCATCCCTGGGATGCAAGGCTGGTTCAATATACGGAAATCAATAAATATTATTCACCACATCAATAGACTTAAAAATAAGAACCATATGATCATCTCGATAGATGCGGAAAAAGCATTCGACAAAATACAGCATCCCTTTATGTTCAAAACTCTAGAAAAACTAGGGATAACTGGAACATACCTCAATATTGTAAAAGGAATCTATTCTAAGCCTCAGGCTAGCATCATTCTGAATGGAGAAAAATTGAAGGCATTCCCTCTAAAATCTGGAACAAGACAGGGATGCCCTCTTTCACCACTTCTGTTCAACATAGTTCTCGAAACGCGGGCCAGAGCAATTAGACAGATGAAAGAAATTAAAGGCATCAAAATAGGAAACGAAGAACTTAAATTATCACTATTTGCAGATGATATGATTCTATACCTAGCAGACCCAAAAGGCTCTACAAAGAAATTATTAGAGCTAATAAATGAATTCAGCAAAGTGGCAGGATATAAAATCAACACGCATAAATCAAAGGCATTCCTCTATATCAGTGACAAATCCTCTGAAATGGAAATAAGGACAACCACTCCATTCAAAATATCTTCAAAGAAAAAATAAAATATTTGGGAATAAACCTAACAAAAGAGGTGAAAGACTTATACAATGAAAACTACAGAACCCTAAAGAGAGAAATAGAAGAAGATCTTAGAAGATGGAAAAATATACCCTGTTCATGGGTAGGCAGAAATAACATCATCAAAATGGCGATATTACCAAAAGTTCTGTATAGGTTTAATGCAATGCCAATCAAAATCCCAACGGCATTTCTTATAGAAATAGAGAAAGCAATCATGAAATTCATATGGAAAAATAAAAGACCCAGAATAGCAAAAACAATGCTAAGCAGGAAGTGTGAATCAGGCGGTATAGCAATACCAGACTTCAAACTATACTACAGAGCAATAGTAACAAAAACAGCATGGTACTGGTACCAAAACAGGCGGGTGGACCAATGGTACAGAATAGAGGACACTGAAACCAATCCACAAAACTACAACTATCTTATATTTGATAAAGGGGCTAAAAGCATGCAATGGAGGAAGGATAGCATCTTCAACAAATGGTGCTGGGAAAACTGGAAATCCATATGCAACAAAATGAAACTGAATCCCTTTCTCGTGCCATGAACAAAAGTTAATTCAAAATGGATCAAGGAGCTTGATATCAAATCAGAGACACACCGTCTGATAGAAGAAAAAATTTGGCTACGATCTACGTACTGTGGGGTAGGGCTCCAAATTCCTCAATAGAACACCCATAGCACAAAAGTTAATAACTAGAATCAACAAATGGGACTTACTCAAACTAAAAAGTTTTTTTTTCTCAGCAAAAGAAACAATAAGAGAGTTAAATAGAGGGCCTACATCCTGGGAACAAATCTTTACTCCTCACACTTCAGATAGAGTCCTAATATCCAGAGTATACAAAGAACTCAAAAAATTAGACAATAAGAGAACAAACAACCCAATCAACAAATGGGCCATGGACCTGAACTGACACTTCTCAGAGGAGGATATACAGTCAATCAACAAGTACATGAAAAAATGCTCACCATCTCTAGCAGTCAGAGAAATGCAAATCAAAACCACCCTAAGATACCATCTCACTCCAGTTAGATTGGCAGCCATTATGAAGTCAAACAACAACAAGTGCTGGCGAGGATGTGGGGGAAAGGGTACACTTGTACATTGCTGGTGGGGCTTCAAATTGGTGCAGCGCATTTGGAAAGCAGTATGGAGATTTCTTGGAAAGCTGGGAATGGAGCCACCATTTGACCCAGCTATTCCCCTTCTCGGTCTATTCCCTAAAGACCTAAAAATATCATGCTACAGGGACACTGCTACATCGATGTTCATAGCAGCACAATTCACAATAACAAGACTGTGGAACCAACCTAGATGCCCTTCAATAGATGAATGGATAAAAATAAATGTGACATTTATACACAATGGAGTATTACTCTGCATTAAAAAATGACAAAATCATAGAATTTGCAGGGAAATGGATGGCATTAGAGCAGATTACGCTAAGTGAAGCTAGCCAATCCCTAAAAAACAAATGCCAAATGTCTTCTCTGATATAAAGAGAGTAACTAAGAACAGAGTAGGGTCGAAGAGCATGAGAAAATTAATATTAAACATGGATGAGAGGTGGGAGGGAAAAGGAGAGAGAAGGGAAATTGCATGGAAATGGAAGGAAATGCTCAGAGTTATACAAAAGCACATACAAGATTAAGTGAGGGGAATGGGAAATATAATACAAGGGGGACAAATGAATGTCAGTAGAGGGGGCAGAGAGAAAAGAGGGGAGGGGAGGGGAGGGGAGGGGTCTAGTAGGGGATAGGAAAGGCAGCAGAACACAACAGACACTAGTATGGCAATATGTAAATCAATGGATGTGTAACTGATGTAATTCTGAAATCTGTATATGGGGTAAAAATGGGAGTTCATAACCCACTTGAATCAAAGTGTGAAATATGATATGTCAAGAACTATGTAATGTTTTGAACACCCAACAATAAAAAAATTAAAAAAAAGAAATTTTCTGCAATTGGGTTTGAAGGAACTTCATTATGCAGGGCAAGAGAGCACAGAAAAGGAGCATCCCAATAAGGTGACCCAAGATAGGTAGTAAGTACGTGGTAAGAAAGGATTGGAAGAACCCCGTTATGGGATTAGAGGAGGTGGGTTTGAGCAGTTGGGTCGATAATTCCTGGAATTTAACAACATTTTTTTCTATTAGCCCAGACTCATTAACATAGTAGCAACATTCCTCTCTGAGGAACAGGCATGTACCCCCTTTTTCTGCAGTGAGAAGATCAATCGCCCTTCGGTTTTGTAAAGTCACTTGTGCCAATGAAGTAACCTGCCACTGCAAGGAGCCCAGAGACTCAGCAGTGGTATCGAGTGCTTCCTGCAGTTTTTGTTGCAGGTCATTGGATGCCCATAGAGCATGACCTATAGCTCCACCAGAGAGTCCGAGACTTGCCACTGAGGTTGTTAAAGTGAGGCCTACCAGAACCAGCAGAAAGACTGCCCTACGGGTGCGGGAAGGTAGGGCCAGCTGCCGGAATTCGGTGGGAGTATACAAAGACAGCTGAGGAACTACAGTAACCAAGAAGCAGGTGCCAGAGACATTGATTGTTGAGGTACTTAAAGACCCGTTACACCAGAGGAAATGTCCAGGTTGCATAAATGCAGGGCTCGATGGGGTGCTATAGCTCAAGGAACAAATGGGTAAAGGATTCATTGTTGGCAGGTGGAAACAGATGAAAGGAAATGAAGTATTGGTGGAATAACTTTCCCACAGTGGGATACGTGTCACATGTATGGGTTTTCCTTTCTTAGAGAAATTGTAGGTTTTTGCTGAAATATTTCCTGCCGCTAATGGGACCACTGCTAGAAGTGGATGACTAAGTGAAGCACAGAGAAAGCACTGAGAAGTAGGCACAGAAAGAGGGGTGGAGTTTAATAATCGAAGAGTTTGGTGTAGCAAATTGAGCCATGTGGGAGGGGGGCCTAAGGGGGTTGAAGGCTCTGAATCCTCTTTGGACGGGCTATGGATAAGATCTCGAAGTTTTGATTCTGACTCCTTTATGTGTTTGACTACCTGGGTGGTTGCTTTAGGTGGCGTAATCAGGGTGTGGCCAACAGTCATCCACCCTGTGGGTCTGGCTGAGGTGGTCCGAGCATAGACAGCAAACTCAACATAGTCCCAACGTTTGGCCTTGGGGGTCAGGTGTATCTAAAGTATACCATCCATTGTTATTGGATGAAGAGCCTTTATGCCACTTTAGGTAACTAGAAGTCCACCCTTCAGGGTAACCAAGTGAGTGGTAAGAATAGCTACCACGTTCATCATGGAACCTGCATGACCAATAGGGGCACCCATTATATATCTCAGGCCACCAATGACAGTAATCTTTGGTTTGATCAAAAAGGAAGCAAATTAAAGGCCAGTTCCAGCTACCAGGGACGAAGGTCCTTGAAGGTGACAATTTTAGGGAAATAGAGGTGCAGTTGTGGATGAAGCAAGTAGTTGCATCTAGTGCGTGGACCTTTTGCATGCCATGTTCTGAGTATCGTTCCCGAAAGAGTGAATAAATACATGGTAGGAGAGGAGGGTAAAGACCAGTCCTGACAGAGCACAGAAAATAAGCAGAGCACAAAAAACAAGCAGAGAGAGAAGACTAGGGTGTTGGGAGAGCCTATTGTGCCTTCTTTAAGAGGAATTGGGCTGTGGAGAACACCGTGTGAGCCGCAACTTAAAGGGGTGAGATGGGTGTGGAGAGCAGGAGTAAAGGGGAGGTTCAGGAGGTGATTCTTGGAGTTCCTCTGGGGTGGTCCTGTCGTCAGCAGGTGGGGCCTCCTGGTGATATGGCTTCAACCTAGAAATATGAATCCAGGGAGTGAGACGGTAGTCTGGTAAGGAGACTTTGGCGGCGGTGGGGGTACAGAGAATGACAGGAAAGGGGCCTTCCCATTTTGGGGCAAGAGGCCCTTTCTCTTCTGGGGTGTTATAATAGACTAGACTCCCAGATGTTAAGGGAGGAGTGTTTGGAGAGGATACTGGGTCCGGAAGAAGCCAGTCCTGATATTTCCAGAGTTCTGAGCAGAGATGAAACAAGAGAGGCAAAGACAAATCTCGGGTGAGAGGTCCTTGTGAAACGACCAGCCCAGGGGGTATAAGAGGTCTTCCATACATTATCTCAAAGGGAGACAGTAAAGATGGTTTCTTAGGGAGAGCTATGATTCAAAGCAAAGCCAAGTGAATGAGTTTGACCCAGTCTAAGTTTAATTCCATTGTCAATTTGGTAAGGACTTCCTTTAGAGTACGATTTACCCTTTCCACTTTCCCTGAAGCCTGGGGGCGATATGGACAGTGGAAATGCCACTTGAAGGAGAGGGCTTGAGAGACCTTTTGTGTCATCCTAGAAATAAACTCAGGGCCATTGTCAGATTGTAAGGAAGTGGGCATACCAAACCTGGGGATAATGTCTGTCAGTAAGATTGAAGCTACAGTGGAAGCCTTTTTATTGGAAGTGGGAAATGCCTCAACCCAACCAGAGAAAGTGTCCACAAAGACAAGGAGGTATTTAGTGCGCCGTACTGTGGGCATGTTGGTGAAGTCTACCTGCCAGTCAGCAGCAGGAATGTGTCCCCGGGCTTGGTGGGAAGGGAAAGGTTTGGGCCTTAAAGGAGTATGAAGGTTGGTCCGCTGACAGATATGACAATTAGAGGCTATATTTTGTAGCAAGGCTTTGTCAGAGGAGGTGAGGGAGAAGAAGCTCTGTAAAAAGAGGGTTAAAGACTGAGAATTGGAATGGAATAGAGTATGAAGGAACTTGAAAATATCCTTGTTCTTACTGGAAGAAGTAGGGGCTTCAGATGAGCTGTCTAAAGTGGCCATTATATGTCCCCCAGGGGGGCCATAATTGAAAGTGGTAGCAGCCATTCGTGCCGTCTGGTCAGCTTTGGCATTGCCCTCAGTGAAAAGAGAGCTGTCCTTCTGATGGGACCTACAATGGACAACTCCCAACTGGGTGGGTAAGTGGGAGGCCTCTATCAGATTCGTTATAAGAGCCGAATTAGTGATCGCATTACCTTTGGTGGTAAGTAGGCCTCGCTCCTTCCATATTGCAGCATGGGATAATAAGATATGGAAGACATATTTTGAGTCAGTATAAAGGGTGAGGGATTTGCTTTGTGCTAGAAGGCAGGCACGAGTGGCAGCTATAAGTTCAGCCTGCTGGTTGGTAGTTCCTGAAGGCAGAGCTTTGGCCTCTATAAATCTCAGTGGCTGAAACTACAGCATATCCAGAGTAATGAGTGCCATTCTGCCTAAAGGAACTGCCGTCAGTGAACCAGATAAGGTCAGGCTTGGTGAGTGGTCCCTCAGAAATGGAAGAATGACAGGGGAGGAAATCATCTAAGGTTTACAAGCAATTATGAGTTGGTGGGTTAGATGTGGGAGTCATTGGGAGCAGTGAGGCAGGGTTCAGTGCAGAGAAGGGGAGGAAAGTAATATTAGGGTTTTCCAGAAAGGAAGTGAGGAGTGACAGAACTCTGGATGGAGGAAGGGTTTGAAGGCCCTTATAAGCTAAAAGGTCCTTCAAGTGATGTGGGGAGTGGATAGTTAAAGGGGCCCCAAAAGTCAGCTTAGAGGCTTTTTGAGTAAAATTTGTCCAGCAGCCAGAGCTCTTAAGCAAGGGGCCCACCCATGGATGGTAGGGTCTAGTTGTTTGGACAAATATGCCACAGGTGCAAATGTAGGCCCATAGTTTTGACCTAAGACCCCAAGTGCTTGTCCCCCTTTTTCATGGACATATAGATGAAATGGTCTTGAAAGATCAGGAAGGTGAAGGGCGGGTGCCTTTAGGAGGAGTTGCTGAAGCCTGCGGAATTGGTAGTTGGGGGAGGAGGCAAGAGATTCAATAGGGGTTCCCTTTGCTAGGTCATACAGGGGTTTGGCTAGAAGAGAATGATTTGGGATCCAGGCCCTAAAATAACCTGCTAGTCCTAGGAATGATAGTGTTTCGGCTTTCGTATGGGGCACTGGAAGATTAGAGAGGAGTTGCCTCCTATCCAGTGTTATTTCCTTTTTCCCAGGTGTAAGATGAAAACCAAGATAGGTGACAGAAGACTGGGAAATCTGGGCCTTGTGGGGAGACACCCTATATCCCTTATCTGCTAGGAAATTGAGAAGCTGGGCAGTGTGGGATTGAGAGTGTTCCCAAGATGGACTACATAGAAGAAGGTCATCGACATATTGAAGGAGAGTAGAGTCAGGACAGGTGGGGTGAAAGGATGTGAGGTCCTGGGCAAGAACTTGGCCAAAGAGATAGGGGCTATCCCTGAATCCTTGTGGGAGGACAGTCCAGGTAAGCTGACGAGAATGGCAGGTGTGAGGGTCAGTCCACATAAAAGGATGATATCCTGAGATTCTGAGGACAAGGGAATAGAAAAGAATGCATCTTTTAAATCTAGGACCGAGAAGTGGGTATTAGTGGCAGGGATCTGAGAGAGGAGGGTGTAAGGGTTGGGCACTAGCAGGTGGATGGGGACCACAGAGGAGTTGACAAGGTGAAGGTCTTGAACCAGCCTGTAGGACCCTTTAGGTTTCTTAACTGCCAGAATGGGGGTGTTGAAAGGAGAGTGTGTAGACCTAAGATACCCCTTTTGTAATAAATCCTGGATGATGAGTTCTAATCTGAGGAGGGCTGTGGTTGTGAGTGGATATTGTGGTTGACTAATATATCTTGAAGGGTCCCATAAGACAATATGAATAGGACTGCATTTAGCCATAGAGGGTGTAGTTGTGTCCCAAGCCTCAGGGTTAACTGGTTTAGATAGTTGTGGAAGAGTGCATGAAGGAGGTGTATCTGCCCCTAGGAACATCATGAGGAAATGAGAGGTAGGAGAGGTGTGGGGTGATATGTGAATGGTGACTTTCAATAGTGAGAGTATGTCCCTTCCCAGAAGGGGAATGGGGCAATGGCTCATAACGAGAAAGGAGTGTGTGAAGGACAAAAGGGATCCCTGCATATAACATGATAGGGGGGGGTTGGAGGGAAAATCTGTTTACCTCCTACCCCGACAATAGGAGTTTTTGAGGGTGTGGTAGGACCCCAATACTCCCTCAAGACCGAAAAAGCGGCCAAAACCTATCTAAGAGGAAGGTAATGAAGCATCCATCCACCAGGAAGGTGACCCTAGGCTCTTGCTTCTTGATGGTAATAGTTGGGAGGGAAGGCCCAGGGCTCCATCAATCCTCCTCTGCCAAGCCCAGAAGATGCTGGGGTTGCCGGGCAGCTGACCAACCTCCCTTCCTGGTTGTTGGGCAGTCTGCCCCCCAGTGTCCCCTTTGATGGCATTTTGGGCAGGGGTTGGAGAGTGTCCTCAGTGAAGGACAATTCCTGGCCCAATGTCCCTCCTTACCACATTTGAAGCAAGCTCCAGGGGGTGTCTTATTAGGACGGAGGGGTGATGACCTTCTCTGAATGGCCTGGGCCAACATTTGGATTTTGGCATTTTCAGACCTCTGCCTATGGCGTTCACTTTCATCCTCTCTACCATGAAAGACCTTGAAAGTGACAGTGAGGATTTCGGTCTGAGGAGTAGCAGGGCCCTGTTCAAGGTTTTTAAGCTTGGCTTTAATGTCAGGGTAGCTTTGGGCCAGAAAATATGTCATTAAGACATGATGGCCATCAGGGGTTTCTGGGTCGAGGTTTGTGTACTGTTGAAGGGTTAGTCTATCCAGGAATTCTGAAGGTGTTTCCTCCTTCCTTTGAATGACCTCCTGCACCTTTTGAAAGTTAACAGCCTTGCAGGTGGCCTTTTACAGGCCTGCCAAGAGGCAGGATATAAAAAGGTCACAAGACTGTAAGCCTTCAGGGGTGTTGTAATCCCATAGGGGATCCTGCTCTGGGACAGCATGAGGGCCCGTGGGGTGGTTAGGATTGGTCCTATGATTTTCATCAGCATGGGCTTGGGCTAGCTCCCAGACCCGTCGCCTTTCCTCGGGGAGATGTGTATTGGCCAAGAGCATGTAGATATCATGATGAGTGAGGCTATATGCTTGTAGGACCCATTGAAACTCCCGAATGTAAGTGGTGGGGTCAGTGGTGAATGAGCCTAACTTCCTCTCTAGCTGAGTAATGTCCGACATGGAGAAGGGCACATGGACTCTGATGACACCCTCGGGACCAGCTACCTCATGAAGGGGTGCGATTGTCTTGGGGGTGGGAAGGAGTCCCTTAGACCTGGTAACAGGAGGACTGAAAGAGGCAGGTGGCGGACAGAAAGGAGAGGGAGGGGAAGGGAGTGTCTCTGTGGAGAGGAGGAGGTGGAGCAGGCAGAATAGGGCGGAGAGGAGGGGGATGAAACGGAAGGCTGAGGATCTGTGGAATCAGGCAGAGGAAGAGGAGGGTATAGCAGGAGAGAAGGGGCAGATGGGGCTGCGGGATAAGGTGGGGGTTCATCTGCTGGGTCAAATGAGAAAGAATCTGTGAAGTCAGGAGTAGAAGTAGGGGAAGAGAGGGGTTTGCAAGCAAGGAGGACCTGAGAGGGAGGGCAGGAGGAGCAGAGAGCAGGGTGCTGTGTGAGAAGGCTAAAACCTTCAATGCAGGGAATTTCCCTCCACTTTTTCAGATGCTGGAAATAGTTAAAAAGGTCCCAGAGGAGGTTTGGATCTAAGGAGCCTTCTGGAGGCCAATGATTGCCATTATCCAATGGATATGTAGGCCAATCTTGGGTACAGAATTTGATTAGAAGTTTGGGCTTGATGTCTTGTGTGAGGGAGAGTGTGGCCAGATTTTTTATGAAACATTTGAGAGGTGAGGCTTCAGGTGTAGACGAAGAGGTGCCCAAAGTCACAGGGAGATATGGGAGAGAGAGAGAGAGAGAGAGAGAGAGAGAGAGAGAGAGAGAGAGAGAGAATAAGAGTAAGCGAGAGAGACAAAGAGAAAACCCGGGCTGGAATGGCTTCCAGGAAGCTCAGGGTGAACGGGTGTCAGGTGGGCATCCCCAAAATGACCAGCCGTAGTGAGGAAATACAGAGGGCACTACCTGGTCGTCACCAGTGAAGTGCGATCTGTGAGACCCAGTGGGGTCGGAGCCACGGGCAACCTGACGTCAGGAAAGTTTTCGACCACAGCGGAAGAAGTCAGTAATGAAAACAGAACTCTGGCTCTGGCAGAACGCAGTTCCAGGCCGGGAGTTCAGTTTTCCCCGAGAAGAGAGGCATCTTCAGCCAGACACAACAGCCCCGCAGGAAACAGCAACTCTAGCCGGCAGCGGCAGCAGAGGAGGGAAAAAACCACAGAGCCTCTCGTGTAAACTCAGAAGCCTCACGCCCCAAAGGGAAACGGATCACCAGAGGGTCCACTTCGGCCAGTAAAGGTCTTAGTGGGAGGAATTCACTCCCACCCTACTGGGCGTCTGGAGTGTGCCGGACGATCACGGTCACAAACCCAGCGGTAGCCCAAAGGGAGTTGGCGAGCCGGGGACAGGGGACACTTACCTACGCCAGATCAGTGGTGAGTGCAGGAAGCCAGAGTCTGAAAAGAGCGGACCAGGGTGGAGTGCCTCGGCGGAGCGGGGGACGGGGCTCTTGTTAAAAAGAGCTCACCCATATCCTCACACGGGGCACCAGAATGAAAGAATTCCCCACGCAAAGACACTTCGCCAGGAGAATTCCAATTTTATTGCAAAAAGCTGTGTGCTTATATAGAACTAAGGGGGAGATGGTAGGGCTTAGATAAGTGGCAGGCAACCCATTTATTGGCAAGTTCTTTCAGATATCAGCTCCGGAGCCCAGGAATTAGTTCTCATTGGGGCTAAGGTTCCCCGCCAGTGAGATTTGAAATTGGCGCTGGCGGGAGAGTTCACACGGGTGGGAACTTTTCGCGCCACTGCAGAAAAGAAGAAGGTAGGAAGAAGAGGTGCTTAGGCGCCATGTTGGGGTTTTTTCTCTGGGGTATGGCTGCCGTTTATACTTTTCCCAACACTAACCATAAACAGCCCTAATCCTAGGACTAAGGCTAACTCTAACCCTAGACCTATTCCTAGCCCTAATTTAGCCCTAATCCTAACCCAAACTCTAGCCCTAAGACTAAGTCTAACTCTTTCCATAGACCTATTCCTAGTTCTAACCTTATCCTTTACCATAACCCAAACACTAGCCCTAATCTTAGCTCTAACACTAGCCACAGCCCTAACTCTAGAATTAACCATAACTCTAAATCTACTCCTAAGCCTAAACTCACCCTATCAGTAGCAATAACACTAACGCTAATTATAAAACTACACTTAACTTTAGCTTTAATCCTGAAACAAAACCAAGCCATAGGACTAACCCTAAACCTTAATGTAAATCAAATCCTAACCCTACATCTAGCCCTAAGCCTACCCTTATTTGAATCTTATCCCTAACCATAAAATGAACAGTTACCCTGACTCTGACCCTAACACTAACCCTAGTTCAAAACACCATCCTAAACCTAAACCTAATCCTAAAACTAGAATTAGTCCTAAATGTAACCGTAAAACTAGCCCTAATCATAACCTTAGTTCTTACATTAGCTGTATCCCTCTAGGAGAACCCAAACATAACCCAAAAACCTAGCCCTAGTCCAAGACCCAAACCTAGCTTTAAACCTAACTCGAATCCTAAACCTAGTCCTAATCTTTAACCTAAACTTAACCCTAACTTTAATCCTTGCACTAATCCTAAAGCTAACCCTACCCCTAGCCCTGACTCGAACCATAAACGTAGCCCTAACCATAGCTCTACCCTCTCCATTACCCAAACCCTAACACTAACCTAAGGCTAATCCTCAGGCTAACCCTAGTACTATCCCTAAACCTAACCTGTCAATTACTCTAAAACTAACCTTCACCCTACCCCTAAAATATCATTATGCTAAATGTAACCTTAACCCTAATGCTAACTCGAGCCCTAATTCTAACACAAAACCTAACCCTAAACCTAATCCTAACTCAAACACTAACCCTAACCCTAACACTAACACTAACCATAACACAAACCCTAACCCTAACCATAAACCTAAAACTAACCCTAAACCTCACCCTAACACAAACCCTAACACTAACCCTAACAATAACCATAACACTAACCCTAACCCTAACAGTAACCCAAAACCTAACCCTAAAACCAACTCTATCTGTAACCATAAGCCTAACCCTAACACTTATGCTAATCCTAACCCTAACCTGAAACCTAACCCCAAGACAAAACCTACCCCTACCCCTAACCCTAAAACTAACCCTAACACTAACCTTAACCCTATCCCTTACACTGACACTGACCCAAACACTAATCCTAACCCTAACCCTAACACTAAACCTAACACCAATCCTAACCCTATCACTATCACTAACCCTAATCATAACCCTAAACGTATCAATAACCCTAACCCAAAACCTAACTCGAACACTAACACTAACCCTATCCCTAAACAAACAGTAACACTAACCTTTATCTAAAAAATAAACGCAAACTTAACCCTAACCCTAACCCTCAACCTAACACTAACTTTATCCTTAACCCTAACCCTATCACTTACTTTAAACCTAACCCTAACCATAACCCTAAACCTAAGCTTAACACTAACCCTAAACCTATCCCTAAACCTAACACTATCCTTAACCATAACTCTAACACTAAACCAAACACTGAAACTAACCCTAACCCTAAACCTAACACAAACTCTAAACCTAACACTCACCCTAAACCTAACCCTAACACGAACCCTAACCCTAACACTAACAATAATCCTAACCCTATCCCTAACACTAAAAGTAATCCTAAAACTAACCCTTAACATAACTCTAACCCTAACCTCAAATCTAACTCTAACACTAACCCTAAACCTAAACCTAACCCTAACCCTAATACTAAACCTAACCATAACACAAACCCTAACACTAAGCCTAAAACACACCCTAATCTAAACCTAACACTCACTCTATCCCTAATCCTAACCCTAACCCTAATCCAAACGTTAAAAATAAACCTAACCCTAACCCTAAACATTACCCTAAACCTAACCCTAACCCGATCCCTAACCCTAAAACTAACACTAACACTAACACTAAACTTAAACCTAACTCAAACCCTTAAACTTACCCTACCCCTACCTCTAACCCTAACCTTAACACTAACCCTAACACTAATTATAAACCTAACACTAACACTAATCCTAAACCTAACCCTAATCCTATACCTAACCAAAACCCTAACCCTAACCATAATCTGAACACAAACCCTAACACAAACCATAACCGTAAACCTAACCCAAAACTAACCCTAACCCTTACTGAACCCTAACACAGACCCTAACAATACACATAAATCTACACCTAAAACTAACCCTAACCCTAACACTAAGCCTAACCCTAACCCTAACCCTAACACTAACCCTAAACCTATCCCTAAACCTAACACTATACCTAACATTAACAGTAACCCTACACTAACACTAACCCTAACATGGAACCTAACCCTAACCATAACGCTAACACTAACACAAACAGGAACCCTAACCCTAATCCTAACACTAACCCTAACCCTATTACTAACACAAATCCTAATCCGAACACTAACCCTAACACTAACCCTAAACCTAATCTTAACCCTAACCCTAACACAATCACTAACCGTAACCCTAACACGAAATCTAATCCGAACCCTAACCCTAACACTAATCTAACCCTAATACTAAAGCTATACTAACCATAACCCTAAGACTAACCCTAATGCTAAACCTAATCATAACCCTAACACTAATTCTAACCCTAACCCTAACTCTGTCACTAAACCTAACCCTAACCCTAAACCTAACCATAACCCTAAACCTAACACTAACCCTAAACCTAACACTAACCCTAACACAAACACGAACCCTAACCCTAACCATAACCATCACTCTAACCCTAACCCTAACACAAACCTTAACAAGAACCATAAATCTAACACTAAAATAACCCTAAACCTAACCAAACCCTAACCCTAATACTAACACTAACCATAATCTGAACCCTAACTGTATCACTAACCCTAACTCTAACCCTAACTCTTAACCCTAACCCTAACATTATAATTAACCATATCCCTAACCCTAAATAAAACACTAACCCTAACCCTCATTGTAACACTAACCCAAACCCTAATCCTAACACTAAAATAACCTAATCCTAATGGAAACAATAACACAAACCCTGACCTAACACACACCTTAACCCTAACACTAACACTAACCCTAACCCTAACCTTAACTCTTAAACTAAATATAAGTTTAACCAGAACTCTAAACTAATCCTTACTCTAACACTAACACTAACCCTGTTACTAACCCTAAACCTAACCCTAACCCAAACCATAACACTAAACATAACCCTAACCCTAACACTAACCCTAACCCTAAACCTAAACCTAAACCTATCCCTAAACTTAACACTATCCCTAACCCTAACACTAACACTAACCCTAACCCTAACACTAACCTTAAAACTAAACCTAATTTTAACAATAAGCCTAAACTTAACCCTACCACTAACCCTAAACCTAACCCAAATTCTAACCCTAACCCAAACCATAACCCTAACCCTAAACCTAACTGTTACATAAAACCTAACCATAATCTTAACCCTAACAATAAGCCTAACACTAACATTAACTCTAACACTAACCCTAACCCTAAACCTAACACTAACACTAACTCTAACCCAAAATCTAACACTAACCCTAACGCTAATACTAACCCTAAACCTCACCCTATCCCTAACCCTAACCCTATTACTAACACTAAATCTAACACTAAACATAACCCAATCATTAATCCTAAACCTAACCCTAACTGTAATATTAAACCTAATCCTAAAATTAACCCTAACACTAACCCTAATCCTAACACTTATTCTAACCCCAATACCAACCATAATGCTAACCCTAACCCTAACCCTAAACTTAACAAAACCCTAACTTTAACCCTAATCCAAACACTAACCCTAAACCTATCACTAACCCTAACACTATTTCTAATCCTAAGCCTAAACATAAACCTAAGAGTGACACTAAGCCTAACCCTAAATTTAACCCTAACCCTAACACTAACCATAAACTACCCTAACACGAACCTTAATCCTAACCCTAAAACTAATCCTAACACTAAACCTAACCCTAAATGTAACCCTAAACCTAAAACTAAACCTAACACTAACCCTAACCCTAACACAAAGCCTAACCCTAACACAAACCCTAACCCTAAACCTAACTCTAAGACTAATTCTAAACCTAACCATAACCCTAAAAATAAACCTCATCCTAACCCTAACCTTAAGCCTAATGTAAACTTAACCATAAACCAAACCATAACCCTAACACTAACACTAACCCTTAACCTAGCTATAACCACATCCTTATCCTAAACTGAAGCCTAACTCTAACCCTAACCCTGATGGTAACCCTTGCCTTATTCTTAGCCCTAGCACTAACCCTAGATCCAAACCTAACTCTAAATCTAACCCTAAATCGATGTCTAATCCTATTCCTAAAACTAGACCTAACCCTAGCCCTAATATAACCCTAGCTGTAATTTAGCCCTATCCCTAAACCTAACCCTAACCCAGCCCTAAGAATAACTCTAACCCTCACACTAGCCCTATCACTCTCTATTCTTGTCCCTTATCATAACCCTAAGCCTAGCCCCTACCCTAGTGCTAACCCTTGCCTTTTCCTTATCCTTAGCACTAATCTTAGGCAAACATAACTCTAAATCTAGCCCTAAACCGAAGCCTAAGCATAACCCTAACACTATCCCAAACCATAACACTAATCCTAAAATGAGCCATATCCCTAGCCCTAGCCCTAAACTAAACCAACCCAGAGCTCTAACCCTAACCATTAACCTAAACCAAACCCTAACCTTACAAATAGACCTAACCCTAGCTCTAATTTGAGTTGGAAGCCAAACCCTAAAACTAACCCTGAACCTGACACTGACCCTACACTTTTAGCTCTAAACATCACCCTAACCCTAAATTAAACCCTAACACTAAACCTAGCACTTAAACCCTAAAACTAGCCCTAATTGTAAACCTAGTACTTACATTAGCTGTAATCCTAACCCTTGCCCTAACATACACCAAAACCTAGCCCTAACCCTAACTTTAAATCTAACCTAACCCTAACACTAGCCCTAATTGTAACCATAACTTTAGCCTTAAACTGATCTCTAACTCTATCCATTAATATAACCATAACCCTAACCATAATGATAACCCTAGGCATAAAACTAACCCTATCCCAACTCCTAACCATTTCATTACCCTAAACCTAACATGAATCCTAAATCTAACCCTATCATTACCCTAACCCTAACCCTAAAATTCATTCAAGCCCAAACTTGAAACCTTAACCTATCCCAAACCCTCACCCAGACCTTGACCCTAATAATACCCCTAGCTCTAAACTTGTCCGTAACCCAACACCTAACACTTAGCCTAGACGTAGTCATAAACCTAATCCTAAAACTATCTTTAACCATAATTCTGGACCTAAAATTAGCCCTAGCCCCAATCCTAGCCCCCTCTAAAAACACACCTAGCCCTAATTCTAGCCCTAAAACTATCCATAATAATAACCCTAACTCTAGCCCTACACCTAACCCTAATTCTCAGCCTCACCCTACCTCTAAATCTACCTATAATGTCATCCCTTACCCTAAATTTAAACCTAACCCTAACCCTAAACCTAGGCTTAAACACAAAACCTAGCCCTAATCCTAGCCCTAATTTAGCTCTATCTATAACCCTATCCTAACCCCAGCCCTAAGACTAACTCTAACTTTTGCCATAGCCCTAGCCTTATACCTAGTTCTATCCCTATCTGCTACCGTAAACTTAACACTAGCCCTAACATTTGCCCTCAAGTTAGTCCCAGCCCTACCCTAACTCTAAATCTAACTTCAAACCTAAGCCCAAGGCTAATACTAACACTAGCCCTAACCCTAATCCTAGCAGTAAACCAAAACCGAGCAATAGCCCTAACCCTAAACCTTAACTTAAAACAAGCACTAACACTTCACCTAGACCTAAACCTAGCCCTAATTCGAGTCCTAATCCTAACCTTAAAACTAATCCTGACCCTGAATCATATCCTAACACTCACTCTAGCTCTAAACTCTGCCCTAAATTCAAACCAAACACTAACATTAATAATAGCCCTAATTCGACTCTTAACGCTAAACCTAAAACTAACCCTGACCATGACTCCTATCCTAACAAGAACCACAGCAATAAATATCACCCTAACCTTAAACCTAACCCTAGCACTCAAACTATCATTAACCCTAACCCTAAAACTAACTCTAATGGTAACCCTAGTTCTTACATTAGCCCTTGACCTAATCATAGCCCTAAAACTACCACAAAACTAGCCCTAAACTGAGCCCTAAACCTAGCTTTAACTCTAACTCTAACTCTAACCATAGCCCTAAACGTAGATCTAAATAAATCCATTACCCTAAGTGAAACCCTAAACCTAATAGTAGCCCTAGACTTATCCAGAGTCCTCAGACTAACCAAAACCCTAACCCTATTAATAGTCCTAACCCTAGCCTTCATTTTAGCTCTAACACTATCCCAAATGCTAACCCTAACCCTGACACTTATTCTGACCCTAACACTAAACCTAGGTATAACCCTAACCCCAACCCTAACCAAAATTTATCATAAACCTATACCTAGACCTAACTCTGAACTTAACTCTCAGCATAGCCATAATCATACCTCAGAACTTAACCCTTACACTAAACATAACTCTAAACCTAATCCTAGTTCTAACCCTCATCTTAACCCTACCACAAGACCTAATCCTAACCATAGCATTAGCCCTAACTTTAACTCTAACTGTATCCATTACCTTAAAAACAACCCTTACCATAATGCTAACCCTAGGCTTAACCCTAACCCTATTGGTTTCCCCAAACCTATCAATTACCCTAAAGCTACCCTGAACCCTAAACCTAAACCAATAATTACAGTAACCCTAACCCTAATGATAATTTCAGCCCTAACCCTAACCTCAAACCTCAACCAAACCCTAAAACTGACCGTGACCCTAATAATTCCCCTAGCTAGAAACCTGACTCTTACCCTACCTAACCCTTACACTAGACCTAGCCATAAAATTAACCCTAAAACTATTCCTAATCTTAACCATAGACCTGATATTAACCCTAGCCTTAATCCTAGCCCTAACCCTATCACAAACCCTAGCCCTTATCTAGACCTGAACATAGCATTAATTTTATCCCTAACCCACACCCTAGGCCTAACCCTAACACTAACCCTAGCAGTAATCTTAGCCCTAATTTAGCCCTATCCTTAACCCTAACCATAATTCTAGCCCAAAGACTAACTCTAACTCTCACCCTAACCCTAACCCTAGTTCTAACTCTATCCCTTACTATAACCCTAATCCTAGCCCTAACCCTTGGTGTAACCCTAGCCCTATTCATAGCCCTTGTCATAACCCTAGATCTAACCCTAACTCTAAATCTAACCCGAAACTTATGCCTAAACCTAAACCTAACACTAGCCCTAACACTAAAGCTAATCCTAAAACTAGCTCTAACCCTAGCTCTGGCCCTAAAACAAACCAAGTCATAGCCAGAATCCTAACCCTTAACCTAAACCAAACCTTGCACCTAGCCCTAACCATATCCCTAATTCTAGTCATAACCCTAACCCGAAAACTAACCCTGACCCTGACTCTGACCCTAACCCTAACCCTGGCTCTAAACATCATCATCACTGCAAACCTCAACCTAACACTAGACCTAGCCCTAACCCTAACTCTATAATTAGTGCTAATCATAACCATAATTATACATTAGCTGTAGCCTTAACCCTAGCCCTAACCTAATCCAAAAGCTAGCCTTAATCTGAGTCCTAAACCTAGCTTTAACCATAAACTTAAACCTAAGCCTAACCCCAAACTAGCCCTAATCCTATACATAACCCTAGCATTAACCTTAGGTCTAAACCTATCCATTACCCTAACAATAACCCTAACGTTAAGCTAACCCTATGCCTAACCCTAACCCTATCCATTACACTAAGCCAAACCTAAACCCTAAAACTAACCCTGTCAGTAACCTAAACCTAAACCCTAACCTAATCAAAACCCTAACCCTGACTCTGATCCTAAATATAACCCTAGATATAAACCTGAATCTTACCCTAAACCCAATCCTTACACTATACCAAGCCATAAGCCTAACACTAAATCTAGCCCTAACTATAACCCTAGTCCTGACATTAGCCCTAGCCCTAATACTATCCTTAATGCTAACACAAAGCCTAAACCTTATCCTAGCCATAAACTTAGCCTTAATCATAAGCCTAACCCTAACTCTAGCCCTAACCCTAATACTAACACTTGCCCTAGCCCTAAACCTAGCCAAACAACATCCCTTAACCTAAATGTAACCCTAATTCTAACCCTAATTCTTGTTGTCACAATTGCCCTATCCTTAGCCTTAGCTTTAACACTAGATTGAAAACTAACTTTAAATCTAACCCTAACTCGATGTGTAAGTCTAAAACTAGCCCTAACCCTGATGTTAATTCTAAAACCATCTCTAACCCTAGCCCTAACTCTAACCCTAGCTTTAATTTAGCCTTATCCCTAACCCTAACCCTAACCCTAGCCCTAAGAATAACTCTAACACTCATACTGGCCCTTTCACTCATTCTAATCCTCTCACTTAATTAGGAACCCTAACCCTAATCATAGTTCTAACCCTAATTCTAACCTTCACCTTATCTCAAAGCCTAGCTATAATTCCATTCCTTACCCTTAACTTAACCCTAATCCTAAACCTAACGCTAGGCCTAAGGTGAACACTAACCCTAGGCCTAATTCTAGCCCTAATGTAACAATATCCCTAACCGTAACCCTAACCCTAGCCCTAAGACTAACTCTAACAAATACACTAGCCCAATCTCTACTTCTAACCCTATCCATTACCGTAATCCTAACCCTAGCCCTATCCCTAGCCCTAAAGCTAGCAATAACCATTTCCTGATCTTTATTTCTAGTCCTAACCCTAGATCTAACCCTAACACTAAATCTAACCCTAACCCTAAGCCTAAGCCTAACATTATCACTAGCCCGAGTCCTAATGCTAATCATAAAAATAGTACTAACCCTAACCCTTGCAGTAAAACAAACCCGAGCAATAGCCCTGACCCTAAACCTTAACTTAAACCAAACCTTAACACTAAGTCTAGACCTAACCCTAGCCCTAATTCGAGTCCTAATCTTAACCTTGATACTAACCCTAACTCTGATTCGTATCCTAACACTCACCCTAGCTCTAAACACCACCCTAACCTAAAACAAACCCTTAAAGTAAACCTAGCGTTAATTCGAGTCCTAAGCCTAATGCTAAAAGTAAACCTGACCCTATTAACCTAACACTAACACAGCTCTGAATTTCACACTAACTGTAAACCTAATCCTAACACTAGAGGTTTAACCCCTAACCATCACCCTAAAACTAAACCTAAAAACCAGAGTTCTTACATTAGTCATTGCTCTAACCCTAGCCTTAATCCTAACACAAAAACTAGCCCTAATCCGAGCAGCAAACCTAGCTTTAACCCAAACCCTAGCCCTAATCCTAGATCTAACCCAATCCCTTACCCCATGCCAAGCCCTATACATATGCTAATCCTAATCCTAATCCTTAACCTAACCCAAACCCTAACCCTACTAATAGGGTTAGGGTTTGGGTTAGCTTAAGGATTAGGATTAGGATTAGGTTAGACTTAATCCTTAAACTAACCCAAAACCTAACCCCAGTCCTCATTCTAGCTCCAACCATAAACCAAACCCTAACCCTAACCCTGATCCTTATTCTGACCCTAACAGTAATCATAGGTCTAACCTGAACCTAACCCTAAACCGAACCCTAACACTAGCCTTGCTGGTAAACTTATACCTAAACCTGAAACAAACACTAGCCCTAGTCCTAAACCAAATCCTAATCTATCCATAACTCTATGCCTAGACCAAAAGAAAAACCTAGCCATAGCCCTAATAATAACACTTAGCCTAAAGCCCAAAACTAACCTTTCCCCTAATTTTAACTCTGGTCCTAATACTGGCTTTCACATTAACCATAACCCTAAACTGAACACTGACCCTGACACCAACACTAAACCTAGCTCTAAACATTACCGTAACCCTAAAACTATACTTAGGTCTAACATTGACCCTAAAACTAGCCCTATCATTATCAAAGTTCTTACATTTGCCATAGCCCTAACCTATTGCAAAACCCTACCCTAACCCCAGCTCTTCCCTAATTTAACCCTAAAGCTAACCATAACCGTAACCTTAGTCCTAATCTTAAGCATAACACTAGCCCTGTCACTAGGTCTAAGCCTATCCATTACCCTAATGATAACCCTAGTGCTTCTGCTAACCCTAGGCTGAATCCTAATCCTATTCTTAACCCTAACCCTATCCATTACCCTACACTTAACCTGAACTCTAAACCTAAAACTATCATTAACCTATCCCTAACCATAATGATAACTCGAGCCTTATCCCTAAACCTTAATCTAATAAAAACCCTAATCCTGACCCTTACCCTAATAATACCCATAGTTCTAAACCTGACTCTAACAAGAAACGTGACCCTTACAATAGACCTAGCTATAAACCTAACCCTAAAACTCTATGGGTGTGTGGGGAGGGAAGAATAGAAGATTGTTCATTGGATTAGAGTGAACAGAAGCAGCGATGGGAATAGGAAGCCCGTAGAATGAATTGGGCAGTAACTTTCCTGTGTACATTATGAACACCTGACCATTGTGTTATATGGGAAGTTATATTCCATGTATGTACAATATGTCCAAATATACTCTACTCTCATGTATATCTAAAAAAGAACAAATAAAAAAGTTAATTAAATATTTCCACATATCAGTGATACAGATTTTATAGCCTTTCCTTTTTAACAAAGACAGACTTTATATATTTTAGGATATACAAATTTAAAGTCAACTTTGAATCTCTCTATCCACGTTTCATACAAAATGTTGAATGGGTTAAACTATAGGAATGCTGTCTGACACAGACTGTTACATATATGTTAGCTGCTGTCATTGTCATCATCATCAAAGTTTGTAGCCATCAATCGTGTATATCAACCATTATTGAAAAATACACAGTGTGGTCTGGGATTGTGCCTAGCAAGAGTGAGGAACTGGGTTCAATTCTCAGCACCGCATATAAATAAACAAAGTCTATTGTCAACTAAAAAACATATTAAAAAAACACACAGTGTGTTTAGGGAAACTCTGTACTATCATTTTGGAGATAGCACAGAAAAAATGTCTAATGTTGCCTTTTGTTCTAATATTTCTTTTTTCTTTTTCCTCTTCTCTCTCTCTCTCTCTCTCTCTCTCTCTCTCTCTCTCTCTCTCTCTCTCGGCAGTAGGGATTGAACCTAGGGTGCTTAACCACTGAGCCACATTTCCACCCATTTTTAATTTTTACTTTGAGACAGGGTCTCACTAAATTGCTTAGGGCCTCACTAAGTTGCTGAGGCTGGCTTTGAACTTGTGATCCTTCTACCTCTATCTCCTGAATTGCTGTGATTATAGGCCTGTGCCACTGTAACTGGCTGCTTCACCATTCTTTGACAAATTTTTTTTTTAGTACAAATAACAGATAACAATCATATTTCTTCAAATGTTTTATAAAAAACCAACTGGACTGGGAATGTAAATCAGTGATAGAGCACTTGCTTAACATGTACAAGGACCTTTCTTCAATCCCCTGAATCACAGGGGGAAAAAAAAGAAACTAAAATCAGTCTAAAAGTAAAATTTTAGATTTTTTTCTATTACATATCCTATTTTTATCTTATAATAAAAGTTGTAATTACCAGAAATGTTCATTTTTTAGCATACAAAATCCCGTTTTCATCTGCAAAAATTTTTATGAAAGTATAACACTTTTTAAAAATTCATTTATTTTTACTTTTCCTTTTTTGAGGGGGCAGGTCTGAAGGTTGAAATTAGGGGTGCTTTATAACTGAGCTACATCCTAGCCCTTTTTTATTTATTTATTTATTTATTTATTTATTTATTTATTTTGAGCCAGGATCTCACTAAGTTGCTTAGGGCTTTGCTACATTGTTGAGACTGGCCTCAAATTTGTGAACTTCATGCTTTAGCCTGCCAGATTGTTGGAATTACAGGCTTGTGCCACAACACCCAGCAAAAATATATTTATTTTCAGTTGACAAACATTTTATTTATTCATTGTATACAAAGTGTAACAGTATTAATTTATTTTAAATTAATAGGAAATTTGGTAATATGTTTAACTCCAGAATAATAGAGTAATATACGTATTTAATTGGTTATCATTCAGGTAATCATTTCATATTTAGATTTATTTATTATACTTAAAGGAAGAGTAGAGTCTTTAAAGCATATATATATCATATTTTATTAATTTATTTGTTAAATATTTGATTTCTTGCTTTTAATTCATTAAAATAAAGGTTTTTGTCTGTTTAAAGATATCTTAAAATCAATTGTCTAGCACTTGTTCTTGGGGAAGAGGATGTAACTCAGTAGTAAATTGCTGGCCTAGCATATAGGAGTCCCTGGGTCCTATCCCCAGAACCTCAAAAAAAAAAAATCTAGCAGTGTTTTCTAATCTCCTTTGGGTCTTTTAAAAATCTGGTAAATCAGATGTGGTGATTCACACTGTATTCCGAGCATCGGAAGCTGAGACTGGAGAATGCCTGCACAACATATAAAGAATCTATCTCCAACAAACAAGCAAAAGTAACCTGATAAGAATATAGAATTGGGGCTGGGGTTGTGGCTCAACAGTAGAGCACTTGCCTGCCATGTGTGGGGCCCTGGGTTTGATCCCCAGCACCACATATAAATTAATAAAATAAAGGTATGTGTCCAACTACAACAAAAAACTAAATATTAAAAAAAGAAGAATTGCTCTGGGGGTGGTGGCACATGCCTATAATCCTATTGACTCAGGAGGTGGAGGCAGGAGGATCATGAGTTTAAAACTGGCCTCAGGAATTAAGGCATGACCCTAAGAAATGTAGTGAGACCCTCTCTCAAAATAAAAAAAAAGGCTTGGAAATTTGGCTCAGTGGTTAAGTGCCCCTGGGTTCAATCCACAGTACAAAAAGAAATATATATATATATATATATATATATATATATATATATATATATATATATATATATATATATATATTTCATTCCATAAAAGTTGACATAACAGACATACATTTTGCAGATAAATTTTAGAGAGTTTGCAGATACAGTGTAACTTAACTCTTCTACCCCATGTTTAGAGTAACTATTGTGTGATAATATAGTTCATGGATTTGTATTTATTTTTATGATTGACATATATGATTTTTATGATTGACATATGTGATCATCATATATTTATATTGGCATGTATTTATCTTTTCTGTTAGGCTTACCTCATTTTTCTTCTGGTCTTTTCTGCTGCTGGGGAAGGGATACTTTTATTGCACTTAAAGTTTACTACTGGTTACTGGATGATATTTAGAAGCCAGGTAAGAGATCGTCTAAAAAGTTACAATGTAAGTTTATGTCTTAATGTTTTCTATATGTTTTTCAAACATTTCTTCTGATCCATCTAGTCTCAACATTTGAGAGGTATGTTTTCCATAAGTTTTTCAATGGTATTTTTATAAATGTTCATTGACAACTATAATAAAAATTTAAAGGAAGGAAAAATCGTTGAATATACCAAGTTCTGCTCATTCATATTATAGGTTAGGTTATGTTCAGAATTTGTAAGTTTATTTTTATAAGATAAAATTTTTGATCATTTTATGCCTTTTATAATGAAGTTACTGCTGGCTTGTTGAGTCTTACAGAAAAAAAAAAGATAACAAGTTTCCTTCTGTTTGTTGCAAGCTTGCAACCTCCAGTTTCCAGATTCAAATTGATCTTTTCTTCTGACTCACAATAATATAAATGAATTTACTGGAGGTTGAAAAGAAAGTTCTCCATCAGTGTGATTCAGAATGTTCCACAAACCAGTACTAACACCATCATTTGAGAACTTGTTAGAAATACCTATTCTTTGTGCCTATGGCAGACCCCCTGAATCTTAACTTGGGGATGGAGAGGGCAAGGTTGGTAGGAGAAACTGTATTCACATCATTTAGGTAGCAATCACCGACTGGAAGTCTGGATAGGAAATGCGAAATGGAACAACTCTTTTGACTATCTATACCACATAAGTGGTTTTCCTTCCTCCCTTTGTAGAGGTATTTATGGATCAGAAATCTTTTTATTCAGTTTTCATGTGTTTGACATTTTTCTGGATGGTCAAGATTGCTAGAATTCTCACCTTTTATTAATTGGGAACATCATTTGCCTATGGACCCTTTTGTGTTTTAGGAAACAAAACTTTCCTATTGTACTATTACTGGACAAACATTAAACTGAAACATAGAAGTAATAAAATTTCTGAATGTTTTAGTTAAAAAGCATTAAAGTCTAGATGTTGTTAAATGACTTATTCCAAGGTCATACAGGTGGCAAAGCTAGGATTTAGACCTCAGCCATCTTATTTCTTAATTTTATGATCTTTCCAGAACACAACACCATCTTACAAATGAGATACACCAAATCTTACATCTCATTTGATGTATGATAGTAGAAATCTATTTTTAAATTTTAAATACCAATTTTTAAAATTGAGTGTTTTTTTAAAGTCAGCTCTTAGTCATCAGTTTTCTTATATATTTGCTTTGCTTTTGGTATATGCTATAAAATAAAAGTTTCTGCCTAAAAATTACTTAGATTTTGAAATACTATGGATTTCAAAAGTAGAATCTAGAGCTATAAGGAACTTTAAAAATCACCCAGCCCAATCCCTGACTTCACAGATGAAAAACTGTTCCAAAAAGAGAAAGTCACAAATTGTTAGAGAAAAAACCAGAGCTGCAACCAAAATCTCTTACTTTTAATTCAATGCTTGTTTATCATATTATAACTGCTTTCTATATATATATATATATATATATATATATATATATATATATATATATGGACAGGTGAGAAAATATTTCCATGACACAGTCACCAAAAGTGACCATGTTTGTCTTCAGTTTTTAAGAGTATGTTTTCATTTTAAATGATCCACTCAATTGTAGAGGATTTGTCGCTGATATACAGGAATGCCTTTGATTTATGCGTATTGATTTTATATCCTGCCACTTTGCTGAATTCATTTATTAGCTCTAATAGTTTCTTTGTAGAGCCTTTTGGGTCTGCTAGGTATAGAATCATATCATCTTCAAATAGTGATAATTTAAGTTCTTCTTTTCCTATTTTTATGCCTTTAATTTCTTTTGTCTGTCTAATTGCTCTGGCCAGTGTTTCGAGAACTATGTTGAACAGAAGTGGAGAGAGAGGGCATCCCTGTCTTGTTCCAGATTTTAGAGGGAATGCCTTCAGTTTTTCTCCATTCAGAATGATGCTAGCCTGAGGCTTAGCATAGATTGCTTTTACAATATTGAGGTATGTTCCTGTTATCCCTAGTTTTTCCAGAGTTTTGAACATAAAGGGATGCTGTACTTTGTCGAATGCTTTTTCCGCATCTATCGAGATGATCATGTGGTTCTTATTTTTAAGTCTATTGATGTGGTGAATAACATTTATTGATTTCCGTATATTGAACCAGCCTTGCATCTCAGGGATGAATCCTACATGGTCATGGTGCCCGGCAAGGAGAAAATTCTTAAGAGTAGCCTTCCCAGAGCTAAAAAGCTACTAAGTGGCAAACTAGGATTTTTTACCTGGTCTCTCTCTTTGGCTTAGACCCCCGTAAAACAGTTTTTACAAAAAGGATATATTTATATCAAGTTAAAATTGATAAACTTTTAACTTCTTCTTCCTTATTTTATGGCACACAATCATTACCAGACAATGCAAGGCTAATTGTTTGATTTTCCCCTATTTCTCTTAGATAATCATTCTAATGCATTTATTGTATGTTTATTTTTTCATAAAACATGTATTATTTTATTTATATGTCATTTTAATGTTTTAATAGTGCATTATAGTTATATATAATTTTGGGTTCATTTTGAGATAATCACAAAAGCATTTGCTCCACTTCAGTCCCTAGTACTTCTTCTTTTCTTCCCCTCTTTCCCCCACCCATGTTCACTTCACCATATTCCCTTTCCTCTACTCTACTGGTCTTTTATTTACTTATACATTTTTAATTTTAAACACCATTTTTATTTGGTGTTTAATAGATGCACATAAATGTGAAAATCACTGTGGTATATTCATCTGTATACATAGCATAATTTGGTCAATTGCATTCTATCGTTTCTCTCTTTTCCCATCCTGTCTCCCTCCCCCACTGCTCCACTGATTTTCATGGGATCTGTACCCCTTTCTTTTTTCCTTGTTTCTGGCTTCTGGATATGAAAGAAAACAGTATACCCTTGACTTTCTGGATCTGTCTTATTTCACTTAGATGCTGTTCTCCAGTTCTATTCATCTAATAGCAAATGCCATGCATATCAATTTTTTAACTTTATAGTTTAGAAAGAATTTGAGATTCATAAAAGTTTGCAAAAAAAGTGATACATGGAGAACCATGAACCATTCACCCAGTTTCCCTCAGCTTCTCCCAATGGGGATGTCTTATATAACTGAAGTATGGTATCATTAGGAAATTGACATTAGTGTGGTACTGTTAACTAGCCTATAGACCTGATTTGGTTTCACGTTTTTACATTATCTCATCTGTGTGTCTGTGTGTTTGTACATACATGCTCACACTTGCATGTATGTGTGCATGTAGCTCTGTGAAATGTGACTTCATGCATAACTTCATGTAACCATTACCACAATCGAGGTACTGAACTAATCCATCACCACAAAGGTCTTTGTGTCTGCCTTTATAGTTAACACCTACCCACTCTACTGCCACACTTGAACTCTAACAACTGCTAATCAGTTATCTCTATATATGATTTTATTATGTTGAGGATGTTATGTAAATTGAATCATACTTCATATAACCTTTTGAGTGGCTTTATTCACTAATCATAATGCCCTCGAGATCCATCCAAGCGGATGCATGCATTGGTAGTTTATTCCTTTTTGTTGCTGAATAGTATTCACTCTTAGTGATGTCAGAATTTATTTAACCTTTCATCCACTGAAGGACATTTAGGTAGTTCCATTTTTTTACTAATACAACTAATATGCATATTTCACATGTAGATTTTTACATGACACATATGTTTCATTTCTCAGGGAATGCCCAAGGATATGAGTCAGTCATATGATGAGTGCCTGTTTTATTTTATACGAAATTGCCAAACAATGTTCCAAAATGGTTGTACAATTTTACATTACTCTCCAGCAATATGGAGAGGACCAGTTTCGATTTTCATCCACACTGAATCACCATTTATTGTTGTGGAATTTTGTTTAGTTTTGTTTTCAAAGAAGTGGTAATGGTTGTGTAGACCGCTATACAATATTTACATATCTCTAATGTTAAACATCTTTTCATATACTTATTTGCCATTCATCTTCCCTAATTGTTTCATTTGCTTATTTTCTAATTGGATTGCTGATTTTTGGACTATTAAGCATTTTGAAAATATTGATTTAAAAAATTTATTATAAAATGTCCCAGTTTAGCCATTTGAAAGTGTGCAGTTCAGTGGCTTTAACTACATTCACATTGTTGTGTAGCCATCATCACTATCCATCTCCAGAACTTTTTTGTCATCCCAAACAGAAACTACCCAGTAAATAATAAGTACTCATTAGCCTTTTCCCCAGCTCCTAAATATTGCTATTCTACTTTCTGTGTCTATGAATTTAACTATTTGAATGTATTTGTCCAGTGTCTGTTGCTATAACAAAATATCTGAGGCAGACCAGTTTATAAAGAAAAATATTTGTTTAGCTCAAAGGTTTGGATGCTGAAAGTATAAGCTGAAGCATCTCCCTTGAGTTTGGCCTCTGGTGAGGACCCTCTTGGTTATATCACATCATGCCAGATAACCTCATAGTGGGAGAGATTATGTGTGGGGGAGATCCCATGACAAGAAAGAAAGCCAGAGATTTAGGGGTCAGGACATTCTTATTCTTTGGAACCTAACCCCCTCTGAAAGGCATCATTGATCTTTTCCAATGGTAATGTCTCCAGTGACTCAACCACCTTCATCAGGCCACACCTCTTACAGCTTCCAGCACATCTAAATCATAGCAACTGTGTACCTCATATAATTGAAATAATAATATATTTGCCCTTTGTTTCTGGCTTATTTCATTGAGCATAATTTTTTTTGTTTCAACTATGTTGTATGTGTATCAGAATTCCATTCCTCTTTTTTTGTTAGTTTTTTGAGGGTATTTTTGTGATAAAAAATTCTAAAATTCAATTTTCAATCCAACATTTTTAAAAACTAGAAATTACAACCAAAATAAGCTGGAAGAAAAGAGAAACCCTCTAACACTTACAGAGATTCTCTTCCAGACTGTTTCCATAATTTTCATTAGAGAATCATTAGATAATCTCAATGGGATAGAGGGTCTTTATGTGCCAAACAGAAATAAAGGACTTCCCTGGCTGTTCCCTTTGTTGGTAAGTATTCTCTCCACATCCCTGGCTTCTTAATGAAGCAGGCCTACATTCTCTAACCTGAAAGGATGCCAGTAATTTTGAAGGCATCTGTCTTCTGGCACCACACCACTATGTGCAAAGTCTATAGCTGGGTTCCAAGAAGGCCATACAATTTTGAGTTGCAAATCTGTGATAAGTATATAAGACAATGACTGACAGGAAACATTTTTTTAATTACAGACTCAATCCATGTGGTTTATTTATCAGTGGAAGAAGTTAGAAATTAATTCCCCCCTCAAAAAAAACAAACAAACAAACAAACAAACAAACAAAAAAAAGCAAATAGCAAACAAATATCCTTGGAAATTACAGTCACATGTAGAGTGCACCCTAGAAAAGAGAAGGGGCAAAACAGTTGCCACCCACTTTCATCAAATACTGGATCTATTCAAGTGAAGAGAAAAGGCCACTTTCAAAAAGGAGCATAGTATTAAATGAGTCATTTACTGTACTCCTTCCTAAGAGCACCAGGTGGTAAAAACATTTTCTAAATGAGATCGAGGAAGTGGAATGTGGAATCAATCTATCCTTCTCACCTAAAGCTGCCCACTGATTAATGAATTAACAAAAAACTATAAAAAATTCCATACACATTGCCCTCACTGCAACAAAAGAATAGGAAGAAACAAACAAAAAATTAAGATGTCCCAGATTACTGTCTTGGTTGGAACCAGGCAATGGCTTCAACAAACTGGTCTGTTACAAAGTCATCACAAGAATATTTGCTTTTTGTGTGTGGTGGGGAGTGCTTATCCAGGATTGAACTCAGGGAACTTGACTACTAAGTCACATCTCCAGCCCTATTTTGTATTTTATGTAGAGACAGGGTCTCACTGAGTTCCTTAGTACCTTGCTTTTGCTGAGGCTGGCTTTGAACTGGCAATCTTCCTGCATCAGCCTACTGAGCAGCTGGGATTACAGGCATGCACCAATGCACCTGGCATGTTTTGCTTTTGAACAACAACAAAAATAGAGTTTTTTTAAAAAAAAAAACAATATAACAAAAACCAGTACTGATCACTTTTCTGACAACACACAATTACTCAAAATTAACTAGTATTGGGGAAGGCAGGCATACCTGTGAGCCTTGTCTCACACAAGTCCATGTGGGTAGGTGTAGGGCATTTGTATTAAATCAGAAACAAATTTTAACTTTTAATCTTTACTTTGAATTAAACATTGCTTTTAGTATGATGGTGACATCAGTTGTGCAGAAAGGGCTCTGGAGGGATATCATAGCAGTACACACCTGTGGCTCTTCTTCAGTTCTGGAGGCTCCAGGGCAGTCAGTATTGTATCATCGAACATACACTGTAGGCCTTCCTGTGTGAGTGCAGAACACTCCACATACTTAACAGCCTTCAGATCACTTGCCAGTTTTCAGGAGTCTCTGGAGACAGAGGCTTATTTGTTCTTGGCAATTTTCTCAAAAATGGAAGGGTCATCTTTAGTAAGCAAAAAAGGGGTGTTTGGACAATGGTGAGTATCTCAGGCAACCACTTTAATTTTACATTTTCAGTAGTGGAGAGACCACTGAAAAACAGACAAGAAATATATCTGTTCATGGATAATTCAGCAGTCATAATCTGTCATAATCCTTTTGCCCTGCACTGTCAAAAAATCAAAGAATATGTATTTCTCTGCCAATCCTAACTGACTGCATAGTTGTGAAAAATAGTGGGTACATATTCAGGTGGAAATTTGTCTGTTGTGTAGGATATCAGGAGGCATGTTCTACTAATGGCACCATAGCCCACAACATCAAACTTAATCATCTGAGTTGCAGAAATAATTTTGTGTTTACTTTAAATATTTCAAATTTGATGTTGCCCTCAGCTCCTCCAATGGGCCATTGACAGCACTGTAAAGGGTCTTCTAGACTGCCAGATAGGGACATACACATGGCTGTTTCTATGATTTTTGACCACTTTAAATATTTTATATAAATTAAATCAAATAGTATTTGTCCTTTATGACTTATTTCACTTAGGAAGTCAAGGTAAGTTTATCCATATTGTAAGTTATGACAGGATTTCTTTTTCAATACTGCAATATATATGGGTATGCATATAACTCTTCAAGATATATATATATTCTTTGGATATATACTCCAAATTGGAGTTGCTAGATCATACACTAATTCTATTTCTAATTTTTCAAGGAGCTTAATGTTTTCCACAGTGACCATACTATTTACATTCCCACCAATAGTGCACAGTGTTCTAATTTCTCTGCATCCTCTGCAACACTAATATTTTTTTTAATAGTTGCCTTCTGAATGGATGATTTCCATCTCCCAAAGGATTAGTGATGTTGAGGATTGTTTCATGTGCTTCTTAGTCATAGTACATCTTCTTTGGAGAAGTATCTAGTCACATACTTTGCCCATGTTTGAATATGGTTGTTTGGGGTTCTTTTTTTTGGTTGTAGGGGTCATTGTATATTCTGGATATTATACTCTTATCAGATACGGTTTGTAAATAGTTTCTCCCATGTTGTAAGTTGTCTTTTCAACCTAAAAGGTCCTGGGTTCATTTTCCAGTAAAACATACACACACACACCCAAAAAAATGTTATAATGTGCTAAATCCATTTTTAATCTTTTTAAACATTGTTTTTTAAATCTGTTAATTCCATTGTTTATTGCCAGTCTTTTAATCTGACTCATAGAATTCTACATAATGTGCATCTTTATATTTTATATATATTCATGGATAGATACCTATATTGCCTTCAGCTCCCAGCTACCACAGACAAGATTTTGATGAACCTAGAGGTACCTTTATAGATATATATAATCATTTTCCTGGCAGAGATTGCATATCTCCTACATATGCCATATTCTTATGTTCTTTAACTAAATACCAACAAATTTATTTTCATAATTACTGGAAGGAATTCCAATCTATGTTTCTACTGACCATCAAAGTGGCTTATGATGTGCCCTCAGGCCTACTAACACATTATCCACTAATATCATGGGTGTAAAGCAGTATCTAATTCTAATTGTAGTTCTATTACTGATGAATTTGAATACCTATTGATGTTTATTTGTCCGTTTTCGAAAATTTTCTTTTCTATAAAGTATTCATTTGCCTTTATTTCTTTTTCTATTTTCAGTTCTTCATTTTCCTTGTTGATTTATAAGGTTCTTTGTATATTCTAGATATTGTCTATTGTCAGTTTTAGATATTTCATGTCTTTCCTCAGCTTGACATCCACCTGATTTTATCTATAGTGTTCATCATTATATTTTGTTTCAAAATCCTACCCCACTGCATGTCACAAAGAAAAGCTCTCACATTATCTTTACTAACTTTATAAATAACCGTGGCTATAAGTCTTCGAATAGCAACAACAAAATGTAGATATTAGTTTGCTGGGATGGCCATACACAGTACCACAAACTGGGTGGCATAAGTGACAAAAATGTATTGTCTCACAATTTGGAAGCAAGTATTTCAAAATCAGGATGTTAGCAAAGTTGGCCTCTCCTAAGGGCTGTGAGGAAAAATCTGTTCCAAGACTCTCTCTTTATTTAGAATGGTATCTTCATGTTCACATGGCATTCTTCCTGTAGTTCACATCATCTTCTCTTTGGGTATGTCTGGGGCCCAAATTTCCTCTTATTAAAATACCAGTCAGATTGGATTAGGGTCCACCCTAATGACCATTTTAAAGTAATGACCTTTGTGAAGTTCAATTTCCAAATAAAGTCACATTCAGATACACTGGAGGCCAGAATTACAATTTTTAAATTTGTGGGGAGGGATCCTTTCAAACAAAATGAAAATGTTTAGTTTTGAGAAGTTTTTATATACTAATGATGGCATTCCTTTTTTATTTTTTATTTATATGTGACAGTGGAATGCATTACAATTCTTATTACACATATAGAGCAAAATTTTTCATATCTCTGGTTGTATACAAAGTATATTCACACCAGTTTTTGATGGCATTCTTTTTAAAAACAATTTAGAGTCAGGCATGGTGATGCATGCCTGTAATCCCATGGCTCAAGTGGCTGAGGCAAGAGGATTGCCAGTTGAAAGCCAGCCTCAGCAAATTAGTGAGGCTCTAAGCAAATTAGTGAGACCCTTTCTCAAAAAAAAAAGAAAAGAAAGAAAGAAAGAAAGAAAATTTACAAATGTATTTATTGAGATATAAAATATTCCTCTCATACTCCCGTTCTTTATCCCACTCTAGATAGGGCAGAGGGGTTGGAAGGGAAGGGAGGGGGCATGGGTTATTAATGATGGTGGTATGTGATGATCATTTTTATACAAAGTACATGTATGTAGACATGAATTGGAGTAAATATACTGTGTATACAACCAGAGATATGAAAAATTGTGCTGTATATATGTAATAAAAATTGTAATGCTTTCATTGTCATATATAAATAAAAAAGAGATAAAATATTTATATGTTTTTGTGAATTTAATCTGCTCCCAGGTATCTAGTCTATTAAATAATCTAAAACACACAGAAAAGTCATATTATATGATGATATTGATCATACCATTATTTATAATTATATAAATGGGAGAAACAGCCTTTACAATTAACAGAAAATATTTACATTGACGAGACTGAAAAAAATTACAAAATTATACCTATGACAATATAGTATACAAATGTGAAATCTAGTAAATAAATATAGTTGGATATAAGCCATTTATAAAAATATTTCTTTATAAAAATTATTAGAAGGAAATATATGTAATTTGATTTTAAAATATGATTATGGTTTTATAATTTATGATTTTAAAATATAATACTACATTTAAAATATAATGTTAATATGTTAATATTAATATAATGGCACCATTTTTAACATAACATAATGAACCTTTGAGTTTTCTAGGTAACTCACTAAACTCATTGGCAAAATGTTCAAAATTACATCTTATATATTAATTTAAAATCATTAATTTATTATTTCTAGCAGTAACATCCAAATACTAACCCTGCTAACCCAAGTAATCTGCTAACAATCACTTATAGTTCTTTAATCCTTCTTTTATCCTTCAGTAAATCAATAGAAATAGATTTTATATTTAAAGAACATATTTTGTGATATCTTTGAATTAATTTAGTTTTTCATAAATATGAAACATTTCAACTTACAGATAGGGGAATAAATTTTACCTCAAATTTTGTACTCAAATTAAGCAGATATTAACACTTGATTATATTTTCTTCAGAACTTTCTGTTTTTGTTTGAAAAGAAATAAACCATATCAGGTATATCCAAAGATTCATCTCTCTTTTTCTTTCCTCTTTATAATTAATGACTATCCTATAATCAGGGTTCTCTATTTCCATGTACATTTTTAATGCTTTAGACTTTTGTATGTATTCAAGTATATGCAAAGTATATGTGATCTAATGTGTTGTATATATTCAGTGTACTATAATATATACACTGTATAAATATTTGATGTATTTTAAAATTATACACAAATATATTAGACATAGCCATATAGACCAAATAGACATGCATAGCTGTATACATCAGTATTATCTATGTTTTAAGCTTTTACAGAAAAGGTTTTTATTATACATCTCATTTTATGACTTGTTTACTCAATCATTTTTTCTTGGGTATTTATTTTTGTTGACATAAATCTACTTTTTAATTTTATATGATGTAGAGTGTTTCCCCATGTATAAATAACATTTAAGGATTTCCCTAGAGTATATTTAGAAAGAAATGTAATTACTGTGCAATTTCACATCTCTAATTTTTAAGGTATTACAAAGTTGATCTTCAGAATACTTGTCCTGGTTTATTATACTCCTATAAATTATATAAATATTTTAAATAAAATATTAATTTTAATTTGCTATATATAATATGTACCAGTTATAGAACATTTGTTTTATACGTTTTGGATTTTTTAGGTTTTAATACAACTGCAGGGGTTGATGACAAAACAGGATTTATATATGGAGGAAATCGCTTAAATTGTGGCACATGGTTGGATAAAATGGGAAAAAGTGAGAGAGCTAGAAACAGAGGAATCCCAGCCACTCCAAGGTAGTGTTTATTGTAAAGTGCTTTTGTAATTATGCCCTTTTTTAAAAATTTATTTTTAAAATATATATCTTTTAGTTGTAGGTGGACACAATACCTTTATTTTATTTTTATGTGGTGCTGAGTATCGAACCCAGGGACTCAAGCATGCTAGGTGAGCACTCTACCAATTGAACCACAACCCCAGCCCTAATTATGCCTTTTTTTAAAGAGAGAGAGAGAGAGAGAGAGAGAGAGAGAGAGAGAGAGAGAGAATTTTTTTTTAATATTTATTTTCTAGTTTTCAGCGGACACAACATCCCTGTTGGCATGTGTTGCTGAGGATCGAACCCGGGCTGCACGCATGCCAGGTGAGCTTGATACTGCTTGAGCCTCATCCCCAGCCAAAATTATGTCATTTTAATTTACCATTTTAGTTTTTAAAAATATATACTTGTAGAATCTTTTACTCTATTATTGATGTATTCTTCATATTAAATCAATAAAAATCTGCCTCTCTTCCTCTCTTCTATTTTCTGACTCATCCTTTCTTTCTCCTCATTATGCAGATATGTTCCTTTTGATATATGTTATATAGCAAAGCTGTCTGTTCTTTTTTTTTTTTTTAGAAATTGTCAAGGTTTTAGCCTCTGCAAGCTAGTACTTCAAATCACACCTTATGATCTTTTATCCCAATGGTTAATAGTTCATTGTGCATATTTTTAAATATGTGCAACCATCAATTATTCTGTCTTTTATTTTCACTTCATAAAAAGGGAATTTTTTTCCTAATTCTTTAAACTTTTGCCCCAGAATTTGTCTTTTAAGAGTTTTTCTTTTTTTTATATCAGAAGCTATCAACAAATAGATTCTTGTACTGTATTAAGCTAAGAACCTCTTTTCTTCAAATTTTATCTTCTGTCAGAATTATCCAAAAAGTAATTTTTAAATAGTTACTACTGGACTCAGGGGTGTAGCTCCCTGGTAGAATACTTTCCTAACTTGGGTGAGGCCTGGTTTCAATCCCCAGCAAAAATATATATTCCTTATAAAGTCATGATTTCTTAGTAGATAGTTGCTTTTATAATGAAATGGTTATACTATTCATAATAATTGTTTATTGAATACCTTTTTAAAATAGTGCCTAAATGAATCCTACTTAGAGAATAAAATTTATTTTTAATTTTAGAGATGGGTCTGCTGTGGAAATTGTAGGCCTGTGTAAATCTGCCGTTCCTTGTTTGCTGGAATTATCCAAAAAAAATTTCCTTATCATGAAGTTAGAGTAAGAAGACATGGTAAGCTGTTCCTTTTATTTACAAAGAAAAATCTAATACTGTCTGTATTTTTAACTATGTACTCATCATTTGGTCCAGTTAGCTACTATTAGAAAAGCATAAATTTCAAGAAGAAAGAAAAATCATTAATCTACTCTATGGAAATTGTAGCAAATTTAGTTACTAACCATATTTTTGATAGCAGTTTAAACTGAGGTAAGAAAAACAACATAGTTACTGCCTTATTGTGCTTTTCTTTTATCTTAGTGTGACTGTGAACAGGTTCTATTTTCATGAACAATTTTGAAATCTTTACATCTTTTTTGAGAAAATTCTGTCCAATTGAAATATTATTTGAGCCACATAAATAATTTAAAATTTTCTAATTCGTTTGATAAAAGTAAAAAGAAACAGATGAAATTAATTATGTTTCATTTGAGATAAAGTTTGTGAAATATTATTCAATATGTAGTCAATATAAAATTATTCCTGAGCTATTTTATATTTTGAAAAGTTCTAAGTTTTTGAAATCCAGTAAATGTTTTATATCACATCTCAATTTAGGCTGGCTACATTTTCAAACAGTGTACAATTTATTTCTCCCTAGTAAATAAAAAGTAATACATGTACTAAATACGACTTTTTGACTCTTATTACAGGTTTGAATTGCTTTAAATGTCTGAAACTGCCATAACTTTTCATCATTTTCCAGGGAAATTTGTAACGGTCTCATATGAAGAATGGAACAAAAATATACAAGACAACTTTGAAAAGCTGTTTCATGTTTCAGAAGATGCTTCTGATTCTAATGAGAAGCATCCAAATCTAGTTCACAAAGTTGGCATATACAAAGACAGTTATGGATCTTCAAGTCCTTGGTGTGACTACCAGCTCAGGCCTAATTTTACCATAACAATGGTTGTGGTAAGTGAAGTGTTTGTTACTGTCCAAATTGTAATAGAATTTACTTAATTATTATTTTTTTTTTATTTTTTACTGTTTTCATTGAACTGCAGAAAGGATATCGCTTACTAGCAAGTTTTATATAGTCTTTTAAAATTAAAAAGGTCTGCTTATCACCTTTAACATTTACCAATCAGTATCAAAAAATAGAAAACAATAGAAGATGATCAATGAAGTGTTTTCCTGATGTATTTTGCACATCCTGAATACACTTAGAAAATGATATTTGTGCAAGACACTGTGCTTGGATTTTGCTGTTTATGCCAAATCCAGCTGCTTCAATGAGCCCCTGACCCACCCAGTTGCCCTGAAATTTAAAGATGTCTGTATTTCCAATCATCTGTGCCACAACCAGTGCCTCAGCATGATTGATGGGAAGTTCTGGAGTAGTGAATTACCAGGAATAGCTTAAATTCACATGCTCTTTTATTTGTTGTATTGATAATTAATAAATTATGTATAGCCAAGGATTCTAGAGTCTCTCCTTTTTAAATTCTGCCTAAACTATGAGGGCAATAAAATAGAGGTTTGTGTTTGTCCATGCCTGCCTAGCTGTTTCCATTTTGTCAAAAACATAACTAAACATGGTATTATAAATTACAGTAGAATGAAAAACACACAGACACACAGGACAGCTTTGGTTCAATGTGCATTTGATTTTATTAATCATTAACATTAACTGTAGGCCAACCACCAAATTTAATGCAGATCCTCCTCTCCTTCTTCTCTGTATTACAAGTAACTTTACACTGTTCTACATTTTATTATGATCCTAGAAGCAGAAAGTGGGTTCAGATATACCTTAAGGGAAAATCTTGTAAAAATTTTAAAGAATCAATTACATGAGTTGAAGTGATTTCTATATTCCTAATAACTATGGAAACTTCCTGTTGATCTAGTACATTTTTGAAGAATACCCACACATTTTCCTAACTTCCAGGGCCTAGAACAGTGCTTCCAAGTTAGCCTCATGGAATTAAATCTGGTTAGGCATCTACTCTTACATTATGCCCACACTGTATTTTTAAATAATATTCATTCTTTTCCAAGATGATGATTTTTATATGTAGGTGGAAACTAATTCTTCTGTGATGTGAAAAAGACATATATCCATTTTTTGACATTCATTAGGCCACTGAGCTGTTTACTACAGAAAAAGTATGGAGAGCATTGGAGATCGCAGAAAAAAAATTACTTGGTCCCATTTGCATGAAAACTTTAGATCCAGAGTAAGTTGGAATCTAAGTATTAAGAATGTTGTTAGTATTATATTTAATCCAAATATATTAATGCCAGCTATTAATTTTTCTTACCAATAACATCTCCAAAATTTCATTCAGACTGAGTGTTTGAAAGCATCATCTGTACCTTCATTAAGCATCAGTACTCAGAATGCCTCTGTCTTATTCTGTATTCAATAATCAATTAGAGTTTTAGTTTATAAAACTAATGTCATGAATATTTTCTGATGTGCATTTTACTGAACATAAAAGTGGTAAATGATTATTATAAACACTAGAAGTTATAGATATATATAAAGAAAAACATAAAATTACTTTAAACCCCTTTATCTAAAAATAAGCATCATTATCATCTGATCTATCTGTGCATTTTTGTATAATTTGGACCATATGTGCATATACCTAGGAGAATTTATGCAAAAGATTACATGGGGTCAATCCTCAGCACCACAAAAAGAAAAAAAAATCATTTCCTTGCTTCCTTTCTTCACCTCGATTCTACTCAAACGTGGTCATTATTTTCTGTATTGTTCTTACTAATAGCTGTTTCCATATTTCTAAAAAAAAAGTATATGCTGCTGTTTTATGATATTTTAAGTATTAGGTATTATTCACAAATAGTGATGACAGGTGAAGATTTAATTCTGTTCTCAATATTAGTCTTCTCCATCCTTTCTTTGTAATTATATTACTCTTTTTACTTATATACATAAATGATTTCATTTTTATTTTACAGTCGTGGGTTTGTGTCATCATGTATTTCTTGTCCTATCCAACTCTGTTTTTTTTTTCTTGAGATTCTAATAACCCTTCTGTTTTTCCTTTATGATTTTTCTTTAAAACTTGATACTTGTTATCAACTTGCTTTCTATATGAATTGATGACAGAACCTCACCTTTGTAGAATTTTCCTACATTACTATGTACTCATTTCCATCATGATATGCGAAATTTTGTATGTTTTTTCTCAACTACATTCTGAGATTCTCATATTTTCAGAGTAGTTAAGAAGCACTGATCAAAACTAAAACACAAAGTTTATTTTTGTGGCCACATCTATCTTACTTAAAAAAAAAAAAAAAACAACAACAAAAAAAAAAAAACTTTGTATTTAAATCAAGTATATATAGCCCTTGTATTATCTGTTACAAGAATTTTGTAATATTGTTTGCTGCATAAGTATGTTATAAATTCAACATACTGTCAGAATGTATGTTGAATTGCTATTTGTAATCTGATAATATGCCAAATATAATTTTAAAATAACTTCATGGAGAAGTCTCAAAAACAACCTTTATAATCTATAACCAGTAAAACCTTATCTATAATATTTAGTAATTCAATTTATTATATGGCCATTTGAATTATTATTAATATATTAGAGACCTTTTTAAATACTTGACTTTAAACCAATGGTTAGTGTCAAGCTAACTCCTGGAAGGCAAGATACCTGAATATTTAAAATTTTTATATTAGTCAGTATTTGTTAATCATTCCTAAACATATTGCTAAAAATGAGTCCTTTGGACTCATTATATTCTTACTTAAGGTTAAATTATGTTTTAATGCTGATCTTATACTATGAATTGGAAGATAACATGATTATTTCTCTTAACATTGCTATTGAAACATTTTTAATGCTTTCTATGATATCTGAGCTTCTTTTATTTAAGTTCCAATCGTTTTACAGTGATATGGTTTACTGTGGAATATATGACAATGCTTTAGAGAATGACAATACAATGTTGCTAGAGGTTTCAATTATCACCAAGGACCTGTAAGAATTTCATTTTTCTCTGAGTTTTCAGTTATTTTCAAATAGTTTTAGATATTCACAGTTCTTTTTCTTTTCTTTACTTTTAAATTATCTTTTTTTCAGGAATGGCTATGTTGGATATTTTCTTCATGCAAAGTTATATTTTTCCAAATTGATGGGTCCGGAGTGTAGTGCAAAGACAATGTTTTTTGTTAAAAATATTCTTTCTCAACATTATGTTCATCTTGATAGGTAAGTTGCCATGGGCATGTAATGTCTATAACTGGTGTGTCCTCAGTTCATTAGATATTAGGTAAGCTGGGTTTCCTTAGGATTCATTTCTCTGTGCTCTAGGTATCCCAATGAAGCTTGAAACCTTTCTCCTTTAACCTGGCAGAGTCCATCATGGAAATTTTACCTTCCCTTCATTACTTTAGGTAGTAAGTTACAAATAGCTAAGGATTTGATATTGTATGACTTGAACATAGGGAATAGTCTTTAATTTTCAAAATTTAGCTCATATTTTTAGAGTGTGGTTAGCAAAGAGTAAATACAAAAAACAAAAATATTTGGATCAGGTCTTTTGAACTAGTTGATATATATATAAAACACTTTTCAAAAATGTTCCAATTGTAGTTAAAATATTGGTATTGGCCTTTTGACTTATTTCAAAAACAGTTTCTCACCTCCTCTGTCCTAATTATTAGCAGATTAACAGTGTCAGAGTTACATACTGTTCTAAAATGGTACAAATTTCATCAAGTCTATCTTAATTCCTCAAATTCTAGATTATGCCTTCATCTTATTGGTCAGACTAATTATCATAATTGGCATAAATTGTATCACCTCTCTTTCAAGAACTTAAGGGACTTCAATGTGTCCGGCAAACATTGCATGAAAATTGGTTTTCATTAGCTTAAATATACTCACAGAAAACCCAACTCTGTCGTTGCCCTGTACTGTTTCTGGGGGTTTTGCATTTATTTTCTCTTTTTTCCCTTTTGTCTGTTAAAAAAAGTAAGACTATCTGGCATGCACGGGGTCATTCTATTTTTACCTGTCATCGCATCACTTCAGACCTGTTATGAGACCTTGTTCCAGTAATTAATTATCTTCTCTTGGTATTCCTTTTTTAAATTTTTATTATTAGTTGTTCAAAACATTACATAGTCCTTGACATATCATATTTCATACATTTGATTCAAGTAGGTTATGAACTCCCATTTTTACCCCGTATACTGATTGTAGAATCACATCGGTTACATATCCACTTTTTTTACATACTGCCATACTAGTGTCTGTTGTGTTCTGTTGCCTATCCTATCCTCTACTATACCCCCTCCCCTCCCCTCCTCTCCCATCTTCTCTCTCTACCCCATCTACTGTAATTCATTTCTCCCCCTTGTTTTTTTCCCCTTTCCCCTCAATTCCTCTTATATGTAATTTTGTATAAAAATGAGGGTCTCCTTCCATTTCCATGCAATTTCCCTTCTCTCTACCTTTCCCTCCCACCTCTTATCCCTGTTTAATGTTAATCTTCTTCTCATGCTCTTCCCCCCTGTTCCATTCTTAGTTGTTCTCCTTATATCAAAGAAGACATTTGGCATTTGTTTTTTAGGGATTGGCTAGATTCACTTAGGATAATCTGCTTCTAATGCCAACCATTTCTCTGCAAATTCCATGATTTTATAATTTTTTAGTGCAGAGTAATACTCCATTGTGTATAAATGCCACATTTTTTTTATCCATTCATTTATTGAAGGGCATCTAGGTTGGTTCCACAGTCCAGCGATTGTGAATTGTGCTGCTATGAACATCGATGTAACAGTATCCCTATAGTATGCTCTTTTAAGGTCTTTAGGGAATAGACCAAGAAGGGGAATAGCTGGGTCAAATGGTGGTTCCTTTCCCAGCTTTCCAAGGAATCTCCATACTGCTTTTAAAATTGGCTGCACCAATTTGCAGTCCCACCAGCAATGTACAAGTGTAAACTTTTCCCCACATCCTCGCCAGCACTTGTTGTTGTTTGACTTCATAATGGCTGCTAATCTTATTGGAGTGAGATGGTGTCTTAGGGTGGTTTTGATTTGCATTTCTCTGACTGCTAGAGATGGTGAGCATTTTTTCATGTACTTGTTGATTGATTATATGTCCTCCTCTGAGAAGTGTCTGTTCAGGTCCTTGGCCCATTTGTTGATTCGGTTATTTGTTTTCTTATTGTTTAATTTTTTGATTTCTTTGTATACTCTGGATATTAGGGCTCTATCTGAAGTGTGAGGAGTAAAAATTTGTTCCCAGGATGTAGGCTCCCTTTTTACCTCTCTTATTGTTTCTCTTGCTGAGAAAAAACTTTTTAGTTTAAGTAAGTCCCATTTGTTGATTCTTGTTATTAACTCTTGTGCTATGGGTTTCCTATTGAGGAATTTGGGGCCCGACCCCACAATATGTAGATTGGAGCAAACTTTTTCTTCTATCAGACAAACAGTCTCTGATTTGATATCAAGCTCCTTGATCCATTTTGTGTTAACTTTTTGTGCATCGCAAGAGAAAGGGATTCAGTTTCAGTTGTATATGGATTTGCAGTTTTCCCAGTACCATTTGTTGAAGATGCTATCCTTCCTCCATTGCATGCTTTTAGCCCCTTTATAAAATATAAGATAGTTGTAATTTTGTGGATTGGTCTTTGTGTCCTCTATTCTGTAAAATTGGTCCACCCATCTGTTTTGGTACCAGTACCATGCTGGTTTTTGTTACTATTGCTCTGTAGTATACTTTTAAATCTGGTATCGCTATACTGCCTGATTCACATTTCTTGTAGAAATAGATAGAGCAACCCTGAAATTCATATGGAAAAATAAAAGACCCAGAATAGCAAAAGAAATTCTAAGCAAGAAGTGTGAATTCTCTTGGTATTCCACTGTATCTTTCCTACTGAAGCTACAGAGATATCTGTCAGCCCATTCTAAAACAAAATCCCTTCATATAGTTGTTATCTCAAACCTGGTCCTGTCTCTCTTACCAGCCCATGTCCCCTTCAGGAATAACCTCTTTTTTCTTTCTCCATTTTTACCACCCACTTAATCATTACCACCTTCACCTGGCTTTTGCCCTCACCACTCTGGCAAAGCCACCCAACAAGATCCCTCCTAGTTTCCAGACCCCATGACTTCCTTTCAGCTTTCCACTTTGAGCTGGCTATTGCTTTCCTTTTTTTGTGAAAAACCTTATGGTACCAACAGTATTAGGTTTCCCTTGTTTTCATGGTAGAACTAATGGTAATAACAACAAATGATATTCATTTATCACTTAACCCTGTTCTAGGCATTATTCTAAATGTCTGTATGTAAAATAACTAATTTAATCCAAACAACTATATAAAATTACTACTATTACTATCATCATCTCCACCACCACCACATATTACTGTTGTTATCCCCTGTCCACTTACTTTGTGACCATGAGGAAGTTGTTTAACTTCTCTAAAGCTTGGTTTTCTAATCTGTATAGAGTGAGTTGGGATCTTTGGAGGTTGGATTGTTTCAAGGACTGATATATTAACATATGTTACATAGACAAGATAATAAGACAGATATGAGCTATCATTAATTATCTTCATTTTATAAACAAAATTAAGAAGGTGAAGTAACTTGGACAAAGTCAAACAGCAAGTAATCTACTTTAGCTTTTACTAAGATCCAGGCAGTCAGGTCCTCCAGGCTGTGCTCTTAGCTACACTATTAACTCTGTTTACTCTTTCTCTACCTATTATTTCCAGCACCTAAATATGCCCATTCTCTAAAAATCCGAGGGATTTTGTTTGTTTGATTATTTCTTGTTAGTGTTTTTGCTTTGGAATACTAATTTCTGAACTCAGGGCTACACCCATGTCTGGCAAGCACTCTACCAGAGAACTACATCCCCACCCCTTTTTAAAAAAATTATTTTGAGATGAAGTCTTGCAACTTGCCCAGGCAGGCTTTGAACTTGTGATTTTCCTACCATAGCATCCTAAGTAGCTTGGGATACAGATGTGTACCCTGGTTGCCTCTTGTCCTTTCTAATACAGGTGTTTAGTGCTATATATTTCCCCTTAAGTATAAGTTTATCATATTCCACAAATTCTGATATTTTGTATACTTATTTTCATTTAGTGGAAGTACTTCCTTTTCTTAAAAAAATTTTATTTGTTCTTTTTAGTTTTAAATAACAGTAGAATGTATTTTGACATATTATACATACATGGAGTATAACTTCCCATTCTTGTAGTTGTGTATGATGTGGAGTTACACTAGTTGTGCATTCATATATGAACATAGAAAAGGAATGTCTTCTGTCTTTCCTCTTTCCACCCTCCTTGCCTTCCCTTCATTCCCCTTTGTCTAATCCAATGACTTTCTATTGCCCCACCCCTTATTTTGTGTTAGCTTATCAGAGAGAACATTCGGCCTTTGGTTTTTTGGGATTCATTTATTTCACTTACCATGATAAGTCTCCAGCTCAATCCATTTACCTGGCAAATGCCATAATTTCATTCTTCTTTATGGTGAGTAATATTCCATGTGTATATATACCACCTTTTCTTGAAGGGCACCTGGGTTAGTTCCGTAGCTTCACTATTGTGAATTGAGCTGCTGTAAATATTGAGGTGGCTATATCACTGTAGTATGCTGTTTTTCAGGTCCTTTGGGTATATACAGAAGAGTGGGATAACTAGGTCCAATGGTGGTTCTATTCCAAGTTTGGTTGAAGTACTTTGTTTTCTCCTTTGATTTCATCTTTCACTCATAGGTTATTTAGAAATTCATTATTAATTTTCAAATGTTCATGAATTTTCCAGAGCTATTTCTATTATTGTTTTTAAAATTGTGTCCATTGTAGTCAAGGAATATACTCTGTGTGACTCAAATCCTTATAAACTTATTAGTAGTTATGATTCAGAGTTTTCTGTCTAGGTAATTCATCTGTTTTCAGTTGCAAAGAATATATATTCTAGGATCCTTAGGTGGAGTGTTCTAGAAATGTCAGTTGGTTTAAGTTGATTGATGTTCAAATTACTTAAGGGATTTCCATCTCTTTGTTCTATGAGTTACTGACAAAGGAATATTGCAATCTCCTGCTGTACTTGTTTCTGTATGCTGTTGTATATGTTTTTGCTCCAGGTGTTTTGAAACACTGTTATTAAGTGTATAAACATTTATGAAATCACCTTCCTTATCACTGATACTTCTCTGCTCCATGGTCTACTTTGTTTAATATTAATATAGCGCTCCAGATTTCTTTTATTTGTTACCTACATATATTTTTCCATATTTATATTTTCAAACTATCTGTGCCTTCTCTGGCTCTGACATCCCCTGAACAGATGTCCTGAGACATAAATTCCCTTCCCATATTGTCTTACACTCCATACTAGGCAACCTCTACATGCAAGTGCCTTCCTTACATCACTTGAATTCAGATTACTCTCAACCACCCCCACACCTGTTGTGACTCCACCTCCTTCCTTATACCTCTTGAGCGCTGACATCTTTCTTTGAAGTACTTGTAATCTGTCTTAGTCAGCTTTCTCACTGCTGTGACCAAAAAGACCTGACAAGAACAGCAGAGAGAAGGAAAAGTTTACTTGCGGGCTCACTGCTTCAGAGGTCGTAGTCCATAGACAGCTGGCTCTATTCCTTGGGGCTCAGCTCCATTCCTTAGGGCTTGAGGTGAGGCTGAATATCAGGGCAAAAGGGTTTGGTGGAGGAAAACAGTTCAAGACATCACAGCAGGAAGCAGAAAAAGAGCTCTACTCCTCAAGGACAAAATATATATCCCAAAGTCACATTCCCAGTGAACCACCTCCTCCAGGTACACCCTCCCTGCCTACAGTTACCAGTTAATCCCTGTCAGGAGATTAATTCACTGATTGGAATAAGGCTGTCATAACCCAACCATTTCACTTCTAAATCTTACATTTTCTCACATGAGCTTTTGGAGAACACCTAATCTAAACCATAACACTATTATTTCCTTCTTTTCTCCTCCTCTCTCTCTCTTATTGTATATACCCACATTGTTCTGCCTGCCTAATGAATTTAGGGATGAATTTTTCAGGAAAGGAGACTTGTTTATACTAGTGTGGCTATGTTCCATGTAGTAGTGTCCACATTTAATTGTGAGCAGCATAGTTTTATAATCTTATAATTTTAGTAATTTTATAACCTCATTTTGTCCCATGATATCAGTAGGACTTTGTTATGGCCAGTGCTGCCATAACAAAGCACCATAAACTGAGTGACTTCACAGAAGCTGTTAAACAACAGGATATTATCTCAATTTCTGCAGTCAATAGTCTGAAATCAAGGCATGGACAGGGCCATTCTCTCTCTGAAGGCATTAGGGCTGTGACAGCAAACCTCAGTCATCACTGGACATTCCTTTTGTGTGCATGTTGGTGTCCAAATTTCTCCTGTATAAGGATGCCAGTCATATTGGATTAGGGTCCACCTTACCCCAGTATAACCTCATCTTAACTAATCATATCTGCTAATAACTAATTATGAATATGGGTAATAATTCAACACTTACAGATTACCCAAGTACCCAAATTCAGAGATTAGGTATTTTGCTCTGAAGTAACTTTAATACTTGGAGACATTTAAATAATTTTTCTATATTTTACATTTCTATTTGATAGATTTTTTTTAAGGAATATAATACCAGGCTAGGGTCATAGCTCAGTGGTAGAGTGCTTGTCTAGCACATGTGAGGCACTGGGTTCATTCCTCAGCACTACATAAAAATAAAAACAAATAAAGGTATATGTTCATGTACATATACCCTTATTAAAAATAAATATAATGCCTAGCTTCTATGATAATACCTATCAAAAATATCTCATATTCATCTAATGGAATTATTTTCCTATTTGAAATATTTCACATGTACAGAAGAATATGTGTAACACAGCTGAGTTCCAATGAAAAATAAGGAAATTAATATATTCTCACAACACCACTTAAGAAAGAAACATTACAGGCTGAGGTTGTGGATTAGTTGTAAAGTGCTCACTTAGCATGTGTGAGGCCCTGGATTCAATTCTCAACACCACATTAAAAAAAAAAAAAAAAAAAAAAAAAAAAAAAAGTAAATGTTGTCTATCTACAACTGAAAAAAATTAAAAAAGAAATATTACAGATTTCTGTATTTTCATTTTTTTTGAAATTTGTTTCATATTTAAGGGCGCATTTTGAAACCAAGGATAAATTAGATACAATAATAGTTCTGTGTTCTGCTAGTGAGACTTAGAACACATTTTTAAGCTCTATTAATGTCTCTTAATTCTGCATAAGTAAGGAGTAATTCTGGCTCCTGTATCATAGGATTATAGTGAGCATTAAATGAGGTAATGTATATAAATTATATATTAGAACATAATATATAATATTATATAGTATACATTTATGTTCTAAATATTAGAACATAAATGTATACTATATAAATTTGTTATTTAGTAAAATGAAAATTGTCATTTTTTTCCCAGTGACAATTTCTGGTGTTTAATTTTTATCTTATTTAGTTTTACAGTTATATCAAGATCACACATGGGGATTTACCTCAAAAGTTGAGTGCTTGCCTAGCATGTATGAGGCCATGGAGTCAATTCCCAGCACCATACACACAAAAATCACACATACTATCTACATAATTACTATGTTTCTAATAGATAGGATTTATAACTTTCAAATACAAATGATCCTTTTATCTATTAGAAATGTAGTAAACCCTCACCATTCCATGCAATATAGGAATATTCTTTGAGGCTTAATTTCATTATTTTAGAATAAGTTATAAGACTCAAATTGTAATTATGTAGACAGTATGTGTGATTTTTGTGTGTGTGGTGCTGGGAATTGACTCCATGGCCTCATATATAACTCAGATATAACTGTATAACTTTCAAATACCAAGGATCCCTTTAAGGATGGAATAGGAAAAAAAAATAATTTTAATATAAGTTCTGTATATCGACATCTTTAGGATATTCTGCTTTATTTTGTTATAGGTAATTGTTACTGTACTAAAAGGCAAAAAACATGAAGTATTACCTATATAGTTAAAATTTGTTAGATTATGTCTCATAAAAAATCCATTCTATTTTTCAGATCCCCTTGGAAAGGACTTCCAGAACTGACCAATGAGAATGGCCAATATTGTCCTTTCAGCTGTAAGACACAAGCCTGGTCAATTGCTGTTATTCTTTTTTTTTTATATGCCTGACTTGAAATTGCTTTTATTTTACCAAAAATCCAATAAAAATGGCAAAGTTAATTTATATAAACACAACTTTTATGTTTTCTTTTTTTTTAATTTTTTATTTTTGGTTATTCAAAATATTTCATAGTTCTTGATATATCATATTTCACCCTTTGATTCAAGTGGGTTATGAGCTCCCGTTATTACCCCATATACAGATTGCAGAATCACATCAGTTACACATCCATTGATTTACATATTGCCATACTAGTGTCTGTTGTGTTCTGCTGCCTTTCCTATCCTCTACTATCCCCCCTCCCCTCCCCTCCCCTCCCCTCTTCTCTCTCTGCCCCCTCTACTGTAATTCATTTGTCCCCCTTGTATTATTTTTCCCTTTCCCCTCACTTCCTCTTGTATGTACTTTTGTATAACCCTGAGGGTCTCCTTCCATTTCCATGCAATTTCCCTTCTCTCTACCTTTCCCTCCCACCTCTCATCCCTGTTTAATGTTAATCTTCTTCTCATGCTTTTCAACCCTACTCTGTTTTAGTTACTCTCCTTATATCAAAGAAGACATTTGGCATTTGTTTTCTAGGGATAGGCTAGCTTCACTTAGCATAATCTGCTCTAATGCCATCCATTACCCTGCAAATTCTATGATTTTGTCATTTTTTAATGCAGAGTAATACTCCATTGTGTATAAATGCCACATTTTTTTATCCATTTGTCTATTGAAGGGCATCTAGGTTGGTTCCACAGTCTTGCTATTGTGAATGGTGCTGCTATGAACATTGATGTAGCAGTGTCCCTGTAGCATGCTCTTTTTAGGTCTTTAGGGAATAGACCAAGAATGGGAATAGCTGGGTCAAATGGAGGCTCAATTCCCAGCTTTCCAAGAAATCTCCATATTGCTTTCCAAATTGGCCGCACCAATTTGCATTCCCACCAGCAATGTACAAGTGTAAACTTTTCCCTACATCCTCGCGAGCACTTGTTGTTGTTTGACTTCATAATGGCTGCCAATCTTACTGGAGTGAGATGGTATCTTAGGGTGGTTTTGATTTGCATTTCTCTGACTGCTAGAAATGGTGAGCATTTTCTCATGTACTTGTTGATTGATTGTATGTCCTCCTCTGAAAAGTGTCTGTTCAGGTCCTTGGCCCATTTTTTGATTGGGTTGTTTGTTATTTTATTGTCTAATTTTTTGAGTTCTTTGTATACTCTGGATATTAGGGCTCTATCTGAAGTGTGAGGAGTAAAGATTTGTTCCCAGGATGTAGGCTCCCTATTTACCTCTCTTATTGTTTCTTTTGCTGAGAAAAAACTTTTTAGTTTGAGTAAGTCCCATTTGTTGATTCTAGTTATTAGCTTTTGTGCTATGGGTGTCCTATTGAGGAATTTGGAGCCCTACCCCACAGTATGTAGATCGTAGCCAACTTTTTCTTCTATCAGACGGTGTGTCTCTGATTTGATATCAAGCTCCTTGATCCATTTTGAGTTAACTTTTGTGCATGGCGAGAGAAAGGGATTCAGTTTCATTTTGTTGCATATGGATTTCCAGTTTTCCCAGTACCATTTGTTGAAGATGCTATCCTTCCTCCATTGCACGCTTTTAGCCCCTTTATCAAATATAAGATAGTTGTAGTTTTGTGGATTGGTTTCTGTGTCCTCTATTCTGTACCATTGGCCCACCCGCCTGTTTTGGTACCAGTATCATGCTGTTTTTGTTACTATTGCTCTGTAGTATAGTTTGAAGTCTGGTATCGCTATACCTCCAGATTCACACTTCCTGCTTAGCATTGTTTTTGCTATTCTGGGTCTTTTATTTTTCCATATGAATTTCATGATTGCTTTATCTATTTCTACAAGAAATGCCGTTGGGATTTTGATTGGCATTGCATTAAACCTATAGAGAACTTTTGGTAATATCGCCATTTTGATGATGTTGGTTCTGCCTATCCATGAACAGGGTATATTTTTCCATCTTCTAAGATCTTCTTCTATTTCTCTCTTTAGGGTTCTGTAGTTTTCATTGTATTAGTCTTTCACCTCTTTTGTTAGGTTGATTCCCAAGTATTTTATTTTTTTTTGAAGATATTTTGAATGGAGTGGTTATCCTCATTTCCATTTCAGAGGATTTGTCGCTGATACACAGGAATGCCTTTGATTTATGCGTGTTGATTTTATATCCTGCCATTTTGCTGAATTCATTTATTAGCTCTAATAATTTCTTTGTAGACCCTTTTGGGTCTGCTAGGTATAGAATCATGTCATCAGCAAATAGTGATAATTTAAGTTCTTCTTTTCCTATTTTTATGCCTTTAATTTCTTTCATCTGTCTAATTGCTCTGGCCAGTGTTTCGAGAACTATGTTGAACAGAAGTCGTGAGAGAGGGCATCCCTGTATTGTTCCAGATTTTAGAGGGAATGCCTTCAATTTTTCTCCATTCAGAATGATGCCAGCCTGAAGCTTAGCATAGATTGCTTTTACAATATTGAGGTATGTTCCTGTTATACCTAGTTTTTCTAGAGTTTTGAACATAAAGGGATGCTGTACTTTGTTGAATGCTTTTTCCGCATCTATCGAGATGATCATATGGTTCTTATTTTTAAGTGTATTGATGTGGTGAATAACATTTATTGATTTCCGTATATTGAACCAGCCTTGCATCCCAGGGATGAATCCTACTTGATCATGGTGTACAATTTTTTTGATATGTTTTTGTATCCGATTCGCCAGAATTTTATTGAGGATTTTTGCATCTAGGTTCATTAGATATATTGGTCTGTAGTTTTCTTTCTTTGAAGTGTCTTTGTCTGGTTTAGGTATCAGGGAGATGTTGGCCTCGTAGAATGAATTTGGAAGTTCTCCCTCTTTTTCTATTTCCTGAAGTAGCTTCAAAAGTATTGGTGTTAGTTCCTCTTTAAAGGTTTTGTAAAACTCTGCTGTATACCCATCCAGTCCTGGGCTTTTCTTAGTTGGTAGTATTTTGATGGTTTCTTCTATTTCCTCATTTGATATTGGTCTGTTTAGGTTGTCTATGTCTTCCTGACTCAATCTGGGCAGATCATATGACTTAAGAAATTTATGTATGCCTTCACTATCTTCTAATTTATTGGAGTGTAAGGATTCAAAATAATTTTTGATTATCTTCTGTATTTCTGAAGTGTCTGTTGTGATATTGCCTTTTTCATCCCGTATGCTAGTAATTTGAGTTCTCTCTCTTCTTCTCTTCACTAGCATGGCTAAGGGTCTGTCTATTTTGTTTATTTTTTCAAAGAACCAACTTTTAGTTTTGTCAATTTTTTCAATTGTTTCTTTTGTTTCAATTTCATTAATTTCAGCTCTGATGTTCATTATTTCTTGCCTTCTACTTCTTTTGCTGTTGTTTTGCTTTTCTTTTTCTAGGATTTTGAGATGAAGTATGAGATCTTTTATTTGTTGTTTTTTTTTTTCTTTTTTTAAGGAATGAACTCCATGCAATGAATTTTCCTCTTAGAACTGCTTTCAATGTGTCCCATAGATTCCGATATGTTGTGTCTGTGTTTTCATTTATCTCTAAGAATTTTTTAATTTCCTCCTTGATGTCTTCTATAACCCATTGATCATTCAGTAACCTATTGTTCATTCTCCAAGTGATGTATGCTTTTTCCTTCCTTCTTTTATCGTTGATTTTCAGTTTCATTCCATTATGATCAGATAAGATGCATGGTATTATCTCTACTCCCTTATATTGTCTAAGAGTTGCCCTGTGACATAATATGTGATCTATTTTTGAGAAAGATCCATGTGCTGCTGAGAAAATAGTGTAACTGCTTGATGTTCGGTAGTATATTCTATATATGTCAATTAAGTCTAGGTTATTAATTGTTTTATTGAGTTCTATAGTTTCCTTATTCAACTTTTGTTTGGAAGATCTGTCCATTGGTGAGAGAGGTGTGTTGAAGTCTCCCATGATTATTGTATGGTGGTCTATTAGACTCTTGAACTTGAGAAGAGTTTTTTTGATGAACATAGCTGCACCATTGTTAGGGGCATATATATTTATGATTGTTATGTCTTGTTGGTGTATGGCTCCCTTAAGCATTATGTAGTGTCCCTCTTTATCCCTTTTGATTAACTTTGGCTTGAAATCTATTTTATTTGATATGAGTATGGACACACCTGCTTGTTTCTGATGTCCATATGAGTGATATGATTTTTCCCAACCTTTCACCTTCAGCCTATGTATGTCTTTTCCTATCAAATATGTCTCCTGTGGGCAGCATATTGTTGGGTCTTGTTTTGTGATCCATTCTACTAGCCTTTGTCTCTTAATTGGTGAGTTTAAGCCATTAACATTTAGGGTTATTATTGAGATATGGGTTGTTCCTCCAGCCATATTTGTTTATTTATGTTACTAAACATGGTTTGATTTCCTCTTTGTTTATTTCCCCCCCTTTACTGTCCTACCTCCCACTGTTGGTTTTCATTGTTATTTTCCATTTCCTCCTCCTGTAATGTTTTGCCGAGGATATTTGAAGAGATGGTTTTCTAGCTGCAAATTCTTTTAACTTTTGTTTATCGTGGAAGGTTTTAATTTCATCTTCCATCCTGAAGCTTAATTTCGCTGGATACACAATTCTTGGTTGGAACACATTTTCTTTCAGTGTTTGAAATATGTTATTCCAGGATCTTCTAGCTTTCAGAGTCTGTGTTAAAAGATCAGCTGTTATCCTGATTGGCTTACCCCTAAATGTAATCTGCTTCCTTTCTCTTGTAGCTTTTAAAATTCTCTCCTTATTCTGTATGTTGGGCATCTTCATTATAATGTGTCTAGGTGTGGATCTCTTATGATTTTGCACATTCGGTGTCCTGTAGGCTTCTACGATTTGGGATTCTGTTTCATTCTTCAAGTCTGGGAAGTTTTCTCTTATTATTTCATTGAATAGATTGCTCATTCCTTTGGTTTGAAACTCTGTCCCTTCCTGTATCCCAGTGACTCTTAAATTTGGTCTCTTAATGTTATCCCATATTTCTTGGATGTTCTGCTCATGGTTTCTTAACAGTCTTTCTGAGCTGTCTATGTTCTTTTCAAGTTGAAATACTTTATCTTCATTGTCTGATGTTCTATCTTCTAAGTGTTCTACCCTGCTGGTAGTATTCTCAATGAGTTTTTAAGTTGGTTTATTGCTTCCTGCATTTCTAGGATTTCTGTTTGTTTGTTTTTTATAACCTCTATCTCCCTGTATAGTTGATCTTTTGCTTCTTGGATTTGTTTATGTAATTCATTGTTGAAGTGATCTTTCATTGTTTGATTTTGCTGTCTGATGTCTTCCTTGAGACTCCAGGTCATCTGAAGCATGTATATCCTGAATTCTTTATCTGACATTCCATCTGCTGCAGCTATTACCTCTTCTAACGTTGAGTTGACCTGCATTGCTTGTGGTCCTTTCTTTCCTTGTCTCTTCATACTGTTCGCGTTTCTTTCTGCTTGGTGAAACTTTGTGCTATTGAATTTTCCTCCTATATATTTATATTGGTCTTGTATAGTTGCAAAGTCTCCCTCGCAGGCGCGGGTGGCTGCTCTGCCCCTCCTCCAATTGGGGCAATGTGCCTACCACGCCGGCAGGCCGCTGGGCCTGTTCTGCTGGTCGGTAGCAGGTCCGCCTACCTTGCATGCATGGGCGGTGGCTCTGTCCCTCTGCGGGTCGCTAGGCTTGTTCTGTCGGTGGTCGCAGATCTGCCTACTTTGCAGGCGCAGGCAGCAGCACTGCCCCTCTGCAGGCCTCTGGGGATGTTCTGCCGGTGGGTCGCATGTCCACCTTCCTTGCAGGCGCTGGGGGGTGGGGGCGGCTCTACCCTTCCGCACGCCACTGGGCCTGTTCTGTTTGTCGGTTGCACGTCTGGCCTGTTCTGTTGGTGGTCACAGTTCCGCCTACCTTGCAGGCGCGGGGTGGGGGGGCGGCTCTGCCTCTCAGCAGGCCGCTGCTTCTGTTCTGCTGGTGGGTTGCAGGCCCACCTACCTGGCAAGAGTGGTTAGCAGCTCTGCCCCACCATGGGCCACTGGGCCTTTTCTGTCGGTGGTCACAGTTCTGCCTACCTGGCAGGCATGGGGTTGGGGTGGGGTAGGGGGCGGCTCTGCCCCTCAGCAGGCTGCTGGGCCTGTTCTGTGGGTGGTCACAGTTCCATCTACCTTGCTGGTGTGGGGGGAGGGGGCGGCTCTGCGTCTCAGCAGGCCGCTGCTCCTGTTCTGCCAGTGGGTCGCAGACCCGCCTACCTTGCAGGAGTGGTTGGCAGCTCTGCCCCTCCGCAGGCCACTGGGCCTTTTCTGTTGGTGGTCACAGTTCTGCCTACCTGGCAGGCATGGGGAGTAGGGGGCGGCTCTGCTCCTCAGTAGGCCGCTGGGCCTGTTCTGTGGGTGGTCACAGTTCCATCTACCTTGCCAGCATGGGGGGAGTGGGTGGCTCTGCCTCTCAGCAGGCTGCTGTGCCTGTTCTGCTGGTGGGTCGCAGGCCCGCCTACCTTGCAGGAGTGGTTGCCAGCTCTGCCCCTCCACGGGCCACTGGGCCTTTTCTGTCAGTGGTCACAGTTCCACCTACCTGGCAGGCGTGGGGGGTGGGGGGCGTCTCTGCCCCTCAGCAGGCCGCTGGGCCTATTCTGTGGGTGGTCACAGTTACGTCTGAAATTGCTGTTTTTCTTGAAACACTTTATGATTTATTGTTGGTTCAGATATATTTAAAAAATATACAACTTCATTATGCAATGCAAGATCATAATGCAAATGCCTATGTATACAAATTCAAGTTTTTTAAAAAATCTTTCATATAATATTGATGCCCAATTAGGTAAGATTATAAAAGCATTGATTTTTCAATTTTTTTAATGTATAAAGATAGCTTTCAATTTGAATAAGAGAAAAATTATGATTACCACCAGAATTTTCTTTTGAGTTCATTAAGTAGTCTTCAAGAATAGAAATCCAGAGTTAGAAAAATAAAACTTATATAAAATCTTAAATTTCTACAAAATGAAAATGGAAAAGTATCTTTAAATTGTGGTATATATTCAGGAACAATACATACTAAATAGGCTGTGGATAATTAACATTCTCACCATGTACTATGACCTTCTTTTTCTTTTTGGTACTGGGGATTGAACTCAAGGGGCACTCAACCACTGAGCCAGCCCTATGTTTTGTATTTTATTTAGAGACAGGGTCTCCTGGAGTTGCTTAGCATCTCTCTTTTGCTGAAGCTGGCTTTCAACTTGCAATCCTCCTGCCTCAGCCTCCTGAGCTGCTAGGATTACAGGCGTGCACAACTGCACCCAGCCTACTACTACCTTCTTAATACCTTATTCAATATATATTTCAGAAGTACTTCATAAATATGGAATTATCAACATTTCTACCATATATGTTCATAAATTAAGCACAGATGTTCAAACCGTGATTTCATTTTTTCATTGATGTATCAATATGTTTTCAAATGTTATAAATGTCAGTGGTTTATTAAAGACAACTGACTTGTGCTAATGATGCATAGACTGGGGAAAAAGCAGAGGATTAATAAATTGATTTCATTAAAAACAGTTTTGTAAAATCAGCCTCAAGTTCCAGTTTCCTGTTATATGAGATGACTTACATTTTCAAAATAGAAATTGTTGGACATATTTATGAAACATTCAAGAAGAAAAGAATGTTATATTAATTTTTAAAACTTGAAAGCTCTCTCTAGTTTCTGTGCGAAATTGTATTGACAGAGCTTAATAAATACTGGTTTCTGTTAATGAAAGCCTTCATTGACAAGTTCAGTATTGAGAACAATCTTTTTTTTTTTGGCACTGGGGAATCAAACCCAGGACCTCATACATTCTAGGCAAGCACTCTACCACTGAGCCACATCCCCAGGCTGACAACAATCTTAATATAATAAATCTATAGATACAAATTCAGTAGTTATCTTGAATCAAATAAAATAATTTGAAACATATTTTAAGATACATTATCTTGAAAATGACATAAAAGTTAAAAGGTTTTTAACATTTATAAGAGTTTTGAATAGTACTTATTTCCTAGATGGAATTTTTTTACTATCTTTTTCTCAAGAGTAAATTAATTATATCATTATACTTTTGTTTGGGAGAAAGTAGTTGTAAAAATCCTTTCATAACTATTTAATATTATTCAGGGATATGTATGTTTATATATAAAATAATGATACAGTATTACTTTTCTCAAGAGACCATATACCTAACAACCTTAACTAAGACTGAGAAACGAAAATAAAGATAGGCATTCAAGGCACAACTTCTGAGTACCAAAATTTATAAACACATCAAATGTCAAATGCCCATGCTGAAAGGCTCATGCAGTTTACTGCAGGATTACCTATCCACCCTTCTGCAAAGCTGACCCTGCTTTAGAAATAGTTTTCACTAGCTTAGTTTTCTGGTACCTAACCTAGAGCAGATTAAGACCTACAAATTCAAGGAAGCTTGTGATAGAAATCTGACCACTATTTATAAACAAGAATTTCCAGATTTTACTTTTTTCTTAATTCCCTCCCTTACTCAGTATATAACCTCCACTAATGGAGGTAAATGGAATGACCTTAGCCAGGCCTAGAAACCCATACCTGTAATCCCAGCAACTTAGGAGTCTGAAGCAGGAGGATCAAAAGTTCAAGTCCAGCTTAGACAACTTAGTGAGACCCTGTCTAAAAAAAGTGAAGAGATGTAGCTTAGTGATAGAGCACCACTGGGTTCAATACCCAGTACTGGGGGTGGGGGAGAGTGACCTTCATTGAGGGAACTATTAGTTCATCCAAAGTTTATGTAGCTATGCTGCTCTACCCTAACAATACAGGAAATAAGAAAGGTAACAGAAAACCTGTATATGTAACTAAAGCAAGAACTGACAGCTGACAGTTAAATGTGACTAAATAAATAACAAATTGATGTGTTTTTTTTTTTAATAGACATGCTAGTTTATCTACTGTAGGAGAAATACCTATCTTGGTAAATCTTTCAGATATTGCATTCTTAATTAGGAGTATTAATGAAAGAACATTGTAATATTATGCATGGTCTGCTTTAAAGTTTAAAAAGGCATGTTGTGAGCTAGGGATGTAGCTCACTAGTAGAGTGCTTGCTTAGAATTTGCAAGGCCCTTGGTTAGATCCCCAGCATCTCTCTCTCTCTCTCTCTCTCTCTCTCTCTCTCTCTCTCTCTCTCACACACACACACACACACAGACATTGGGGAAAAGAAGAAGAAGGCATGTTCTGCATTATTCCATCCATGGTAGTTAAAGTAACACTTTTAGACTTTAGAAGGATAAATGCCATTTGACTGAAGAACATTTATGTAGAATGCTTCATTCCTGTGCAACACTGGATAATCTGTTATTATATTACATTTTGACAATGGTCTGTGCCTTGGTTTGCATTAATCCAAATCAATCTTAACTCTTCAAAATGAGAATGAAACTTACCAATTTTACCAGTGTGCTGTGATATTTTAGTAACTTTTCAAAGGTAATTAAGGAAACATGAGACTTGTCATATGTATCAATATTGTAATATGAATTGTAATCCATTCTGATATCAGTCTTATACTGCTCTATCTAGTGGGCAAATGCCATTTATATCTGTGTGCCAAGAAAATAAAATGTTTTCTAAAGGACTGTGTTTTGATTTCATTACCTCATTTTCCAATTAACTTGACATTTATTAAGAACTTGCTTATTTGGGTGCTTACCTTTTTGATAGGATGTGTGGGGACAGAGAAAGGAAGAATTTTAAGATATTTGATAATTTAATTAGTCATGTCAAAATTTGGAGCAAATTAAACTCTTGATGTATACACAGATCTATTAGCAACTATGCACTCCCCTGGTATGTCTTCAATGTCATAAACTCTTTATTTTCCTTTCAACTTACTAAATGTAAATACTTCATGCCAAATAGATATACATACATAGGTTTCTACTGAAGTAACCAATAAAGATTTTGTATTATTTTACTGAATAATATATATGTGTGTATATGTATAAACTAAATTGATATATTTATCTTTTGTCTTAAGTAGTATTGCTTCATTTTTTTAATGCAGATATATACCTTATCTTCAGATAAAAGGTCTTAACTTAAAATCTAAACCTGTAACTATCAAATGGTTTTAGGTTAACTTATCAAACTTGCTAAGTTTACTTATTTAAATCCTCAACATGTTGATATAATGAACTCAAGGAATTTGCTTAGTGGTTTATTGTTTTTTGTTTTGTTTTTTTCTATTTGTATGGGCCTTGAATTATAAAGCAGTACTGAAATCTTGTCATTTTGGCTGCAACTTTTTTCCCTAATATTTGTTATCCTAATATATTTGGTTTTGTTATTTTGTCTAGGAGAATTTTTGGTTTAACTCACAAACGATTTTAAGTTTTCTTTAATCAAATCTATCCATTTTTACTTGTCTCTTCTCTCCCTTCAAATTTTAGTCAGACACACAATTTAATAAAGATTCCTTCTATTTTCCTTTGAGCTTATGGGTTTTTTAACAGTTATATCTGATACGAGGTAAAAATCACTTAGGTTTTTAAAAAATTGTTGCACTCTAAATTCAAGTTGAATATGTTTATGATAATGCCTTTTTCAGTCATTGAAATTTTTTTTAATAGTAGGACCTACATCTGGGGATTATTGTTGAAGTTATCTGCCTATACATTCACTTAACTACTGTAGTTTTGGTTTTAATATTTATTAGTATTTTTTCTTACCCCCTTAATTTCTAACCAATTCCCTACTCTTCATTTTTCAGAATTTTCTTATATATTCCCAACTTGGCATTCTTTTATATTTTTCATATCCAAAAACTATTAGTCTTTTTCACTGTTATGTACATTTGATAAGAACTAACATAATTACAATATTTAATTTTATGTAATAACATAGAATGTTTGGGATTTTTTTGTTTGTTTGATCTTTTTTGTTTGTTTGTTTTCTTTTGCTTGCTGCATTTCTTCCTAATTTTTATGTTTTTGTTGTCCAAAGCTATTTTGGTTCAAGTGATAGCCTATTAGTCAAAATAAGAAATTCAAATATAAGGCTGAAAAGGTACATGTGAAAGTATGTATGAGAATATGTGTATACACGCACACACACACACACACATATATAAATACATATATTATATATGTGTGTGTATATATATATATATATATATATATATATATATATATATATATGTTTTGAACTAGGGAAATTTTAATGTGAGTCATATGAATACACTTATCAAATTTGGTGATGAATGTATATATATGAATATATAATAAAATATATGCAAATATACCATTGATAATTGTTATGAAAAAATTCACATAATATTATATTACAATATATGCTTCTATGTAAAATTAAGTTTAGGTTTAGGATAAATTGTATCTAGGAATATATAATGATGTATATACAGTTGGTATATACATTAGTAATTGAACATAGAACTCAAATACACTGAATATTCATATGATTATATATGCTGACATGTATAATTAGGTTTAGGTATAGTGGTAAGATTTAGTACTAAAGTTTGGTTTCAGTTAAGATAGAGTGTTAGAGAATGAATCTGTATATTGAAAAACGTCAATATTCATAAGAATGTATGCTTGAAAATATGTATCAAATCTTATATAAACATGTGTTGAAATAGGGAAGTGATTTATGTGATGCTTATGAATACACTGCAAAAATCCTCTCTATAGGGGTCTTCTCACACTCTCTGAGATGTTGTATTCTGTCTAAGTAAGACCTTGTGAAGAAGCTGCCTTTCTGCTTTCTTGGTTTCATGCCACACAGCAGCCAGAAACAGGACCACCTCTATTCTACCATCTTGGATCTGCCCAAATAATTTTATTAGGGAGACCTGAGAAGACCATTCTAAACAGATGGTGATAATAGAAGGATTATGCACCTGTTAAATCTCTAAGGACCTATACATTGAGAATGTGTAGCACATCTGACCCCTGTAGTTACAATAAGAGATTGCCCCTTCTGCTACCTTGCTTAGAAGAAGATAACACCCTCCAGAAGGCAATAGACTCTATATGTGTAGGTATGGGTGCCCCATGGACAACAGGGAATTCACAGTCTTTCAAAATCATGTAAAGTTCCCCTAACATAGAATGTGTTATGCAGTTACTTAACTCCCCATCTCATGGTATCCCCAAACCTGAAGGTTCTATTTATTGAACCTGTGAATAGATATCAATAACTTTTGTGTTCTTTCCATGTCTGGAGCCTTTAGGGCATGTTATTTCTAGGGATGTCAACTACACTTATAACAATATAGAGCTAATATTAATAGTTTGCCACTTTGACCCCCGACCAACCTCTGTACTCAAGAAAATGGCTTCAGGAAACATTTTTGTCTCAGCACTTGCCATCTAAACATCCCAGACATACACAGGAAAGTTGACATCTCCTTCTGATAGCTGATGTCTTTGTGCCTGGTCACTAGATGGTTTCAATGACAGATGGGGACATCAGAAATGGATGTTCTGAAAGTGCTTAGAAAAGGGAGAACTGGGATCCATACTGGACCCTCTTTCTCTTTTAGTTCCCCACCCAGGAGGCCTGTCCCCAGGGACTCTTGAATGGAGAGGCGAGCCCCAACATGCCAGAGGTGCATCACATGCACACGTGGATTCAAGAGCCCAAAGGAAAACTTGTCTTGGGATGCAACTGGATCCACATTTGATGGTGACAGCAAAGTCAGCCTGAGCCTCTCCTACACCAGCTAGAGCTTTATGGTTAATACTAATTCTGCAAAATAATGAATGCTCTTCCAAGGTAGGGAAGGAAAGGGGAAGAGGAAGCCCAAATCCAAGTGTTGGTTGTCAGGGTGTTAATGCCTCTCCATGTTCTCTTAGGGTCAGATTGAAATCTGAGATTCTTCAATATGATGAGGTGAGCAGGATTGGGATTAGTATCAGAACTGCTCTCAGGTCCTGGACTGTCCTTAGCCAGGTGGATTTTGTAAGTATTTACATCTCAATTCCCTTATTTCAGAGACCCGATAAATAATATCTACATTTATACATGTGTGGTATCATTAATTAAATAATTTTCATAGTGATAATTCTGTAAACAAATTGTCCAAGAAAAGCATTCACTATGTAATATCAAGTCCTTAGGTCTTTCTGACAATATAAAACAAAATGATGTCTAGGATTTTTTTCATCTAATATAGAACATTTTTTTCAGTAACAGTGTATAAATCCTAGGTTCACAACTCTGTGTCATGACATATCCAGCTCATTTTTCTCCTTTCCCACTCTCTTTGAAATAAAGTACAACCTCACAAAGAAAGTGCACAGATTGGTCTCCCTGATGATTCCATACTCAGTCCATCCTCTCCATCTGTCTCCATGGCCATGTCCTCAGTGTCCTTCTCAACCAGGGTCCACTTTACTCAGATGTGAAGATTGAGCTTGCAGCCCTCCAAGCCCAATTCTTCTGGGTCATGATCATCTTATTCTCTGGTGTTCACTTCAGGTGGTGCCCTCATCTGAGATATGAGACCTTCAGTGCAGGAGGAGGCAAGTGTCATGGCAGATAAGGAGCACCTGCCTTGCACAAGGACAGCTGCCTTGAAAGAGCTCAGTAAACATCAGGGGTGCATTGTTCTTGACATACATATGATAACATATACTGGTGAACACCTTTTCTTCCCGCTGGCCTATTTCTCCATGGGTTCCCACAATCTCTGTCAAGACTCATCCCATGGCTCATTTTTTTGCTCCCCTGCACAACTCCCACAGATACCAGAGCATTAAACCAGCTCCAGTCAAGATTTTGTAAGGATAGTTTGAAACCTCTGTTTAGTCCCACATACCTTCAGACTCTTTCCTTGCTGTTACCTAGTAGGGAATACGCTTTTCATGACATCTCTCTCTCTCTCATTCTTCTCATATTTCTAAAGATTTTCTATTTTCAAGTGACTGTAATAATAATTAAATAACGTCTCTCCTGTATTCCTATATAATATCTTTGTTTGGTCAAATATCAGTACCTACATGATACCTACATGGGGGTTATTATATATAATGGGTATGCATAAAGCATATTATTCTTACACAAGTTTTGTGAAATTCATAGGTTTTCTCTTCTTTTCATTAATAGTGGTCTCCTCCTACTTTGATTTCGCTTGATTATTTATTTTCTCCTTCCTGCCCATAGTGCAAACTATACCAAGTATGATTTCCTTGCCTTTGTAGTAAAAACCTGGGATCTAATGGTTTTTAACGATCCTATTTTACTTGAATATTTTTTATAAAATGGGAGAAACTTTACCTCCCAGCAAGCTTATCATCACTGGGTATGTAAAAAGCAACAACAATAGTAGAAATATTCAGCTCTTTCTAGACTTTATCCCATTCCTGAACTCCCTTGTCAAAGACTACTTTCTTAATTTGATTAACTTCTGGTGTGGAAGAGTTTATTATAGTAAGGTCATAGATAATGAATTCTGTTTGTAAAGGAAAAAAAAAGAAGACAGATTCAAGGTGCAAAGGCAGAATGGCAGAATTTCCCTTGTCTAAGCTGCCAGCATCAGTTCACTAGTTCATTGTGTCATTAGGCAGGTTACATAGTTAGCAAAATTATGCAGCTTATTCCTCATTTATATACTACAGTTGCTGTGTGCAATGTTAGGAGCTTTGTGTAGCTCTCAAGAAAGTCTGTTGTTTAAAGTTACTGTTATTTAGACAGATTCAGGTGCAACAAAACTTGGTAAAACGTTGCAGCTGTGTAACAATAGACTTTCTTTATTCCCAGGAGCTGTATGCCTGAGATCAAGGTCAAGGCTAATAAGACTCTAATATAGAGCCTCCTAATGCTGGGCCTTTGTATAGCAGCCAGGCATTTCCTATTTGCCAAGCATTCTGTGTCTTTCCACAGAAACTTCCTTAGCCACCAAGCATGTCACACTCATGAAGCTATCAGAGACCCCAATCACAAACACAGAATCCTTACACCTGTTGTCTCTGGTTTTCTTTTCAAAACAGCACTTGGATGCTTGCCTTGGAAAGAAGAACTCTCCCAAGCTGGAATGTGATGCTCTTGAAGGTTCAGCTGCTAACAAACATGGGTCTCAAGTACATGGCCTCATTGATGCCACAACTGTCCTGAGACAGAAGATTATCAAAAGAAATCTATGGTTTAGCAAATGGAGAATAGCATGCAAATTCCCTGGCCTTCAAGCTTTGGGTACAGTGGTGATCATATCTGTGGATCTGGGATGCACTTAATCTTTTTAACTCTCTCTTTAAGACTATAATTCCCACTCACGCTGTGTCTTCTCTTCATCATTTTTTATAATAGCTGATGGAGCTTCCATCTGGTCTTATCTCTGTCTTCCTTGAGTTGCTGCCTTGCTATCTTCTTTAATCTGCATCTCTTGTTTGCATTGGGGTCTCTGTCATCACCAGACAGCAGGTCAGTCAGATTGGTGTCCTATACCTATGAAGAGCATCTTCTAAACACGTGCTATCCTTCCTGAAATCACACATGTCCTAGGCTTTCTTGGTCTTCTTTCCTTGACTCCACTGCCTCTTTCTTCTGAGAGTGTGGCCTTCATAAGTCACTGGCACATGGCTCTTTCTCTTGGGCCAGCCTTGAGATAAAAGACTGAGTCAACCCTGGACTGTTCTCCTGGACATGCAAATGAAAAGTGTTATAACTGATGAGAAAGAGCCCTGACTACAAACACTAAATTGCAAACTGGGCTCCAGGTAGGAGAAGCATACTGGCCTGAGGCACAATTGTCTTCAGCACCTCTTGCAGAGCCCTGTGCAAATGTACATGGGTTTTTCAGGACTCAGTGTCTGGAGATCATGGATTTGTTTCAGCTGACATTAACTAGAGGACATTAGATGACACCGTAAATGGACATCAGTCTAATAAACATACCCCAGAGTGGTGCTTCAAACAGCTCAGATCCTGAGCTCCTAAGGCTCTGTGTTCTCCCTTTTTATTTCTGCTTCTACTTCTATATGTCAAGTTAAGAGTCTAAAATGCAACTTTATTGAAATTGAAGTCTGAGTATATCAGAGAGCATATTTATTGACTAACTTGACAAAAGTTAGTTGGGGGACCAGCTCTATCAAAACTCAATATGAGGCTGGGCATGGTGGTGCAAGCCTGTAATCCGAGCAGCTCAGGAGGCTGAGGCAGGAGGATCTCGAGTTCAAAGCTAGCCTCAGCTACAGCGAGGCACTAAGCAATTCATTGTGACCCTGTCTCTAAATAAAACTCAAAATAGGGCTGGGGATGTGGCTCAGTGGTTGAGTGCCCCTGATTTAACACCCGTACCAAAAAAGAGGGGGATTTATGTGAAATTTGGGGATACAAATGTCCACGTATAATGCCAAAGGGGAAAGAGCCAGTCATGAGGGAGTTGGGGAGATTATGAGAGTTAGGGGTCCATTCACTACATCTAAATGATGCCACTATGCAATAGGTACCTGGGGAGATGTTCCTTAAAATGAATGTGAGAGCATGCCTGAGATTCTCATGCAAATGGTGTAGAATATAATTTGGGCATCCGCATTTTCAAAAGCTCTCAGATAATTTTATTAAGGAAAAAGAGCATGGGTGCAAAATGATCTCAGATTACCAACATGAAAATGCTTCAGACATGTGGTTTTCTGCATAAAAAAAGACTGAACATCCATTAGCCATTAAGAAAAAGTTGATTTGCCTCTCATGATGAATCGTTTTATGACATAAAAAAAATCAAAGGAAAACATGCAGATTTATGGCTTAGATCTGCAGCCTCTCTGTTGATCCACCTGTGTGTAACTTTTTAGAATACAAGATAAAATAATTATAGCTGCATTGAAACTCAGTGCACAGGAAACAATACCTCCTACCATTACAGATAATCAAAATGAGTATTTCCTTTTTAATTTTTAAAACAAAAACTGCAGTTTACATCTAACCACATGAACTCACAGCATTTTAATAAAATCAACACCACAACTTCGAGTTTTTCATGAGGTCCATTATTTTAATTAGGTAAAATCCCCCAAAATATCTCTTCAGTTTCACTCCCATGAAGGCTACAGAATGGTAAATCACCATGGAAATGCAGAAACTGATGGTTATTTAGACTGTATTCTGTCATTCTTGATACTAGTATGAAATACTGTCAAGAAATCTTTCTCAAAGGAGAACTTGGGTAAAGAAAAAGAGGAAGGGAGGAGAATACAGTAATGCACAATATCATTCTTTTACCTGAGGTGTTAAACTGTCCAGAGAGAATGTCCTCAAAATAATCCATTTTTCTTCTGACATGGTGCAGAGTCACCTGCAAGGAACTAAAGAAAAGGATTTGGGCTGTGGTTAAACTCGTTCCTCTCCCTTGGCTCATGGCACTGTGAATGACTGCTTTTTCTCTTCACTCCTGATCTGCTTTGGAAGAACTGCTAATGTTTCCCATGGATTCTTCTTGCTGTATAGCCAAGGAGACCCAACAGTCCTGGTGCCTGGGATGCCTCCAGATTGCAGCCTTCCTCTCCCTCCCCCCATATTTATGGAAAGGGCCTGAGGCCTACGCTTTGGATCCAGGCTTCTTAAGACAGGTCATGTGGCTTTACTTAAAGCTCAACCGCTGTGGCATCACTTTTTCCTCATTCGTGAAATGTGGTAGTGGTGTTGGATGTTGTCCTTGGTTCATGCTGGCTCACCCTTCTGGAATTGGTCCCACCCAACCCCCATTGCCAATAGCACCTGGGGTACAGAGTTCTAAGTGTGTGCACTTCTACTCTTCCTCCTGCATCAGTCTATGTCTAAACATGCAATACTGGTGCTGATTCTCCTTCCCTTGGAGGTGGAAAAATCCCTAAGTTTGGTTAAGATAAATAGGAACAGGAGGAATGTGGTTGGTATCACTGCTGATGGGTACCACAGAGAAGGTGCCCAATGTCCTGCAGCCCATGCTAAAGGACAAGTTCAGTAGGTATCCTGTACTTTCTAGATATCATATTCCCACCAGCCAGCTTGTGGCCCAGCCCTTTAGCTCATCTTTTATGGGGCCCCTGACTATTACTGCCACTGAGCCACACCTCTTGGGTAACTGTCAGCTGGCCTGACCAAGACTCTCAATTGATTTCTCTTTCCCTCTCTCAGAGGCCAAGTACTGCTGGACCTAAGAAAAGATATTGCTGATTTGAACAAAACTGCATTACCAAATGTAGTTTTACCCTTGATGAAAAAGACAAGACAGTAAACCAAGTTAAAGGCCAAAGTGAACACTGGGAAGATCCTTTATGAGCACTGGATTTCACAGATAAATACACCTCTTTTTTTTTCCTCCAAATGTCCAGTCTTACTGTTATCCCATTTCCTCAGCCACTAATTGTGACAAATACCAAGAATTTCAAATCCTAGATCAACATATTCTATTGAGCAATCTTTTTTTTTTTTTTTTTTTTTTTTTTAATTTTTTATTGTGGGTTGTTCAAAACATTACAAATTTCTTGACATATCATATTCCACACTTTGATTCTAGTGGGTTATGAACTCCCACCTTCACCCCATACACAGATTGCAGATTCACATCAGTTACACATCCATTGATTTACAAATTGCCATACTAGTGTCTGTTGTGCTCCGCTGCCTTTCCCATCCTCCACCCTCCCCCCTCCCCACCTCTCCCCTCCCCTCCCCTCCTCTCTCTCTACCCCCTCCACTGTATAACCCTGAGGGTCTCCTTCCATTACCGTGCAATTTACCTTCTCTCTCCCTTTCCCTCCCACCTCTCATCCCTGTTAAATGTTAATCTTCTTCTCCTGTTCTTCGTCCCTACTCTGTTCTTAGTTACTTTCCTTATATCAAAGAAGACATTTGGCATTTGTTTTTTAGGGATTGGCTAGCTTCACTTAGCATAATCTGCTCTAATGCCATCCATTTCCCTGTAAATTCTATGATTTTGTCATTTTTTAATGCAGAGTAATACTCCATTGTGTATAAATGCCACATTTTTTTTATCCATTCGTCTATTGAAGGGCATCTAGGTTGGTTCCACAGTCTTGCTATTGTGAACTGTGCTGCTATGAACATCGATGTAGCAGTGTCCCTGTAGCATGCTCTTTTTAGGTCTTTAGGGAATAGACCAAGAAGGGGAATAGCTGGGTCAAATGGTGGCTCCATTCCCAGCTTTCCAAGAAATCTCCATACTGCTTTCCAAATTGGCTGCACCAATCTGCAGTCCCACCAGCAATGTACAAGTGTACCCTTTTCCCCACATCCTCGCCAGCACTTGTTGTTGTTTGACTTCATAATGGCTGCCAATCTTACTGGAGTGAGATGGTATCTTAGGGTGGTTTTGATTTGCATTTCTCTGACAGCTAGAGATGTTGAGCATTTTTTCATGTACTTGTTGATTGACTGTATGTCCTCCTCTGAGAAGTGTCTGTTCAGGTCCTTGGCCCATTTGTTGATTGGGTTGTTTGTTCTCTTATTGTCTAATTTTTTGAGTTCTTTGTATACTCTGGATATTAGGGCTCTATCTGAAGTGTGAGGAGTAAAGATTTGTTCCCAGGATGTAGGCTCCCTATTTACCTCTCTTATTGTTTTTTTTGCTGAGAAAAAACTTCTTAGTTTGAGTAAGTCCCATTTGTTGATTCTAGTTATTAACTTTTGTGCTATGGGTGTCCTATTGAGGAATTTGGAGCCCGACCCCACCGACTGTAGATCGTAGCCAACTTTTTCTTCTATCAGACAGTGCGTCTCTGATTTGATATCAAGTTCCTTGATCCATTTTGAATTCACTTTTGTGCATGGCGAGAGAAAGGGATTCAGTTTCATTTTGTTGCATATGGATTTCCAGTTTTCCCAGCACCATTTGTTGAAGATGCTATCCTTCCTCCATTGCATGCTTTTAGCCCCTTTATCAAATATAAGATAGTTGTAGTTTTGTGGATTGGTTTCTGTGTCCTCTATTCTGTACCATTGGTCCACACGCCTGTTTTGGTACCAGTACCATGCTGTTTTTGTTACTATTGCTCTGTAGTATAGTTTGAAGTCTGGTATCGCTATACCGCCTGATTCACACTTCTTGCTTAGCATTGTTTTTGCTATTCTGGGTCTTTTATTTTTCCATATGAATTTCATGATTGCTTTCTCTATTTCTACAAGAAATGCCATTGGGATTTTGATTGGCATTGCATTAAACCTATAGAGAACTTTTGGTAATATCGCCATTTTGATGATGTTAGTTCTGCCTATCCATGAACAGGGTATATTTTTCCATCTTCTAAGATCTTCTTCTATTTCTCTCTTTAGGGTTCTGTAGTTTTCATTGTATAAGTCTTTCACCTCTTTTGTTAGGTTGATTCCCAAGTATTTTATTTTTTTTGAAGATATTTTGAATGGAGTGGTTGTCCTCATTTCCATTTCAGAGGATTTGTCGCTGATATACAGGAATGCATTTGATTTATGCGTGTTGATTTTAAATCCTGCCACTTTGCTGAATTCATTTATTAGCTCTAATAGTTTCTTTGTAGAGCCTTTTGGGTCTGCTAGATATAGAATCATATCATCTGCAAATAGTGATAATTTAATTTCTTCTTTTCCTATTTTTATGCCTTTAATTTCTTTCGTCTGTCTAATTGCTCTGGCCAGTGTTTCGAGAACTATGTTGAAGAGAAGTGGAGAGAGAGGGCATCCCTGTCTTGTTCCAGATTTTAGAGGGAATGCCTTCAGTTTTTCTCCATTCAGAATGATGCTAGCCTGAGGCTTAGCATAGATTGCTTTTACAATATTGAGGTATGTTCCTGTTATCCCTAGTTTTTCTAGAGTTTTGAACATAAAGGGATGCTGTACTTTGTCAAATGCTTTTTCCGCATCTATCGAGATGATCATATGGTTCTTATTTTTAAGTCTATTGATGTGGTGAATAACATTTATTGATTTCCGTATATTGAACCAGCCTTGCATCCCAGGGATGAATCCTACTTGATCATGGTGTACAATTTTTTTGATATGTTTTTGTATCCGATTCGCCAGAATTTTATTGAGGATTTTTGCATCTAGGTTCATTAGAGATATTGGTCTGTAGTTTTCTTTCTTTGAAGTGTCTTTGTCTGGTTTAGGTATCAGGGTGATGTTGGCCTCATAGAATGAATTTGGAAGTTCTCCCTCCTTTTCTATTTCCTGAAGTAGCTTGAAAAGTATTGGTATTAGTTCTTCTTTAAAGGTTTTGTAAAATTCTGCTGTATACCCATTGGGACCTGGGCTTTTCTTAGTTGGTAGTCTTTTGATGGTTTCTTCTATCTCCTCAATTGATATTGGTCTGTTTAGGTTTTCTATATCCTCCTGACTCAATCTGGGCAGATCATATGACTTAAGAAATTTATCTATGCCTTCACTATCTTCTAATTTATTGGAGTATAAGGATTCAAAATAGTTTTTGATTATCTTCTGTATTTCTGAAGTGTCTGTTGTGATATTGCCTTTTTCATCCCGTATGCTAGTAATTTGAGTTCTCTCTCTTCTTCTCTTCACTAGCATCGCTAAGGGTCTGTCGATTTTGTTTATTTTTTCAAAGAACCAACTTTCAGTTTTGTCAATTTTTTCAATTGTTTCTTTTGTTTCGATTTCATTAATTTCAGCTCTGATTTTAATTATTTCTTGCCTTCTACTTCTTTTGCTGTTGTTTTGCTCTTCTTTTTCAAGGATTTTGAGATGAAGTATGAGATCATTTATTTGTTGGTTTTTTCTTTTTTTAAGGAATGAACTCCAAGCAATGAATTTTCCTCTTAGAACTGCTTTCAATGTGTCCCATAGATTCCGATATGTTGTGTCTGTGTTTTCATTTATCTCTAAGAATTTTTTAATTTCCTCCTTGATGTCTTCTATAACCCATTGATCATTCAGTAACCTATTGTTCATTCTCCAATTGATGTATGCTTTTTCCTTCCTTCTTTTATCGTTGATTTTCAGTTTCATTCCATTATGATCAGATAAGATGCATGGTAATATCTCTACTCCTTTATATTGTCTAAGAGTTGCCCTGTGACATAATATATGATCTATTTTTGAGAAGGATCCATGTGCTGCTGAGAAAAAAGTGTAACTGCTTGATGTTGGGTGGTATACTCTATATATGTCAATTAGGTCTAGGTTATTAATAGTGTTATTGAGTTCTATAGTTTCTTTATTCAACTTTTGTTTGGAAGATCTGTCCAGTGGCGAGAGAGGTGTGTTGAAGTCTCCCATGATTATGGTGTGGTGGTCTATTAGACTCTTGAACTTGAGAAGAGTTTGTTTGACGAACATAGCTGCACCATTGTTTGGGGCATAAATATTTATGATTGTTATGTCTTGTTGGTGTATGGTTCCCTTAAGCAGTATGTAGTGTCCCTCTTTATCTCTTTTGATTAACTTTGGCTTGAAATCTATTTTATTTGATATGAGTATGGACACGCCTGCTTGTTTCCGAAGTCCATATGAGTGATATGATTTTTCCCAACCTTTCACCTTCAGCCTATGTATGTCTTTTCCTATCAAATGCGTCTCCTGTAGGCAGCATATTGTTGGGTCTTGTTTTGTGATCCATTCTACTAGCCTGTGTCTCTTAATTGGTGAGTTTAAGCCATTAACATTTAGGGTTATTATTGAGATATGGGTTGTTCTTCCAGCCATATTTGTTTATTTCTGTTACTAAACATTGTTTGTTTTCCTCTTTGATTGTTTCCCCCCCCCCTTTACTGTCCTACCTCCCACTGTTGGTTTTCATTGTTATTTTCCATTTCCTCTTCCTGTAATACTTTGGCTAGGATGTTTTGAAGAGATGGTTTTCTAGCTGCGAATTCTTTAAACTTTTGTTTATCGTGGAAGGTTTTAATTTCATTCTCCATCCTGAAGCTTAATTTCGCTGGATACACAATTCTTGGTTGGAACCCATTATCTTTCAGTGTTTGAAATATGTTATTCCAGGATCTTCTAGCTTTCAGAGTCTGTGTTGAAAGATCAGCTGTTATCCTGATTGGCTTGCCCCTAAATGTAATCTGCTTCCTTTCTCTTGTAGCTTTTAAAATTCTCTCCTTATTCTGTATGTTGGGCATCTTCATTATAATGTGTCTAGGTGTGGATCTCTTATGATTTTGCACATTCGGCGTCCTGTAGGCTTCTAGGATTTGGGATTCTGTCTCATTCTTCAAGTCTGGGAAGTTTTCTTGTATTATTTCATTGAATGGACAGCTCATTCCTTTGGTTTGGAGCTCTGTACCTTCCTGTATCCCAATGACTCTTAAGTTTGGTCTCTTAATGTTATCCCATATTTCTTGGATGTTCTGCTCATGGTTTCTTAACAGTCTTGCTGAGCTGTCTATGTTCTTTTCCAGTTGAAATACTTTGTCTTCATTGTCTGATGTTCTATCTTCTAAGTGTTCTACTCTGTTGGTAGTATTCTCCATTGAGTTTTTAAGTTGGTTTATTGCTTCCTGCATTTCTAGGATTTCTGATTGCTTGTTTTTTATAACCTCTATCTCCCTGTATAGTTGATCCTTTGCTTCCTGGATTTGTTTGCGTAATTCGTTGTCGAAGTGATCTTTCATTGTCTGATTTTGCTGTTTAATGTCTTCCTTGATACTCCAGATCATCTGAAGCATGTATATCCTGAATTCTTTATCTGACATTCCATCTGCTGCAGCTGTTACCTCTTCTAAAGTTGCGTTGACCTGCATTGCTTGTGGTCCTTTCTTTCCTTGTCTTTTCATACTGCTTGCGTATCTTTCCTGCAGGTGCGGGCGGCGGCTCTGCTCTCTCCTTATTCCAATTGGGGTGTCGTGGCTACCACGCCGGCAGGTCACTGGGCCTGTTCTGGGAGCTGGTGGCGGCTCTGTTCTGCCCCTACTCCAATTGGGGTGACGTGTCTGTCGTACCAGCAGGCCACTGGGCCTGTCCTGCTGGTCGGTCGCAGATCTGCCCACCTTTCGGGCACGAGTGGAGGCTCTGCTTTGCCCCTACTCCAATTGGGGTGTCGTGACTACCCCGCCTGCAGGATGCTGGGTCTGTTCCTGGCAAGGGAGGCGACTCTGCTCTGTCACTACTCCAATTAGGGTGGTGTTTGTACCCCGCCGGCAGGCTCCTGGGCCTGATCCGCCGGTCTGTTGTAGGTCTGCCTACCTTGAAGGCGCGGGCGGCGGATCTGCCCTGCCCCTCCTACCACGCCTGCGGACCCCTGGGCCTGATCTGCAGGTTGATCACTGGTCTGCTCACCCTGCGGGCACGGGTGGCGGTTCCGCTCCACCCCCACTCCAATTGGGGTCACGTGACCACCACACCGGCAGGGCCTGATCCAGGCGTGGGATAAGGATCTGCTCTGCCCCTACTCGAGTTGGGGTGACGTGTGTACCACACTGGCAGGCCACTGGGCCTGACCCGCCAGGCTGTCACAGGTCTGTTTACCTTGCAAGCGCGAAGGGCGGCTCTGCCCTGCCCCTCCTACCACGCCCATGTACTACTGGGTCGTGGGTCTGCCCACCTGGCGGGTGTGGGTGGCGGCTCCGCTCCGCCCCCTCTCCAATTGGGGTCACGCGGTCACCACGCTGGCGAGCCGCTGGGCCTGCTCCGGGGGCTGGCGGCGGCCCGGCTCCTTCCCTCTGGCTCGAGGACAAATTGAGGAGACTCGGGTGACTGAGCCTCACCCCCCTTACCAGGAGACCAACTGCTTATGTCACCGCTGGTATTGATGAAGATCTCTCCTCCACCGCTTTCTGCTGACATCAGATCTCTGCCATGTTGGTGTCCTATGCGAATGGCAGCATTTCGTTCCCCTTGCCAGGCAACCCAAGCAATGGGTGAGTCCTGACCTGTCCTCAGCAGGACCCGGACCGAGACACAGTTTCCGCGGGCTCCTAGCCCCGGTCCAGGGAAGTTCCGGGAGCCGGAACTCGGCCGCTCCGTGCTTGGTGTAAGCTCCTATAAGTGTAGGCTCCAAGAAGCAGCCCCCGCGGGCTCAGTTCCGGGAGCCGGAATTCGGCCGCTTAGTGTTTGGTGTATGCTCTGATAGTAGCAGGGTCCAAGAAGCAGCCTCCGCGGGCTCCGCAGCCCTGAGCCAGGGCGGTTCCGGGACGGTTCCGGGAGCCGGGACTCTGCCGCCCCGCGCTCCGTGTTCACTCCGATAAGATCAGATTTTAAGAAGCCCCCAGGCGCTGAACCCTAGCAATCTGTCTGCAAGCCGCAGGCGAATTGCAGCCTGAAATTACCTGTTCTATGGCTGAATGAGCTGCGGTCAGTCAAAAACAGGTGTGGTGACGTCAGTTTACCAACATGGTGGCTGCTGGCCTCCTCTGTGGTCTGACCGGTGTGGAGAACCCAGATGGACCGCTTCCTTCCCCGTCTCGAACCCAGAATTCAGCCCTGAGTGCGGTGCTTGCGCGTCTGGCAGAAACTGCAGCGCTGTAACCCTGCGTCTCTATCCCAGCGCGCTGCAGACTCTAGCCGCGGGGCGATTTGCTGAATAAGCAGTGTTACCCTCCGTGCGACAAACCTCTCGTGTTTGAGTCCCCGTAGCCGATCCTCATGCGATGGAAATCCTTCCTCCAGGTTCCGGCGCACCCCACTATTGCTGGAAATTCCTAACAAGATATCCTTTAGCCGTCCTGACTTGTCATACTCCCACACAGTGAAGCAGCACACGGGGGTAATGCACTCCCCTCGCCGCCATCTTCCCTCTCCCTCTATTGAGCAATCTTAATTCTGGTTGTTTCCAATCTCAACCTGTGTAAAATCAAAGACATGAGCAACCGGAAGGAGACCACAAGTCTAGATGGACACTCTGCCTCCAGATAGGTGCAGACATCATTAGCAATTCAATGTTTTTGCTTAATGTTAGCCTGACTTTAAGCACAAGAAAATTATTAGACAACTACAAAGTGTAGAGCATTGAAAAAGAGAGCTGACACATCTTCTTCAGTCAATGTCACCAGGAATAAAATAACAGAAAAGGCATTTGGGGTTAAAAAGATATTTTTAAGACACACTCATATATATATATGTAGGTATGTACACACACACACACACACACATGCCCATATACATATATTTATATATGTGTGTGTGTGTGTGGGGTGTATATATATAATGTATATAAAAATAAATATGTAAGAGTGTGCTCTTCTCCTCTTCCTCTTTTTATATAAAAATTTATATATAATTTATAAATACATAAATATATAAATATAATTATATATAAAATATATATGTGTGTATATATACACACACACATATGTGAATATATGTATATGGGTACACACACAAACACACACTTTTGAAGTCAAAGACCTCTTCATGTTTTTGTTGTCAGTTTTTGGTGATTTTGACTTGTTTATTGAAGACAAATCAGTTGTTTTGCTCCATGGCCTACATTCTGCCGTTCTATGACAGTCTCCTTAGAATGAAATACAGTCTAAATTTTTAGCTGAGAACACTGTGCAGATAAAGCTCTTTACCCACCATATCCAACCCACTGGCAAAGTGTCCTGTGTGTCCATCTCTCGAGACTAGAGCTGGTCATTTGGTAATAGAGGTACCCACTGGGTCAGACTGTGGAGTGGATACATTGTTTTCTCTGTCATTGTAAAGCAATTTGAAGACTGGTACTTGGACAACATACAAATATTCTGTTTGGCAATGATCTTTCTCTACAAAAATTACCTTTGTTCAAGATCTCTATCTGTGCAAATTGTTATATTTCTTTTTGAACCCTAAAAAATTTTTAAATTCAGTTCTTCCTATGTATTTTCTTGGTTGGTCTTTTGTTGTTTAAAAAAATGGACTACTCTCTGAACTTCAAATTTTTTCATAGTTAATGATAACCTGAAAAATTAAAATGTTTTTGTTTATCACTATGGATTCATGTATTTCTTAATTTCAATATTATAATCTTTTAGTATTGTGGCCAGTTTTGTGGTTAAGGATATAAACATATTATTTTGCTATTTATATTCTGACCTCTTCCATATCATTTAGGCTGTATTTACCATTTGTAGTGGGTTGTATATAGAGAATTTTCTCCATGTTTGTGTATATGTTATTTGGTATTTAGGAAAGGTCATACAGCTCATGTTTCACATTACCCTAACACCATTTGACATCTTTAGTCTCCTTTACTTTAAAAATATCATAATATTTGTTTTATATGTTTTACATAATATCATTCAATTTCATCTCTAATGACCAGTATGACATCATGCACTTATTTCATGTCTACCCACAGAACCTGTGCCTTGTATTGTTATTCCAACCTAATCATCTATCTCCCAGTTACACTTATTTCTCCCACCTTGTCTACACATGGTTTTTGCTTTAGATAAAAACTGAATATGTTAATTTTCACCAGATATTTAAAATTGAGTGTCATTGGTCATCAATTTTTCATGGGAATTATCCTTAACATATTCTCTTGATGGGATCTCTATGTTCTGAGTTTTTCATAATTGCCTTGATACATAAATATCTCAAGGATATTTATGATTTTCTTTTAGTATTTAGAAAATATTGGCTTAGTTTTGGGGATGGGCATGTTATATGTTTGGATTTTGTGTAAACATTTTTCTTCTGGGATTTGAAATTTCTATGAGCTGCAATGAAGCACTCTATAAATTCAATATCCCCTCATGAGTAAAAAAAAAAAAAAAAAAGAAAAGAAAATACCTCAACCAGTTAAGTATTGTAAGAACATACCTCAACAGAACACAGGATATATGTGACAAACTCATTGTCAAAATCACGCTACTGAATTGGAAGAAAGTTGAAAGCACTTCCTCTAGGAGCTCTAACAAAACAAAAATCTTCACTTTCACCACTTCTGTTCATTGTAGGATGGAAAACAGAACAATGGGCCAAAGAAAGGAATAGTGGACATGCAAATTGAAAAAAAAAAAAAAAAGGAAATCATGCTACAGAAGCCCAAGAGGCACAGGATGAAATTTTAAAAGCCAGATGATTGAAAATTAGAAGGCACAGACAAACCCCAAAGAATCTGAACTTAGCAGGAGCTAAAGAAACTGTGATGGGATGACTGCTTAGAAAACACCCTAAGTCTGAATTTGAATCAAATCAAATAATTTTATTTTACCTATACTTTCCTGGTCAAGGATGCTTCTGCCAGGGCCCAAGCGGCCTTCTGATAGAAGTGTGCCAGGCTGTCTGTGGTTCCAACATTTAAGGAAGAAAACCACCTCCTATGGAATCTGCGAGTTGCAAGCAAGCAGGATACAAGGGCTGATAAAAGCACATAGCAGAGCAGAATCAGACAACCACATCCTGGGTTTGAGCACAGTTGTGGGTGTACATCATGGGTCCAGTACATTTGCAGGTATATGAAGCACAGAAAAAACATTTTTTTATACTTCTTAAGCAGCTTATATAACAGTTTCACATGGGAACCATAAAGATGGAGTCACTATGGCTATACTTACTTATACTTGTCTATAACTATTTTTTATATTTAACTCTTATTTTACTGGCCTATACCTATCTGTAACTTAACCTATATTTGACTGGAACTCTCTGTAACTATATAAAACCTATGGGCATACACATATGACTATGCATTGTCTATATCTTATTGCTAACAACCTTAAATCTTATGTCTTACAGTTATGTGATTATATTATTGTACTATTACCACTTCTGTCTTACTGTTATTTCTTCTATCTTATAATGAGGGCAGACTATGGTAAATTAACATCACTAATTGTAAAACACTTATCTTATAATCCTATTATCCTTCTCATTCTAATCTATAATTTTAATTCTAATTTATAATATATAACTTATTACTTGTATTGATTAATTTAGACCATAACAAAAGCATATAGTCCAATTCCCTTATTTTAATGATAAATGAAGACCCAAAGTCATGAGGTATTTTCCTCAATGTTATAAGTAATTCCTTATGGCATGTAAAGCAGTTCTGAGTTTATTGGGCATTTTGCAATATAAAATTACTTTTTTATGTTATTGTGTATGCAGTCATTTTCCTGATTTCTTCCACAGCTGGTTGGAGTCTATAGGAAAGCTGTTGATTTATGGGTGTTTGTTTTGTAACTTGCTACTTTGTTCAACAAGAAGTCTTCTGGTGGGGTTCATTTTGTTTGAGAGGGGGAGGGTGTCTTCTAGATATAGCGTCATGTCATCAGCAAACAGAAATAATTTGACTTATTTTCCTATTGGTATCCCTTTGATTTCCTTTGCCCAGTCTTTTCTTGTTCCTGATTTTAGAGGTAATGTTTTTAGTTCTTTTTTTTTTTTATTCAGTATGCTGTTGGATATGGTTGTCATGAATGATCTTTAGGATGTTAAGTTGGTAAGTTTCTTTAATCCCTAGCTTCTCCAGTGTTTACATGAATAGATGTTGGATTTTATCCAAGGCCTTTTCTGTACCTGTTAGGATAATCATGTGATTTTTGTCTTTAATTCTGTTTAAGTAGTGCAATACATTGCTTGCTTTGCTTATGTTGAGACAATCTTGCATCCCTGGAAAGAAACCAACTTGATCATGGCGTATTATCTTTTTGATGTGTTTTTGAATGTGGTTAGCTAATATTTTAAGAGTTTTTGCAACTATTCATGGGTGGTATTGTTCTGTAGTTATCTTTCCATGATGCTTATTTGTCTGGCTTTGATATCAGCATTATACTGGCTTCACAGACTGTATTTAGGAGTTTCCCCTATATTTCATGAAATAATTTGAGAAAGACTGGTGTTGTTTCTTCTAAAGGTCAGGTAATACTCAGATAATAACCCATCTGGTTCTGGTTTTATCTTTTATAGGTGATTTTTAATTGCTATTTCAATTTCATTACTTGAAATTGGTCTGTTCAGATTTTCTAAATCTTCCTGATTCAATTTGAGCAAGTCATGGATGTATAGAATTTTTTAATGTCTTGCAGATTTTCCATTTCATTGAGTATGTTTTTTAAAATAAGTTCTGATAATTCTAGGCACTTCAGAAGGGTAAACATTGATATTGCCTTTTCACCTCTGATGTTTTTGAGTAGTTCTTCTCACACTTTCAGTTAGTTTGTCTAAAAGTTTGTTGATATTATTTATCTTTTCAAAGCACTTACTCTTCATTGCTCTGATGTTGTGTATTGTGTTCTTAGTCTCAATTTCATTGATTTAGGCTCTGATCTTTGTTATTTCCTATCTTCTCCTAGTTTTGGAGTTAGCATGTTCTTCTTTTTCTAAGGCATTGAGGTAGAGCATGAGCTTGATAAGTTAGGATTCTCCCTATTCTTTTAATACACACAGTCAGTCATACTTTTAAAATTGCTTGTATACCATCCCAGAGACTTTGATATGTTCTGTTCCTGCTATCATTCATTTATAAACATGTCCTCATTTCTTATTTCATCCATTCTTCATTGCAGAGAGTATTGTTCAATTTCCATGTGTTTCTGTGTTTTTTTTATTATTTTTCTTGCTGTTGATTTCTAGATTTATTCTATTATGATCTATAGAATACATGAGATAGTATTGATATTTTTGTACTTGATAGCATTGATATTTTTGCATTGTGGCCTAGAATGTGATATAGTTCAATGTGCTTCTTATAAAAAAAGGTAAAATCAGTTGGTTTGGAGTGAAATATTCTGTAGATCTATTTGATTTAAAGTATTAATTAGTGTGGAAATATCTTTATTGATTTGCTGTTTTGATGACCTATATATTGATGATAGGGTGTGTGGAAATCACCTAGTATTATTGTGTTGGGGTCTATCTAGGATTAAATGTATCAGAATTTTTTTTTATGTAATTGAGTGCATAAAAATTTGGGGCATAAATGATTACTATTGTTATACTTCTTATTAGAATTTTCCTTTTACCAAAATGTAGTGGCCTCTTTTTTTTCATCCTGATTAACTGTTGCTTGAAAAAGTTTGCCTGTCTGATATGAGACTAGCTACTCCTGCTGCTTTTCAGGGAAAATAAATATGCATGGAATAATTTATTTTCATTCTTTTACCTTCAGCTTATGGGTGTCTTCACCTATGAGTTTCTTGTAAGCAGAGCATAGCTGTATGGTGTTTTCTGATCCATTTTGCTAATGTTTGTCTTAATGGGGGAATTGAGACCATTAACACAAACGTAAAGTACAAAACTACTCCCTAAATTGGATAAAGAGTATTTACTACAAAACATTTAAAAGGCAACAAAACTAATTTTTGAAAATGGGAAGAATGACTTACAATTCCAAGTACTTACTGTTTTTGTTGAGCTTTAATGAATGCAATAATAAAAATAGAATATGATATAAAAATTGTTATCAAATAGAAAAATGTTTGATTTCAGCATTTATTACTTCAATAAAGAAATTTAGAGGGCTAGGGTTGTGCTCAGCAGTGGAGTACTTGCCTAGCACATGCGAGGCCCTGGGTTTGATCCTCAGCACCGCATTTAAAAAAAATGAATAAAACAAAGGTATCGTGTCCAACTACAACTAAAAAATATATTAAAAACAGAAATTTAGAAAACATTATATATTCTGTATTAATGAGAAAACTGACAAAAATGAGATTTTATAAGGGTAAGTATAATAAATGAGCAGCAACCCAGTATATATCCAAAATTGGTGACAAAAAATAGAACATATTTTCATTAACAAAAGCCATAAAATATTAACCAAGAAAAATAAATTCAACAAAAAGCATGCAGGACTTGTATGAAGAAAGTTTAAGCTATTAATATGGGATCTTAAATATTATACAAAAATATGTCATGTTCCTTGTGGGAAGATTAATAAATAGCTAACATTTTATAGTTATATGTACAAACCACAGAAGTCCAAATGGAATTACTTTGAATTTGAATTACTGTTAGATAAACAACTGCAATAACTATGAGAAGTAATACTTTATTAAAACACATGAAAGGAGTATTGTGGAAGAGTATGCCATAGAAGATTATTTTAAATACATATTGAATTAAGCAAAATGGTGTGTCATTGATGACAGAATATTGAATAATGCATTACAAAGGTATTAACATTCCAGCTTGAAATTGAAATGTATATGTTGACCCAAAATATGATAATTTTGGTGTTTTAACTCAGTGGGGAAAAGAATGGATTATGTAATAATCATGATAACTGGATATCTTTATGGGAAAACATTAAATTCTTTCCAACTAGATTTATTTTCTTCATATTCCAAAACACTGAGCATCAAACATTCTAGAAATTTCCAGATTAAAAAAGAAAATCATGTGCCCCCCATAAAAGATTAAAAAATGGAAAAAGAACAAAATTGACTTCACCAGCCACACTGAATTTCAAAAAGAGATAAAGACTTTAAATTCCTTATATAACTGATAGAAAATAATGTTCAGTCCTGAGTTGTCACTGAAAATATCTATTAAGCGCTAATCTCCTAGGATGCTGTGTTGAACAATTCCATGTATGTATGTGAATAGAAATGCTAATAAATCTATGACCATTGTCTCTACCTGGGACATGCCAAATGTACTCTATTTATCATGGCAAGGGTCTGCATAGTTGTGTGGAAGATGAAGATACAACCCTAGATCTCTGGGAATCTGATGCTCACCCTTTGCAGCCTTTTCCTCATCATAATGACCATAGAGATGAACCAGCTTTGTTCAAGTCTGGCAGATGTTTTCTGCCCAGGCAAGGACTAGTGCCTGTTTTCTACTGGAATAAGCCCCAGGTCAGTGAGTGCAGTTGCATTGTTTTGTCCCCTGCGTGTCCATCCTTAGAAAGCTTCAGTGCTCAGAACTGAACACAAGTTCTTCCCTGTGTCTCCCCCATCATATCACACCTATCTGAGGACAGGACCATGTGCACACAAGGATTTTTCTGCTTTTAAATGGAATGCTGTGAACAATTTGGGTGTTATGTTCTGGGCATGTCCATTAATACAAAATAAACGAATCCCTTTAACCTTTTCCACATATTTCTTTTTGTTTTGATTGATTGTTTGTTTGCTTGTTTGGAGTATTGAAATTTCTGCTACAGGGTGGAGTTACTCCTATGTCTGGGATAGACTCCATATCATGCCATGGGTAAAAAAAAAAATGATTATTTTTCAGATATTTGAGTGTTTTCAAAACCTTTAGAAAACAGTGGGGCTTCATTTTGTCATCACAAGATAACAATATATAGATATGTTGGTCATGCATATTAATGATTTTAGACCTTGTGCTAAGAACAATAATAACTCCATGAAATGCTTTAAATCATGTGTGGCATGATCCAATTTACATTTTTGGAAGACCTATCCTTCACAAGTGAAGCAATAACGACTTAGGAGGTCAGGAATTACAGGACTTAGATGAGATGAAGTTGTTGACATTATAGGTGGAATCACAAGATTACTCAGAGGTAGAGTTCATGAGAGTTTTTGAATAAAATGAATATGGAGAACAATGGGAAGAAACAGTCGAGAGCATGTCCAAAGTTTCCAACTACAAGGGGGTGGAATGGAAAGACATTTTCTAATGCGGCAACAATGGAAGAGGTTTAGAGGAATAGAGAAAAGACTTTGCTTTTGGACATGGTCACAGTATTGGGACTAGCCTGGAGTGCATTTGGAGGACATTATGGACATGGACCTGGAATTCCATGAACCAGAATCACAGACCTTCTCTCCCAGGGAGCCTGGAACATTATAAGGATAAGATACATCTGGGACATAATCCACTTTAAAGTACAAAAGAGACTTCAGGGAATGAGGATGCCAGATAAAACATCTGGATGCTTTGGATATATTACACATCTTTACATTGAAAATGTTTTCTGTTTATTGGACATTTAAATTTAAATGTGTATCTTCTATTTTATTTGCTAACTCTGACAATCCAGAGAATATATGTATGTTCCTTACTCCCTAATCTAATCCAATTTTCTGGCCTCTATACATCTCTGCCCTGGAGGAGATGTCTAGTTGAGGGCTCAGGGTTGGAACATGAGCTTGTCTAGAGCAGCTAGTTGCTTTGCTGATGCTACAGTGTGTCCTGCAATAGGACCAAGTGAAGGGGATGTTGCCTGTAAATCTTTATGTTCTATTCTGAGGAGCCCCTCATAAGGCTTCCCCTCTTCTGTCAAAGAGAAAGTTTTTATCCAAGTGAGAGATGTTTTCTCTCTCCACATTTGCCCCACTCTGGACAGGTCTCTTATCTGGATAATGCCTGCATTAGCAGTCCGAGCCACAAGGGGACGATGTGTGACACCAAACTCTGAATGGGAAGGACATCTGCACCTGTCTGCAGGGCTACAAAGGGGCAGACTGCACAGATATGAGGATGAGTGTGCCATGGGTGAGTACACAATCTTTCCCTGCTTCCAGTGAGTATCAGATCAGTAAGTGTTTCACTGGGAGCTCAAGTAACTCCAGGAGTGTGTTACACCCAACTCTCACCTCTCCCATTAAGTATCCTCTTTGTAATTAACTCTTCACCATAACCTTGTATTCCATTTGGAGAATTAAATATATGGAAGGTCTGTACTTGATTCTTCATATAAAGCATTCCTCAGTGGCAGTTTAGCTAGCTACAGCATACTGAAAGGCTCTAGAGCATTGATAGACTATGCTCTTTTTATTCTTTGTAAATTATGCAAAAAATAGATAGTAGAAGTCTACATGTAGCAAAATGAAATGTCACCCCATCTCTCACCTTGTTCAAAAATCAACTCAAAGTGGATCACACACTTAAGCACTAGGACAGAGACCCTGTGCCTAATAGAAAAAAAAATAAGGCCCAAATCTCTACCATGTCATCTTAGGAATTGATGTCCTTAACAAGACTCCTATAGTGAAGAAGTAAAAACAAGATCAATAATTGGGATGGACTCAAATTAAAAAAAAAAAAAAAAAAAAAAAAAACAAACTTCTTCACAGCAAAGACACAATCAATGACATGAAAACAGAAGCCACAGACTGGGGAAAAATCTTCATCACACTCACCTCTGATAGGGCATTAATATCCAGGATATATTAAAACCTCAAAAAAAAAACACCAAAAAAAAAAAAAAAAAAATAACTCAATCAATAGATGGGCAAAGAAACTGAACAGACACTTCAAAGAATAAATGCAATCAATCAACACATATATGAAAAAAAAGTTCAATATCTCTAGCTGATTCAGAATAAAAGACAGACATTCAGTGTAGATAGGCAAGAATCAGATCTAGAGAAGGGAGTCCATTTTAGGTCCAGGAAATTGGAGACCATCTCTGTGGAACTGAAATCTTATTGTCTTCAGGGCCCTTCCTCCACCCTTATCAAGACAACCTGCCAAAGCTCCAACATATTGCTAAGGTAAACCTGTCCCAGGGATTGTCCCTCCCTTCAGGGAGTTGTAAAAATGGTTAATTGATGCACCCTGGGACCACTTCCTGCCCACATCACTCCATCTTGGCCCCTGCAGCCCATCTGCTTCTCACCTTTTGACCACCACACCTGGACAATCTCCTGGGCCTAGTCATACATGCAGGAAGGAAAGAGATAAGGAGAAGAGAGCAGGAAAGCAAATGAAGACAGAATGCTCTCACTCTATGGGACACCAGGATACTAGCTATGGCCCCCTTCTCTTTTGCAGGAGAAGTTTGCATTACCCCTTTATAAATAAGCCCTGTTTTATATTCTTGCCTCCCCACCCTTTTTAAAGTTATACTTAAACATGTGAGGAAGCAGATCTCATCACTGATAACTGGTGTATCATAGCCATGAGAGAAATGCAAATCAAAACTACACTGAGATTCCACCTCACTCAAGTCAGAATGGCAATCATCAAGAATACAAGCAACAATAAATGTTGGCAAGAATGTGGGGAAAATGTACACTCATACATTGCTGGTGAGACTGAAAATTGGTGCAACCACTATGGAAAGCAATATAGAGATTTCTAAGAAAATGTGGAATGGAACTACTATTTGACCCAGTCATCCCACCCCTCAGTTTATACACAAAGGACTTGCAATCAGCATACAACAGTGAAGCATCCACCACTGTCTGTCCCTGGCATCCAGTGCTGTTCCCTGACCCTAGCTGAAGGCTGCTTGTTAGGAGGAGGCCCTGCTGCTCCTTCTGGGCAGGATTTGGAGCTCTTTTCTCTAAGAGCAAGCACATTCTATAGGTTTCACTGGCTTCTGTTGTATGCATTAGAGGCACAATTATGGATACAACTGTGATTAATAGAGAAGTAATATGTCCCAGATCAAAGGAAAATTTATTAGTGGAATATTAACCAGTGTGTGCCTTTGCTAGAAGACAAACTGCCAATATCAGGGGAGATTTATTGAGATATCATCATGGACTTAAGGAAAATGGTCTATGTAGGGGACAGAGGTAGGGGACATAGTTATCTGCCCTCATTTTATGACGCTATTTTCAAATCCATTTCTTCAACCTTGTCAAAGACCTTCATCCAGGGCCTCACATGTGCCAAGTTTAAAGACAGTTTTTTTTTCTTTTTTTCTTTTTCTTTTTTTTCTTTAATATAAATCTAATACACATAGCAGACACATGCTGATGGTAAAGAAATTTGAATTTTGAGGAACTACTAATATAAATGCTTAGATTAATCTACATTAATCTAAATACACAAATGAAAGAATACATTTTAACTTAAAATGAGAGGAAGAAATTGCTGAGCCACAAAAACCTAACTACTTAGGAGTATATCTATCAACATGTCATCATATTCTGCTAAAGACAGTTTTTTCTTACTTGCCTGAGCATAAGAAACATGTCACATGCTTTTGGAGCTGAGAAGGCCTGCCCCTCTCCACTTTTAGATAAGTCCTTCAAAGGGATAAATAGATCTTTGTGAAACCTTCTGAATGTGGGTTCACAGGCTGGGCCTTGCTCCAGGCTGGGCCCCAGAGAAGAGAATAGCTGTATGAAAAGAAATTTGAGAGATTTACCTGCATCTTCTTGCTGCCTTTAGAATGGAGGTGCTGCTGTGGGCCATGCTGTCATTCTAGTTTTAACAGACAAGCTGAGAACCTGGGTGGGAGGTGGGTTAAGGAGGCTTTGTTTCCTGTGGTATTAAATTATTATGCCAGGAAGCATCAGGTGTGTTTTCTGGGGAGGAGAGAGAGGGCTTGGTGTAAGTAGATACCACTGATGGGCAACAGGTAGATATGAGTGGTCTGCAGCAGGTAGCTTAGAGAGGGATCCAAGGAAGGTCTCAGAGCCCTGCCTAATTCATTCATGAAGCTGTTAGAAGAAATTAAATAAAGAAGTGGCAGCAACTAAAGAAATGTTTGTACAATTATAGGTGATTTAAATAGTCTCTATCAATTCAAAATATATAAATTTAAATTATTCCAAACTTGACAAAGCTAACCTCCTAATTAGCACATCCTCTTTAGTTAAGCACTGAAGCTCAAGGCTTTAGTAAAAATTGCTTCAAAGCACAGTCCTGGAAGAAGAACATACTAATTTCAATTTCATAGACTCCTTGTGCTGTTGGAAGGTAAAATATTATAGAATTTTACCCTCCAAAAGAATTTCTCAAAACCTAATGTTTGAATCACCTGCAAAATCTGAAATGTATATATTGGGCCACACCCATTACAATCTATGTGATAGGGCCTAGGCATCTCATTTAAACCAATAACTTTAAGTGACTAATTTGCACACTAAAGTCTAAGAAACACTGAGAGATAATGAATTGTTTTCTTAGTTTTCAGAGTTCCATAAAATTATGCAGAGAGTATTTCCTGAGGTAGAATATATATTAATGAAACTCTAAGAATGAAAACAAAATGGTTTTCATTTTAATAATTTTAATCATTAAACTAAGTTAATATTCCATCCATTAAGTTTCCTAGTGAATTCCAATTACCATAGGTAGATATAAAAGAGGTTGACTAACTGAAAAGTGAACTAGTGGTAAGCCAGCAGAAAGCATGTTCCAGAGGTTTCTGGAAGTATACTCACAGCAGCAGCAACAGCAGCAGGATAAGCCATCTTTGCTGACATCTGAAGTTCTGAAGCCAGAATTAGATAGGCAATTAGTATAGACAGGCAAATCCTCAGGTCAGATCAAGGAGGCCAATTTTGAGTGAGTCCAGGAAGTTGGAGATGTCTCCTGGGGGATTGAAATGTTAATTTATCAGAAACCTTCCTCCACCCTTATCAAGAACCTGCCCCTGCTCCAGTATGTTGCCAGGGTTAACTGTCCCAGGAATTGCCCCTTCCTACAGGGAGCCAAAAGGTTGTTAATTAATGTGTGCTGGCCTGCTCCATCCTGCCCTTCCCCCTTCAGCCCACCTGTTTTCCACCTTGTGGCCAGCCCACCAAGCAGCATTTCCTAGGCCTAGTCAGGAACACACTCAAAAGGCTTTGTCTCAGTGTGAATTCTCTGTTGTTTACTGAGAGTGTGTTTGTGGCCAAAGGATTTCCCACACTCACTGCAATCATAATGATCTTCTCCACTATAGATACTTTTATGATGAACAAATGTGGATTTGTGTCTGAAGACTTTCCCACAATCATTGCACTTGTGAGGCCTTGCTCTCCTGTGTACTCTCTAGTGTACAATTAGGTTAGAATGATGGCTAAATTATTTTCCAATTTTACCACACTTATAAGACAATCCTCCTGTGTGGATTCTCTTGGGCTGAATAAGGTTGCCTTTTTGACTGAAGGCTTTCCCACTTTCATTGCACTCATAAGGCCTTTCTCCAACATGGATCCTCTCGTGCTGGACAGTGTAGCTTTAGGACTAAAATCTTTCCCACATTCCCTACACTTGTGATGAATTTGTCCAACATGCAGGATCCCCCTGCTTGCAGTTCTCTGGTCCATTTTCCTCTTCTTTGGGGTGATCTTTTGTGGCAAGGGCCCAAACTCACCCAAGCTCTGCAGCCCCCAGAGCTCTTGGAGCAGCAGGGAGCCCACAACACCGGACCTCTGCCCCTCCGCCCAGCCCTCCTACGCCCTGCCGGCCCAGTGCCTGCTCACCCCGAGATTGTGCCCAATGAGATGTCTACGCTCCTCACCCTGTTGGGGAGCACTACCTGCCCCTGGGCTGCCTTCTGCACTGGCACTACCTCTGCAGTGACACCAGCCTCTCACCCCGTGACCACCGACCAGCTCCTCATGCAGTGCTCCCCAGTGGGTGCAAAGGGGTACACAGCACCCAACTGCCAACAGCCTCCCCTCGCGACCTCCCCATGACCATCAGCGCAGATTGTCCAGGTGCTCCCTCATAATTATTCCAACTTTTAAATGACCTTCTATTTTCTGCATTAAAATAAAGCCGCACTAACCTTGGAGATGGAAACCAAGAAGAAAAAGTTTTGTTAATATTGGCAATGATTTCTTATATTTGACATACAAAAAAGACAAACTATTAAGGAATCGTATACTTCTACTGTTTGAAAGATTCCATCAAGTAAATGAAAAGACAAGTCACTAATAATAATAATAATAATAATAATAATAATAATATACTTGATAGATTAACATTATTCAGATATCTTATTTTAGGTTTATATCTATTATTAAATTATTAAAATTTATATACTTAAGGCCACATAAAAGTTTCTAACTTGGCAATAATAAGACAAGCAAATTAAAGAGGGATCAAATATTTCAACCCATACTACACAAAGAAGTGAATGTAAACATCAAAGAGCACCTGAAAAGATTCTCAAAAGCATGAGTCATAGGAAAACAAAAATGAAGACCAACTCACATGCATCACAATGTCTAAAATTCAAATGACCATGCCAAGTGTTGGAAGGATTTAGAACAAAAAACTGCAGCTCCATTCACTGTTGGTGAAAGGGATAAATGTTACAATCACTTTGAAAAACAGTTTGGTGGCTGCTCTAGGTGAACATACATTTATCATATGACCCGTCAATGCTGTCACCAGACATAGAAGCACAAAGCTACAAAAGGACCTGTAACATGAACTTCAGAAGTGCAGTACTCAAGAGCAATTCCAAATGGAAGCAATCAACATGTCCATTAGAAAGTGCATGGCTAAAACAAGTTATAATCCTTACAATAGAATACTACTCAGCAATAAAAAAAACACAACTGATACTAGCAATAACAGGAAAGAATCTCAGAAATGATATGCTGAGCAAAAGAAGTCTCAGATAGCAAAGAATGTATGACAAATTATTCCATCTATATTTAGTTTCACAGGCACTTTCCTTCCTGCAAGTTGTTCTTTTTGGGTATTTTGTTCACAGTGAGAAAAACTTGACTAAAACAATTCTATTTCATGAACTTGAAAAACATGATAATATTGGTATATAAACAAATATGCTAATGATATATCAAATCAGTGGAAGCAAGCTTTTAAAAGATAATCATCTATTCTGTCACAAGTAGGTGTCCATCTAGAAGGAAATGATGCTGGGCCACTGTCTCATCAGACTCAAAAATAATTTATAAATAGATATAAGCCTAAAATGTAAAGGAAAATTAACTTAAATATGAATTTCAAGATAGTAGATGTATAACATTGGCATTGGGGAGGTTTTTCAACTAACACTGGAAACTCAGCACATGTAAAGAAACAATAACTTATTTGATAACACTAAAGTCTTCCAATTCTTCTCCATGATATATTTCTTCCTTTGTTGATACTTTTGGGGGTTTGTTCATTAACCTTGAATCCTATGACCCTGACAAAATCACAAAGTAATACCAACAGTTTTAGGAAAATTTCTTAGGATTTTCTACATACATATTTTTTGTGAATAAAAGTAGTTTAACATCTTCATTTCTGCACTTTATTTCTCTCGGCTTGTCTTTATTTTTCCTTATTTTGTGGACTAAGATATCCAGCATGATAGTAAGTGAACATGGTTCCAGAAGCTATCCTCACCTTGTTTCCTAGGTTACATGGGGAATATTCAGCATGTTACTAGTACCTGTATAAGTTGGTTGTTCTTCATAGATGCATTTTGTCACTAAGAATAATTTCCTTCTATTCCTAGTTCACACACACACACACACACACACACACACACACACACAAATAATTAAATCAGGAATGAGGTGAAGGAAGAAGCCACCAGCCAAGAAGTGGGTGGCTTTTAGAGCCAGAAAAATCAAGGAAGCAGGATGTGCCTGAGATCCTCCACTGTTTGACAGCCCTGTTCCCCAGTGATTTTAAGCCAGTGGGACCTTCTGTGGACTCCTAACCTAACACTCCGACATAATGGATTTGTGTTCTCCTCAGCCATGATGCTTGTGGAAATGTGTTACTGCAGCAATGGAAAATTATCCCTAGTGCCTCTGTCACTCACCTCAGCAGTGAGGAGATCTGAGGGACATGATGAATTCTCTGTAAATTCTGAAGGTCTTAGGTCAGCAGGTCAGGAGATACTATTACATATTTGAAGTGATACAATAGGTACTTGTCCTCTGTTTTCTTTTTGTCCTCTTTTCTGGGACTTTTCTTCCCCTTTTATGGGGCTTTCACTCTATTTTCTGAAGTAAGCTGATTTGTTAAGTGTGACTATTTGAGTTGTCCTGTGATCATTGATTATTTTATAAAGGCAACCAGCCCTTAGGGACAGAGATAAAGGAGAGAACTTTGCAGGCTTCTGCAATAACCTCAGGGCCAGAGGTCCTTACCATTGGCTGCTTTATCTTTAAATTCAATAATGAGTCTGAGGACTTTCCAACCATTCAGCTAATTTTGCCAGCAAATTCCTCTGTATTATAAAGGCAAAAGCAGTCATACAAATCCTTAAAACACCTGGTGAAATGCAGGTTGACTTCTCATCTCCCCATAGGAGTGGCCATGTCTCTACCCAGGGAGGTCTCTTGAACAGTCTTTTGTTGTTGCTGCTGGTTATGGTCCTGGTTTCATTGATAATGATTACAGTTTTTGTTCTAGCTGCCATTGTTTCTGTTCATTCTTAACTATTTCTAGGACATCATTGTAGAGTAATAGCTTTATTTTAATTGTGGAAGGTAAAAGGACACAAGAATTTTCTGAAGGATTATTTTAAATTTTTATTTCAAAATTTATGGATTGATATGATTTTCAATTAAGTTAATTGTTGTGACTCAGTGACATGCATAATGTGTGGTAAACTGTGGTCTGCAGCCCACCTATATCAGATTCAACACTAGTGTGTTAAATTGTGCCTGCGTCAGAATCACCAGGGATACTTACAGAAAGATGCAGATCCTAGATGAGAGTTCAACTCCCACTAAAGCACTTGCCATTGCAGCCAGGGAAGTCGTACCCACAATCCCACAGCTGATGGTGAAACAGACAGCCTTTGAAATGAAAATCTTCAAATCCTTTTAACCTTTGATCTTCTTTACACTGAGGATGGAGGCCAACGAACTGCCTGGCCCTGATGGGCACTGTAAAGGGGACCATGCAATGAGACAGGTTTCTGGCTAACACAGCCTAGCTACATATACACTTGGGTAATTCCTATCTTTTTTCCCCGCTGTGCCCTCTGTTCTTATAAAAGCTTTCAATGACACTGAGTCACCAACAATAGAGACTCATGAAAGAAAATATTCTCGTCTATTTTACTCAACCCACAATGGAAATAGACCTATATTTCCATTGCCATCCGGACACCTGGGTTTTAATGCTGCAGAACAAACAGCAAAATATGCCCTTCCCTATGAAAACTGCAAAGGCACATCAAGTTTAAGAATCACTCCATCATATCTTAGATTGGAGATTTTTGCAAAATGGCAAAGAGGGAAAATTGTAATTTTTAAACTTAGACTTCAGAATTAGCAAATATGGTTTCTTCATGGTGTTTTTATTTTATAATTTTGTTTAAATTTTTATAATCTTTTAAATTTTTTTCTAAGTAGTTATACATGACAGTAGAATGCATTTTGACACACTGTACACAAATGGAGCACAACTTCTCCTTCTTCTAACTGAACATGGTGCAGTCACACCAATAGTGTAATCACACATGTATATAGGATGCTGATATCCTTTTCATTCCACTGTCCTTCCCACATCCTCTCCCCTTCCCTCACTCCACTCTGCCCAATCCAAAATTCCTTCATTATTCTATACACCCCTTCCCCCTCCCATTATGAATCACCATCCTCTTATCAGAGAAAATATTCAGCCTTTGGTTTTTTTGAGTTTTGCTTATTTTATTTTCTATTCTTAACACTTGTTCTAGGGACTGGTCTAGAAATGGGAAACAAACCCAAAAGGAAAAAAAATAAAAGAAAGAAAATATACTATTTGTATATACAATTTTGCTTTAAAAGAAAAAATGCCACAGAAAGACTGTTATTCTGTTTCACCCTCCATGTCCATGAGTGATGTTGGCCTTCAATGTATGGCTACAACATAAAAAAAAATCTCTATTATACATGTATACACACCTACTCACATCCCAGCAAAACTCTGGAGACACAAAACAGACTTTAGTACAATTGGAGTCTTCCCCACACCACTAAAAAACAAGTAGAGGGCTGCCATATGCAAGACTTTGCATAGGCTTGGTGTGGACATCAAACTCCTTCCTGAGGGAAGTCAGGTTAATAAAGTGGGACAGCATACTTAATGGGGGAAAGGAGGGCATTAAATTTTGGAGAACATGTTAATAAAGGAAGCAGATTGTGATAAGCTATGAATGAGAGGGCTTCTTTGAAGTCACCCATATTTTCCCCACATGGACTCAAAGAGGTCAGACCTGATGATGCAGTGCAAAGTCCAGCTGGCGTGGCTCAGAGGAGCTACCTGGTGAGGTGTGGATTTGTGAAAGGTGTTTGCAGAACACCACTGACACTGTCCAGAAGTGTCCTGCTGTTCACTAGGGTGCTTCTAGGACTTCCAAGGAATGCCATGTTGGGACCATATGACTCATGTGTAGGGGGCAACTGTTGTCCCCAAACTGATCATCTGAGGAGAGCTTCTGAGGTGAGAACCATGCTGTGGCAGGTGTTGTGCCACAGATGCTGTTCAGAAGCAGTGTCACAAAGTTTACCATGCAATCTTAGGTGCTCTTTCCTTAATGTTGGGCCTGGAGGTATTTGGCTACTGGTATTCCATCACTGCCAGGAAGTCATTTTGTCTTTCTGCCTACCCTAGTAGGACACATCTCTGATCACCTCTTCAGATCTGCACCAGTTTTGAAGGAAGAGGGCCCAGATGCTCCTTAGCAGATAGGGTTATTCAGATAGGGGGTGGAGGTAGGCCAACCCTTCCTTATGCTTTAGAGACCTGTGGTGGCTTTGCTTCTTGTTTGGCTCCTGGAAGGCAACCTCTCAAGACAGGAGAACACAGATGGGCCCTTAAGGATTCCATGGGAAAGCAAACAAAACAACCCTGTTTAGATAGAACTGTCAGACCTGATGATAGTGCCCAGAGGCAGGAAAGAGGGCAAAGCATGCAGGAAGGTAGGAACAGGGTGAGAGATGGTTAAGAGGATGAGCCAAGGGGATGTACCCTGTCTGGAGGAGATTCCAGGTTCCAGCTTAGAGGAGAAGTCTCTGTGTGCCCCCAAATCCTTGCTGGCCCAGCCACCATCCCACTGCATGCTGTGTGGCCATATCCTACCACTTCCTTTACATGAGCCAGTTCATGCTACAAGTTATGTAGTCTGAAGGGAAATAAAGGCCTTTGTCCTCTTCTAGGAAAAGTAAAATGGTGCATGAAAAACACACATGTAGAAACAACCTGTGGTGATTAGAGAGGACATATTGTGGGAAGTCCCTGTTAAGTGTGTGCATCAGTTTACTTAAGGAGAGGTCAAATTGACAGGGACCTCAGATATCATCTAAGTCTAGGTCCACCTTCTACAGATAAGGGGCATCAGCTCACAGAGACAAAGAGGCCAGCTAAAAGCATACAACCAGGTAGTGACAAGCCTGAAGTTACAGACAAGACATCAGAAAGAAGACAGGGTGGTCTGCACACTGGAGGGAGCCAGTGGGAACTGGAGGCTTCTGGGTTAACTTGGCAGGGACAGGATGAGGCTGTACAGAGGCAATCTAGTAAGTGTTATGGTAAAGTGGCTCAGGAAAGAAAGCAATCCTCAGAGAAGAACCAAAGGGAAGTAGAAAACAAGAACTAGTTAAATCATGCCCTTGATCCTTGAACATGCTATAGAAGTCAAAGTTCTCAGTGTACAATTTAGGAACATTCCTAGGAGAATGCTCAGCTCCTCTGATGTTTACCATCTAAGTGTAAAGGGTTAATTTCTGATTTTTAAAACAATCGGTTACATATCACATTTTTCTTCAAAGTATTTCTAGGGAATTATAAGCACAGCATTTAATTAAAGGAGACAATATCTGGTACACATATTTAAATTTTTTCCCTTAATGTTCAGTGTTTTTTATTATCAATTTTTCTTTTATGACAATGATACCACATGGATCTTCCTTCATTTTTTTTAAAACTGGTGTGAAAAATCAAATTACTGTTCTTAATGAAATATTGTGTACTCAAGTCAATTTATAAAGTTATGCCTTATTTGATTTTTCATAAATTAGTTCAGGAATGTCCAGAATATACAAATGACCTCAAGATCTCCTTGTAGACAACTAATTTACAGACTTTAAAAGTTTCTTCATTCAAGGACCAACTTAACTGCATTTTTCTCAACTTCTTGCTTGACTGACATTAAGGAGGGAAAATTGGGGTAAAGAAAAGAGAAAATGACACAGGAGAGCAAGGGCAGGGCATGGAGCTGAGGGGGCACAAGTTGAAGGGATGGAACCCTTGGTAGAGGCTATCTAGGAGCTAAGACCTGTCTAGTGGACCAGATTATATGCTTCTGGAAGGTCAAAGGAGGTCAGAGTCACTTACAGATCTGATGATAGATTGTGATGTGTTTGAAGCAGACTCTGTGACTGTGAAAGGTGTAACAGATTCTTTAGCTTCAAGTTAGTCCTTGTCTACTTCAAAACATCATGTGTCCTGGTCCCTGAACAATAAAAGAGCCCCACAGAGCAGGAATTACCAACTGGGCCATACTTGCTGGGTGTGTACTTTCTAAAGCATTTTCTTCTTACCCCTCAATCATGGGTCTCTTTCTCACCCTTCTTCCCTTCCCTCTGCACCCACAATTATTCATAACACAGGAGGGTTGGGCCCAGGGCATTAGGTGCTCCCCTCCCAACATTTGTGTGCCTCTCTGATGACTATTCTTCTGCAGCACAAGTGGGGCATGTGAAAGACCACCCCTTTCCTTTGCAGCACCACAGCTCAGGGACACCTATGCTGGCTGATGATGAAATGCTCCATGTTCTCCTTCTGCTTGTTTGCAGTCTTCAGACATTCAGCTGTGCTCTGTTTGGATACTTGGGCTCCCAGATCCAGGAGCTCCATTTTCATTGACTCGACTTGGGAAAGAGAGACAGGCTCTCAGACAACAGTTTGGAGAATGGATGCATCCAGTGCTTTGTGGTTCCTACCAATCAGAAGCACAAATCCATAATCTTCTCAACACTACCAAGACTGAGTTCTCTCCATTACAGCCTCTCAATCTTCCAGCTCAGAACAGCTGAGGAAAACACCACAGGTAGGAATGTTGAGAACTTTCAAGCCCCCAATCAGACTAGCACAGACCTACATTTCTGTGGTCAAGGAGACCTTGACTTCATACCACAAGGAAACTCCCAACTGCAAACAAGACTTCCATATCAGTCCTTGTAAAAGTTTTCTCTCACCCTTCCCCTATACATGCAGGACTTGGAATTTCAAAGATATTATGTCTGGGACACGGGGATGCCCTGATGACAGTGCTCAGGTTTCAAAATGTCTGTACCAACCTGAAGAAGTTAAAGTACCTCCATTCAATTAACATAGTTTCATCATAAAACATACCAGCAACATTAATGTAGAACTGGAAACTGGAGAGGGGATCAAGAATCTAGCCCACTTCAGGGCTGGCAATAAGAACAAGCCTGATATACAAAGAATTCTTTGGTGGTGAGGGAGGGGTAGCAGTGGTGGTTGTCTGTCTTTCTCTAAGACTGGCACAGAGATAAAAACTTTAAAAGTATGTTAAGGTTCTGGAGCATGATCAAAAGAGTTGCAGGGTCATAGTGACATCCTCTGACCTTTTGACCTAGAAGACCTAAGGAGTGAAGAAGCTTAAAAGGCCCCCAAATTTCTGCTCAAATTTCAGAATTATTGGAAGTGAACATTTATGGATTACCAGGGTGTCTATGTCTGTGCTCCTCCATTTCCTTTTCTTCTCTTTGAATTATTATCTTGGGGGCTGGGTGTGAGGAGGAGTTAAGGTAATCAGAGCTTCAATGAAAGCAGCCAGGATAGACCAGGGGTCTTCCTCCAGAATCCTTCACTAAGGTCTAGCACATTCTAACAGCCCATGTAACACCTCACCCTCAGAAGAACTGCAACTGAGAGTACAGAATCTTATAAGGCAGAAGAGCTAGGCTTTTACCAGTAAATGACAAACTAAATGTTGTAACATAATTTTAGAAGAATGCAGATATACCTATTAGCCATGGTGGCAAAACACTAAGGATTTGTTCAAGAAATGCTAAAGAAATATAGGATTTTAGTGAACTATTGTGAATATGGAATTGAGTTCAGTGAAGGTAGACTTAGACAAAATTTTTAAAAGGCCATAATCGGGAAACCAGTGTTAAACCACAATGCAAAGAAAAGACAAGAAAGAAAGAAAGAAAGAAAGAAAGAAAGAAAGAAAGAAAGAAAGAAAGAAAGAAAGAAAGAAACCACCATTTCAAATTTTAAACCAAGTACCATGGTTTTCCAGGAATGAATATCAGAATTTCCCTATAAATAAAGTCTGAGAATAGATGTAAATTTTAAATTGAAGCTAAAATTGTGCAACTTGTATTATTTCAAAAATGTTTTTCCTTTTTCTAAAATTAGTTTCCTCCCTTGATATCAGGAAGTGAACCCTGGGGAGCTTTGCCAGTGAGCCACATTCAGAGCCCTTATTTTTTGAGATAGGATCTCACTAATTTGTTGAGACTGACTATGAGCTTATGATACTCCTGTCTCAGACTCCTGAGCCACTGGGATTAAAGGCATGAACCTCCAATTTCTACAATTGTAATTATCATATTTTTGCACCCAGCTTTCTTTCAGGAGACTGTAATTGAAAACTCTCCTGAAGGCTGGGATGTTTTTCAGTGGTAGTGAACTTTCCTTTCATGCTGAGGCCCTGGGTTTGAGCTCCAGTGCTAGAGAGAAGGAAGGAAGGAAGGAAGGAAGGAAGGAAGGAAGGTAGGAAGGAGGGAAGTAATGGGGGACCAAGAGAAAGGGAGAAATATAAAGGGAAAAAGGGAGGGAGAGAGGGTGGAAGAAGGAAGGGAAGGAAGGAAGGAGCAAAGAAAGGAAGGGAGGTAAGGAAAAAGATCAGGAAAACAAAATTATAATGAACACCAATTAAAATGTCTTGTGCTAAACTACATATTAATCATCCAATACAGGAACAAAGCCCTTATATGACTATTTAAATTAATTAAAAATTTACAAAATCAAATTTCAGTATCTCAGTCCCACCACTTATTGTAAGAGCTCAGTAACCACATGGGCTGGTGGCTATCATACCTGACAGTGCAGTGCAGATACCATACATTTCTGTCATGGCAGAAAGGTCTATTGGACAACACTGATAAAGAGGAAGCATCACATCAAGGTACTGGTATTGTGAATGTGTTAAAGAATATTCAATAAAATCCAACACCATTCATGAAAAAAAAAACAAAACAAAAAAAAAAAAAAAAAACATTTAACAAATTGTGACCTACAAGAGGACATGCTGAAACAAGAAGAGGACATTCTTAACAAGCCAGTCAAATCAGCAGCAACTCATTCATGATGTTGGCAAAATAACATCATTTGGAAAATAGCCTCTTTGCTGTGTATATACAAAAAAGCATCCTAATGACTATAAAAGTCCCAACTAAAATAACGAACTGGAAATTCTTCCATGAAACAAAGCCAAGTGAGGGGTGTGTTAAAACAGTGAAAGTTCTTTGTTGACTGACTCCTCAACAGGGGTCAAACTAGATTTCTGAAATTCATGAGTAATTTTCTATTTTTTTTTTACTGTGGTCTGTCTTTACCTCATTATGCATATATGTGAATATACTTTTTAAATTTAACTATTTTGTTCACTAATTTTCTATTTTTTTTGCAAGAATTGGTAAACAGTGATTTAAAAAATTGTTGCTATTGCAGTTCTAGATACTAGTAGAGATAAATTTCAATTTATATATGAAAATAGGGCTCTATTTTCATATATAAAATATATGATAACTTTTATCTGCAATATGGTATCAGTAATCATAAGGTCTAAAACCACTACTCTGAAGTTTAGTAATTCCTCTTTATTCCATGCTGGGCATTATGCAAAGTGCTTAATTCCATTTATCTTATTTACTTCATGTAACAACTATGTGATATGAAGTAGGTAGTATTAATTCCATAGCCTAACAGACTGATCTTAGTTCAATGATGTACTCCAAATTGTGTTCCAATGAGTCATTCAGTCAGAATTTGAACCCAGCTAGCTTCCATTTATTTTACTATCCCAAGATCTAGGGCTCCTAATGAGGAATATTAAAAAAGATAAGTTAAAATTTTTAATTTTGAATGCTTATTAATATCAGGTAATTCCAAGCCAATTCCTTGGTAGATCATTAACACCACATGCCAACATAGCTCCATATAGGAGTCTGCCATGACAGAGGAAGGCAGGAAAAGCTAGTGCAATGGACTTGCCCAGGGCAGAACTGGAGCAGGAGCTGAGCCAGCACCCAGGCAACTGTCTGCAGAGCCTGCACTCTTCATGGTGCTAGAAGTTCTTCAGGACTGTATAAATGCTCTGGTGGTTACCATCCAACCACAATGGCTTAGCTCCCTTCTATCAATATGGAGAAGGGCCCAGGACACGAAATCACAGGAGCACTGGCTCAGAACCAGATAAGAGAGGCCAGCAGTCCCAGGTGAAGAAGGATGTCAGATGAGGTGATGAACCTGCAAGTGCTTCTGGTGTGCACCTGTCTGCAAACCACTGCCCAAGGATGTAGGAGAAGAACCAGGTGGCCCAAGAAGATTGTGGGCTGTGAACACGGCCAGTGGCAAAACTGTCAGACAAGTGTCAAGGTGCACAGTTCCACTATCCCATGATATATAGTACATGACAAGAAATGTTGATCTTAACAAGGTGATTGTGAAGTGTACTGAGAATTTATTAGGTCAGGTACTGTTCTAAGCACTTTTCATCTCACTCAACAAACTCAAATGAACTACTAGTTGATCTACAAGGTTATGCATCTATGACCTCAAACTTGGCCATTTAATTAAATGCCATTCAAGTTTGGTTTGTAAAAAAATAATGACACACACCAGGTACAGTGATACACATTTGTAACCCCAGTGAAGTAGGGAAATCTCAAGTTCAAGGACATTAAAAAAGGTCTGGGGATGGAGCTCTGTGGTAAAGCACCCCTGGGTTCAGTTCCCAGTACAAAAAAAAGTAAGTAAGAAAGAAAGGCACTTTTCCCTTTTATAAGGAAAAAATAAGTCCTTTCCCTTGAACCAAGGTGCTCTTGAAAAAAAGAATTCATTAGATGTCTAGCTCTTGCTCAGCTTCAAATTCTTGAACTGAGTGCAGAAAATATTGCAGCCCAAACAGGCCATGTTGTTCTCTAAGCCTCCTGAGCTAATTATGCACATCACTACATTTTGTGTTTTGGAACCTACAAATACAGTGTGATTATTTAAAGTTTCATTTATTTTTAATTCCCATAATGAAAAAGCAGCCTCTTTTAGTTCATCTTCAATAAAATACAGTTGTCAAACTGATAGAATTATCCAGAAGCGACTTCATTTTCTAGACTGGAGCTAAGTGCCTAAGTATAGCAACAGTATTTCTAACTACAATGGTTAAAATAAAATTTTTACCACATAAACTATATGGGTGTAAAAAAAAGATTGACTTTTTTTAAACAGTTGTCCTGTTTAAAAATTATTTTCCAAATGAAAATTGACAGTTTCACTTTCTAATATTTTCTGTATCAGCCAAAATTTGCCAACTACATTTACATATCTTGTATTAAAATTTTTGGTTTTGCCAGTTTTTACCAGTGACAATTATAGGGAAGAACTTAAAGTTCTTTCTGAATAATATGGTTTCATTACATTTCAGTATTAAGCTTTTTAAATATGTCCAAAGTCTTTTAGGACATGGGGTCAACAAGAAAAGTATACATTACCAATAAAATTCAATGCTGACCATTAGAACATTGTATGTAATGGTGAAAGAAGTTCAGAATGATGTTGAAGATTTAAAAAAAAATTAAAGTATGTGCAACAGAGCAGAAATATTTGAAGAGTGATGAAATATTACTGGTTTTAAAACAAGTAACATGGGTTCTTTAAGCCTCACAATTCAAAGAGCAGACTAACTGTATTTCTTTTATTGTAAAAAGGATGATTTACAAAACTGTTAATTTCTAAAGTTGTGGTACAATACATTTTTTTAACAGATAAAGCTTGTTTTTGTTTCAAGGAGTATCTATGTAATCATCAAGGTCACTATGCACAGACACAAGGGGGAGCCTAATTTTTTGGTCTCTTCCTCCTTGGACAGAATCTTGATGTCCTCTTCCTTGTACTGGAATGCTCCTCATAGAGCTTTTGTTCCTCCTTGGTCTCAGCCTGGTCAGCCAGAAGCTTCTTGTTGGCCTTATCTGCCTTCAGTTTGGGAATATGTTCAACGAGGATCCACTTGTTTTTCAACACATTGCCCTTTACCTTCAGATAGAGGCTGTGATACATGTGGTAGTCAATATTAGATTCATGGTATCTCTGAGCAGCCTACACAGTATCCACATCCTCTGCACCCAGGTGACCTTTTCCTGCATTTGGAGCATTAGCTGTACTCTTCTGCTTACCTATTCACACATGCCTGTACCTCTGGGGAGCCAAGGTTCTTTTCTGGCATGGAGCCCCAGAATGGAAAGTCACTGATTTTGTGGATAATCAGCCATCTTTGATCAGCTTCCAGATCTGCTGTTGAGAGTTGGCATTGGAGATTTCTTTGGTCTCATTTGAATCCAACCAAACCTTCTTTTTGCCACAACAGAGGTCACTGGAGGCACCTTTTCTGAAGCCTGAGCGTCCTCCTGGCTGCTCCTGTAGCCATGAAAGAAAAGAGTCCAATATAGTTGGAAGTTTTTCATAATATATCTAAGATTTAAACATTAAATACTTGTAACATATATATATATATATATATATATATATATATATATATCGTGTACCCATATATTCACACAATTGTCTTCATTTGTTAACAGTGCACAAATGGTTACATAGTACACAGATCATATTTACTTAAGCCTGTTAGCTTATTTCTGAAGAGTTCAGTGAATCATGTTAATTTTTCATCTTTCACATTTGAGCAAAACATCCTGAATGCAATGCATGACTCTCTCTCTCTTCATATATATATATATATATATATATATATATATATATATATATATATATATATATATATATAGTGTATTATATATGTTTAAATAAATGTGATACAAATCACACAGGCCAACTCTGGCCTGCCACTTGTTTTTGTTTGTTTGTTTGTTTGTTTTATACTAAAAAATATTTGGGGGATTGTTTTGGTTGAGTCAGGGTCTCTTCATATTGTCCAGGCTATTCTTGAACTTGTGGAGTCAAACAATCTTCCTCAGGCTTTCAAAAAGCTGAGACTACTGGTGCCACCATGCCTCAATATTTTTTTTATATTGGGGTCTGGCTAAGTTGCCCAGGCTGCCCTTGAACTTGATTCTCCATCCACAGCCTCCCAAGTAGTTGGGAATACAAATGTGCACCACCTAAAAAAATATTATTTTAGGAAAAAATATTGGGCAACATAATTGTGGCCCTTAACAAATCAAGTCTTTGAGATCAGATGTCAAAACCAATGGTTCTCAAAGTTTAGTGAGTATAGGAGACCCCCAAAAGATCTGCTTAAAAAGTCAATTTCTAATCTCCATGCTTCAAAACCAAGATAACCCACATGTGCATATCCAGCTGTCAGTCTTCAATTCCTGCTATACAAATTGTATTTGATGATTCAACATCAGAAATAGATAATAGGCAAATATAACTATCTCAATTAAATACCTTCTAATAGAAAAAATAGTATCTCTAAATAGTATAATACTGTATTTTATTTCTGAATTTTAACACTTATGATGATAAGCCTTTCACAAATTCATTTTCACAGTTGCCAATTATTTAGAAAAGTCCCTCTTTTTGGCAGATGAGCCAGCCATGAGGAGACAGTACCTCCAGTCTAATTCCTTCAGTCCACAAGTGATACTTTAACATCAGGGAACGTTCATGGCTTACCTGAGGTACTTCTGCTCTTCACTATTTTAGCCTCATTAGGACTCTGAGCTCAAGATTTCCTAGCAGTCTGGGGTTCTCTCTAAAAGTAAGATGTTAATTCTTCGTTTAATGGAAAAGTTGTTTTCTGTCATAAGTTTGTGTGCATGTTGGGATGAAGCTATGTCTAGGGGGACAATCAGTTGGAACCCAAGTCTGCACATTATATTGTGCACTAATAGATTAGACATGGTTTTAAATTACTCTGCCTCAAACCAACATTAGGCAATTTTAAAAATCCTAAAGTTGGTTTAACACTAGTCATATATTAAACACAACTTGTACAGTATTAGCAAATATTAGCAAATTCCAAATACAATTTGATGGTAATTTCTATCATCATCTAATATTAGAAGAATCTTTGAGGAAGACCTTTACTCACAACTAAAAGCATAGGACATACAAATTTCTTGATACACCATAGAAAAAATACTATTAAGAAAAAGATGAAAAAATAGTTTAAAGTTAAAAAAAATCAAAGCTAATCTCTTATGAATGTTGCATAATAAATTAACCAGAATGAATTTACAGGCATGAACACTGAACAGTGAACAAGGTATTCGTGGACAATTGTCATAACAAACACATCTTAGAAGCAATGCAGTGAGACACCTGAATACAGGTGACAAACTCATCCTGTATTTTGATATCTAGATATCCAGAATACAATTGAAGTTCCACTTTAAACTCACCTAAAGGAATTTTAATCTTTGTTTTTGTTTGTTTGTTTGTTTGTTTGTTTGTTTGTTTTTGAGACAGGGTATTCCTATGTTGCCCAGTTTGGGCATTCTTCTAGCTCAGTCTCCCAAGTTTCTGGGATCACAGGTGAGTGCCACAAGGGCCAACAATTTTTTTTAATGTCAATTTAAATGTTAATCCAAAGAGGGACACCTTTTTAAAAATGGAAAACAGTCCTTCAAAGAGTAAGTTATTAAATTTTCATAGTTGGCTTAAAAACAGTCCACCAACTAAGAAAGCATTCAAGTGCAACAAATTCTAATACTTCCCCATTAATTCCATAAATGTCTAACATTTTTCTAGATTAATTTTGTATAAATAGAAGAAATCATGTTAATATAAGTAACAGGAAATAAATTGTCCTGTCATAAAGTTACACAAGAATGGCTATATATTGATACCTAGTGTCTAAATAAAAACAGATTAATCTATTAACTGTTTATTCAAATAATCACTAACCTAACACAGTCATGTACCTAAGAAAAGATTCTAAAGAATCAAAGGATCTGGCAAATACAAATCCCTCCTGTTTACCCAAATCATCACCTATAGCATACTTTGCATCAGTCATGCCTTCTCAGTGACATATTATTAACAACTACAGTATCCTGATTGTGCAAAGGTCTTACAATCATTTGTTCTTTAAATATGGACTTGTATGAATGACCATACCAGGTTAATTGTCTTAATTGACCTCTTAATTCACCTTAATTGTGAAATTGACCTCTCCATGAAAAGATGGGGATATTAAAATAAGATGAGAAGAGCCTCCTGGTATTTAGTTTAAATCCACTTAAACAAATCTTAACCTAATTATAAGGAATAATGCTTAACCTATTGAAAACTTTCAGTTAAGGTTACCTTAGAGCAGAATACAACCTCTGATGATTCAAACTTAGATCATACCAGTTGAAGTAGCACAATCATTAATTGACCCAAACGTTTGATTGAAAAAAATAAGTTTTTCTAGGTCAATAGTGCAATCCTACTCTAGAGTCCATATTGGCAATAGGATTTACGACCTGGATGTTGGATGGTGTAGCCATCATTAATGATCCATTTGTTCAATGAGTAAAGTCCTACATAATCTGAGGTTAGATCAGAACAATCCATGTTGGTTTATATGAATCCAATATTTCTCCCAGTACAACAGAACAAGAGACATAAGGCCTGCTTTTAAGAGCACCCTGGATTTAATGGCTGATATAACCTACAATCTAATACATAACTATATGCCCTGACTCCAAAAAGGACTTGTTAAAATGCTGATCCCCTTAATGGCCTAACATTTTATAATCCAATGTTCAACTTCTCTTCCTAACAGCAGGTTACATGTAATCTACTTATTATCCCTATTTTTCTTATCATAGTGTTATTAGCACTACTTGAATAAAATGCTTTGGATTATATGCAACTCCCTAAAGGTTCAAACTATGTTAAAAGGCATAATATTATCATTGTTTATTCTAGGAACTCTCATAATTTTATTTATATATTTATTCATTTTGAATACTGGGAATGAGACCCAGGGGTGCTCTGCCAGAAGACCACAAGACCTTATATACTTTTTTAAATTTTGAGACAGAGTCTTACTAAGTTGCTTAGGACTTGCTAAATTGCTGAGACTAGGCTTACATTTCTACTCCTCCAGTCTCAGCTTCCCGAGTTGCTAGGATTATAGGAATGAGCCAATATACCCAGTGGGACTCTAATAATTTTAATTATCCCTTATATTTAGCCACCTTTATACCAATCATTTCATCAACACTTGCATTCTGAGAAGCTACTGTGGGCCTAGCATTACTGAACCGTGTATAACGAATACAGCTTAGACCACATGTAAAACTTAAGCTTCCTCCAATGCTGAAAATTATCATACCCAAAATTATATTTGCATCAGTAAGATAATACTCTAAAAATTCTATAAACTGAATCAGTACATAGCCTACCAATTAGTTTCATCAACTTATTGCTCTTAAACCAATTTGGCAAAAATAGCCTAAATTTTTCATTATTTTTTCCAACTCACTAAGAGCACCGCTTTTAAAATTAACAACCCAACACTTTCTCCAAGCAATTACAGTAAGTACCATCTTTCCAAAACATCAGATATAGAAAAAACTACATATCTACATATTAATTTTCTACAAATATACTTAGTCATGGCATTTACTGTCAGAAAACTAGTTCAATTCTATATTCTTTGTGAGGCAACTCTAATTCCAACTCTAATTATTATCACCCAGTAAGGAAACCAAGCTGAATAATTAAGTGCAAGATTTTATTTCCAGTTCTATATGATGATTGGCTCTTTACCTGTACTGATAGCATTATTCTATGTTCAGCACTCGACATGTTCATTCAATTTTTCTTAATAACCTACTACAGAATTACCAAGCTCCTTTTGTAATGGCCTTCTATGAATGGCAAACATAATAGCATTCACAGAAAAAATATCCCTTTAAAGCCCCTGCTTCTAGTTCCAAAAGCACACATAGAAGCCGCAGTTGTTGGATCTACAGACCTTGAAGCTGTGTTACCAAAACTAGGAAGCTATAGTATAATAAGCACTACTATAATTTCAAATCCACAATACAATGTATACCCTATCCATTTCTAATATAATTCCTATGGAGAATCACCAATTGCTACAAATAACAAACTCTATTTACTTGAAACAGCCTTAAAAATTGTTCATCACAAATTTATCCACATCATATAGCACTAGTAATTGTGGCCACTCTTATCCAAAACCACAAAGTTTTACTGGAGTCACAGTTGTAATCATCCCACAGCTTCACATCATCAATGCTATTTTGCCTCACAAACTCAGACTGTGAATCCATAGTGGAACTACTATTAGTTTGTGGAATACAGATATTAACTCCTTTAATAGTAACATGATGAGTACTGGTAAGTCTAACTAACCTATCTTCACCACCAAGTGTCAGCTCAGCTGGAGAATCATTTGTAGTTATAGCATCATTTTCCTGACTTAGTTTACCATTATCTTAAGAGGACTCAATATACTAATTATGGCCTTATATTCCCTCCACACATTAATTACAACATGAGGGAAATTCACATACCACCATGAAAACTTCCTTCACACTAGAAAACAATATTTATACATCACCAACCTAAATCACTCCTGTCACTTAACCCACAAATATTTTAGGATCCACTTAAACACAATATTAGATTGTGGATCTTACACTAGAAGCTTAAAATTCCTTATTTACCAAGAAACTGTACAAGAATTGCCAACTCATGCCTCCTTTGAAGTCATGTTGTAAATTTCCAGCTCATTTATAATGAAATGACTCTCAAATTGTAAAGAATAGACATAAATAATCTGTCGATTTTAGGAGCCAAATAAAAGTAAAAAAAAAAAAAAAGCTAAATAAATGTAACACATTTAGGGGCTGAGCTGGGGCTCCCCTGTAGAGTGCTTACCTTGCACATGTGAGGCACTGGGTTTGATCCTCAGCACCACATAAAAAAATTAATAAAGGTATTGTGTCCATGCAAACTATATATATAAATTTAAATTTAAGTACGTTAAATAATTATTAAATTATTAATTAAATAATTAATTATTCCACTTGATATATCTTTTAAGGAATTTTTTGTAGAGATTTGTTGTTTCACCTGTTTTCTTGCCACTTAATTTGTTGAAGAAATTGTGTTGTTTGTCCAATAGAATGGCCCACAGTCCACATTTTGTTGGGTGTAACCTGTGGCATAATTTAATTTTTTTCTGTCCTAAAACTTATAAAGAGTTAGTTGGATCTAGAACCTTTTGGTACTGTTAACCTTTTGGGGCTGGTAATTCCTTGTTGAGGATGGGGGCTTTCCTGTGCATGTAGGCTGTTTCATTGCATCCTTGGCCTCTACCCACTAGATGTAAGTAGAGCCCCCCTTAGCTATCAAAATCCTCCCTCCCCACCACCCTGCCCCCCAAAACCCAAACAAAAACACAGGTCTCCAGACCTTATCAAAAGTTTTCATAGCATACCTATGTTCTGCTGTGAAAAGTAAGTTACCTATACTACAAAATTAACAATATGGTTGATGTCACCACTTCAGATTAAAAGATCATTAATTCTGGAACCAGATACTTTGAAGACAACACCTGAGCATGATTTTAGGAATATTTAATTTCAGCCTGAACAGAATTTAATTTAAGGCTGATTTAAAAGCAACATATAGAGAATGTGAATTTCCTTTTGAGAAGAAAAATACTAGAGACAATAATAAAATAAAATAGTAAAAACACAAGTAATTTATTCTCCATGATGGAAAATTCTTTTCCATTATGGGAAACTTCTTTTTCCAGAAGTGTTTTTTTTAAGACTTGTTGAACAACCTAAGATGTTGGACTTACACAATAGATACAGTGATGTTTTTTCTTTTGGCGAGGCACTTTATACTTTTATTATAAACCAAGAATTTTGGCCTTGCAGAAAAGTATCATTTTAGTAATGCAGTTTTCATACTCAAAATGGATTTGTGTGCTATAAAATTACACTAAGCACAACACAAGTCAAGGGATATTAATAAAATAATACTTTTAATTTAAAAGAGAGATGGAAACTGTGCTGCTCACCTGTAATCCCAAATAAGTGGGGAGGAGCCTATGTTCAAGGTCAGGCTCAGCAACTCAGTGAGGCCCTGATCAAATTAGTGAGACCATGTCTCAAAATAGAAAACCAAAAGGTCTGAGGATGGCTCAGTGGTACATCATCTCTAGGTCAAATCCCTAGTAAAAATAATAATAATAATAATAATAATAATAATAATAATAATAATAATAATAATAATATAATTTAAAAGTGAACTACCATTTTTGTTTGTCTTTGCAAGTGCCATCATTTTCTGGATGCAGGATGACAGATAATATATTTAAAAGATTTAGGAGGAGGATTCAGATTGAAAAACAACACTACTTCCAATTTAACCAGTGAATAGTAATTCTTCAAAAGCTTTCTCTGTGTCAGGTTTGACATGTAATACTTGGCTGTTTGAGGATGCTTTAAATACAGATCTATTGTGGAACATGTTGAGAATAACCTGGAGCAGATAGAGTGGCAAACTTTGCTTCCTTGAACTCTTGAGAGTTGTCCTCTACCTGGTGATTGACTTTCAGAATCCTTACCCCTTCTGTTGGTATCCTTCAGTTTTGAGTCATCAAGGGTTTCATGAGTTGAACATGGTGCATCATTCCTATAGTGGTTTTTGAAGGAATGTTTTTTTGGGGTGTCTTCAGTACTATTAGTGCTATTGATTTGGGAACAGATAAGTTTAAGCCTTAAGGGTAAATTTTTAAAAATCAAATCTGAAAAAACAATTGTGGATCCAGATTCTATTTATCATTTCCAGGTAATTTAAGGACGAATTGGCCTCATTTCCACCAGACCCTTTTGCATATGAGAAGTGTTTCTCCTTTTTCTATCAGTGAATGGTGTCTTTCTTTCTTTACCACCTGTTGTCTATCTTCCTTATCTCTATCTCCATCCTATTTTCTCTTTCCCGGACTCCACTTTTCCCTCTATCTTTTCCTCTCTCATTTGGTTTACTTTATTCTCTTTTCTTTCTCCTCCCTTCATAATTTCCTCTCCTTTCCATACCTCTGTCTCTATTTGCTTTTCTCTTCCATACAACATTGCTACCCATTACACCCACAATTTCTCTTCATCAGGAACTTGTTCATAATATTGTTAATGACATAGCCAGTTCCATTTTATTCAGGAACACAATCATCTTCATTAAACGGAATGGTGGATAAATTCAAAAGTAATTAATGCATTTTAAAATAGACTTCAGAGGGTGTTTGAGGTTAAGGAACTTCTCTGCATTTCTTTCCAAATGTCTTATTTATGATTTAACTGTGGCTGCTCCACTCCAGCCTCTGATAATTCCTTTCTTCTTATTAGATTGCTTCAATTCAGGCATCATGAGTTTCCATATAGAGAGTGTTTGGTGCCTTTATTTTCCAGTAGTTAAAAGGATGTTAAAAAGAAACAACACTCAGCAGGAAAGCTAGACTCACCAACAACCAGGGTCCAGTTTTCTAGTTTCATCTCCCCAGGGCCCTCCAAGATGCCTCTACCCAGGTGCACCACCAGCTCCTACTCACCATCCAATAACAAAAACAAACAAACAGAAAATCACTTTGGGGTGGGGGAGATTGGTTTTGAATTAATTTTCATACCTGTTCTCACCACAGTCAGTGCCAATCACAGAAAAGTATAATCTGAAGCAAAAGCCACCTAAGAATCAGTGTCAAATGAGCCAGTAGGGAGCAGGCTTGTCCCAGTGTGTCCCCTTTCCTATCAATTAACTTTCTACTGCTGTGTTCTACAGCCAGATGTCATTGTGCCCAGTAGAGGGAATGGGCAGCTTGTATGTGGACTCTGCCTTAGGTCAGGGTTGTCCATTTGTCCTTAGCTGTTTTTGTTTCCTTTCTCTCCTCCTCCTCCTTCTTATTCTCCTTCTACCCCTATTTCTCCTCTCCATTCTTCATCTTTTATTTTAAGTGGGGTTATCACTAACTAGCTCAGGATGTCAGTGAACTTGCAATCCTCTTGCCTCAGCTCATGAGTTGGTGGAATTAGAGGTGGTTCCACTGTGTCCACAACAATCCACATTTATTAAAACTCCCACCCCAAAATTTTATTCAGCAAAAGAACAATGTACCCAAGTCACTTTTTCTTTTTCCTCTTCTTTTTCCCCCCGTTGGTACCAGAAATAGAACCCAAGGACACTAAACCACTGAGCCACAGTTATAGCATTTTTAAAAATTTAGTAAGTACAAGTTACATTAAATGAATAGTTTAATTAGGCAACATGTAGGCCAAACAGGCCTTCCCTAGTTATGTTCCTGATTTCTGAAGCTTATTGATTTGAGATAAGATGAAACATTGACTGTTTCATTGAAAAATTAATAGAGACACAATTCTCTACATTATTGAAATGTAGGCACTGAATGAAATTTACCAGTTACATTTCTGTAGTCTTATTTGTCTCTCAGAAATTCTCTTGGTGGCCCTCGAGGTGTAGGTCTCTTTGTGCCAACACCAAGCAGACTTCAGAGCTGCAGTGCTTCTAATTCTCAAGACTGCTCTTCCTGGTTCTTTGATCATCTTCTCTAACTGGTGTCTTTGTTTGCTTCTACCTCTGTTCACACTTCTGTGCTATTGTGTCTCGCATCTGGGCTCTGAGGCTGTAGGCTCTGCATCTCTGGACTCAATCAACCATAGATTTAAATTGGTTGAAAATAAGTTCATCTGTGCTGAATGTGTAGTCTTGTTTCTTGTCATTATTCTCTAAACAGCACAGTGTAAACTGCTATATAATGTTCCTATTGTATGCTGTGTTATAGGGAACCTCAAGATGGATTAAAGCACACTGGAGGATGTG
>NW_026692487.1:0-34522 GCF_021218885.2 Marmota monax | reverse complement strand
CTGAATCACCATTTATTGTTGTGGAATTTTGTTCAGTTTTGTTTTCAAAGAAGTGCTAATGGTTGTGTAGACTGCTATACAATATTTGCATTTCTCTAATGTTAAACATCTTTTCATATACTTATTTGCCATTCATCTTCCCTAATTGTGTCATTTGCTTATTTTCTAATTGGATTGCTGATTTTTGGACTATTAAGCATTTTAAAAATATTGTTTTAACATTTTTATTATAAAATGTCCCAGTTTAGCCATTTGAAAGTGTGCAGTTCAGTGGCTTTAACTACATTCACATTGTTGTGTAGCCATCATCACTATCCATCTCCAGAACTTTTTTGTCATCCCAAACAGAAACTACCCAGTAAATAATAAGTACTCATTAGCCTTTTCCCCAGCTGCTAAATATTGCTATTCTACTTTCTGTGTCTATGAATTTAACTATTTGAATGTATTTGTCCAGTGTCTGTTGCTATAACGAAATATCTGAGGCAGACCAGTTTATAAAGAAAAATATTTGTTTAGCTCAGAGGTTTGGAGACTGAAAGTATAAGCTGAAGCATATCCCTAGGGTTTGGCCTCTGGTGAGGACCCTCTTGGTTATATCACATCATGCCAGATAACCTCATAGTGGGAGAGATTATGTGTGGGGGAGATCCCATGACAAGAAGGTAAGCCAGAGATTTAGGGGTCAGGACATTCTTATTCTTTGGAACCTAATCCCCTCTGAAAGGCATCATTGATCTTTTCCAATGGTAATGTCTCCAGTGACTCAACCACCTTCATCAGGCCACACCTCTTACAGCTTCCAGCACATCTAAATCATAGCATCTGTGTACCTCATATAATTGAAATAATAATATATTTGCCCTTTGTTTCTGGCTTATTTCATTGAGCATATTTTTTTATGTTTCAACTATGTTGTATGTGTATCAGAATTCCATTCCTCTTTTTTTGTTAGTTTTTTGAGGGTATTTTTGTGATAAAAATTTCTAAAATTCAATTTTCCATCCAACATTTTTAAAAACTAGAAATTACAACCAAAATAAGCTGGAAGAAAAGAAAAACCCTCTTAACACTTACAGAGATTCTCTTCCAGACTGTTTCCATAATTTTCCTTAGAGAATCATTAGATAATCTCAATGGGATAGAGGGTCTTTATGTGTCAAACAGAAAAAAAGGACTTCCCTGGCTGTTCCCTTTGTTGGTAAGTATTCTCTCCACATCCCTGGCTTCTTAATGAAGCAGGCCTACATTCTCTAACCTGAAAGGATGCCAGTAATTTTGAAGGCATCTGTCTTCTGGCACCACACCACTATGTGCAAAGTCTATAGCTGGGTTCCAAGAAGGCCATACAATTTTGAGTTGCAAATCTGTGATAAGTATATATGACAATGACTGACAGGAAACTTTTTTTTAATTACAAACTCAATCCATGTGGTTTATTTATCAGTGAAAGAAGTTAGAAATTAATTACCCCCTCAAAAAAAAAAAAACAGCAAATAGCAAACAAATATCCTTGGAAATTACAGTCACATGCAGAGTGCACCCTCAAAAAGAGAAGGGGCAAAACAGTTGCCACCCACGTTTATGAGTTTCATCAAATACTGGATCTATTCAAGTGAAGAGAAAAGGCCACTTTCAAAAAGGAGCATAGTATTAAATGAGTCATTTACTGTACTCCTTCCTAAGAGCAGCAGGTGGGAAAAACATTTTCTAAACGAGATCGAGGAAGTGGAATGTGGAATCAATCTATCCTTCTCACCTAAAGCTGCCCACTGATTGATGAATTAAAAAAAAAAAACTATAAAAAATTCCATACACATTGCCCTCACTGCAACAAAAGAAGAGGAAGAAACAAACAAAAAATTAAGATGCCCCAGATTACTCTCCTGGTTGGAACCAGGGAATGGCTTCAACAAACTGGTCTGTTACAAAGTCATCACAAGAATATTTGCTTTTTGTGTGTGGTGGGGGGCGTTTATCCAGGATTGAACTCAGGGAACTTGACTACTAAGTCACATCTCCAGCCCTATTTTGTATTTTATGTAGAGACAGGGTCTCACTGAGTTCCTTAGTACCTTGCTTTTGCTGAGGCTGGCTTTGAACTCGCAATCTTCCTGCCTCAGCCTACTGAGCAGCTGGGATTACAGGCATGCACCAATGCACCTGGCATGTTTTGCTTTTGAACAACAACAAAAATAGAGTTTTTTTTTTTTTTTAAACAATATACCAAAAACCAGTACTGATCACTTTTCTGACAATACACAATTACTCAAAATTAACTAGTATTGGGGAAGGCAGGCATACCTGTGAGCCTTGTCTCACACAAGTCCATGTGGGTAGGTGTAGGGCATTTGTATTAAAGCAGAAACAAATTTTAACTTTTAATCTGTACTTTGAATTAAACATTGCTTTTAGTATGATGGTGACATCAGTTGTGCAGAAAGGGCTCTGGAGGGATATCATAGCAGTACACACCTGTGGCTCTTCTTCAGTTCTGGAGGCTCCAGGGCAGTCAGTATTGTATCATCAAACGTACTCTGTAGGCCTTCCTGTGTGAGTGCAGAACACTCCACATACTTAACAGCCTTCAGATCACTTGCCAGTTTTCAGGAGTCTCTGGAGACAGAGGCTTATTTGTTCTTGGAAATTTTTTCAAAAATAGAAGGGTCATCTTTAGTAAGCAAAAAAGGGGTGTTTGGACAATGGTGAGTATCTCAGGCAACCACTTTAATTTTACATTTTCAGTAGTGGAGAGACCACTGAAAAACAGACAAGAAATATATCTGTTCATGGATAATTCAGCAGTCATAATCTGTCATAATCCTCTTGCCTGCACTGTCAAAAAGTCAAAGAATATGTATTTCTCTGCCAATCCTAACTGACTGCATAGTTGTGAAAAATAGTGGGTACATATTCAGGTGGAAATTTGTCTGTTGTGTAGGATATCAGGAGGCATGTTCTACCAATGGCACCATAGCCCACAACATCAAACTTAATCATCTGAGTTGCAGAAATAGTTTTGTGTTTCCTTTAAATATTTCAAATTTGATGTTCCCCTCAGCTCCTCCAATGGGCCATTGACAGCACTGTAAAGGGCCTTCTATACTGCCAGATAGGGACATACACATGGTTGTTTCTATGATTTTTGACCACTTTAAATATTTTATATAAATTAAATCAAATAGTATTTGTCCTTTATGACTTATTTCACTTAGGAAGTCAAGGTAAGTTTACCCATATTGTAAGTTATGACAGGATTTCTTTTTCAATACTGCAATATACATGGGTGTGCATATAACTCTTCAAGATCTTTTTTTTTTATTATTATTCTTTGGATATATACTCCAAAGTGGAGTTGGTAGATCATACACTAATTCTATTTCTAATTTTTCAAGGAGCTTAAAGTTTTCTACAGTGACCATACTAATTACATTCCCACCAATAGTGCACAGTGTTCTAATTACACACACACACAAAAAAAATGTTATAATGTGCTAAATCCATTTTTAATCTTTTTAAACATTGTTTCTTAAATCTGTTAATTCCATTGTTTATAGCCAGTCTTTTAATCTGACTCATAGAATTCTACATAATGTGCATCTATACATTTTATATATTCATGAATAGATACCTATATTGCCTCCAGCTCTCAGCTACCACAGATAAGATTTTGATGAACCTAGAGGTATCTTTATAGATATATATGATCATTTTCCTGGCAGAGATTACATATCTCCTACATATGCCATATTCTTATGTTCTTTAACTAAATACAAACAAATTTATTTTCATAATTACTGGAAGGAATTCCAATCTATGTTTCTACTGACCATCAAAATGGCTTATGATGTGCCCTCAGGCCTACTAACACATTATCCACTAATATCATGGGTGTAAAGCAGTATCTAATTCTAATTGTAGTTCTATTACTGATGAATTTGAATACTTATTGATGTTTATTTGTCCGTTTTGGAAAATTTTCTTTTCTATAAAGTATTCATTTGCCTTTATTTCTTTTTCTATTGACAGTTCTTCATTTCCCTTGTTGATTTATAAGGTTCTTTGTATATTCTAGATATTGTCTATTGTCAGTTTTAGATATTTCATGTCTTTCCTCAGCTTGACACCCACCTGATTTTATCTATAGTGTTCATCATTATATTTTGTTTCAAAATCCTACCCCACTGCATGTCACAAAGTAAAGCTCTCACATTATCTTTACTAACTTTATGAATAACAGGGGCTATAAGTCTTCGAATAGCAACAACAAAATGTAGATATTAGTTTTCTGGGATGGCCATACACAGTACCACAAACTGGGTGGCATAAGTGACAAAAATGTATTGTCTCACAATTTGGAAGCAAGTATTTCAAAATCAGGGTGTTAGCAAAGTTTGCCTCTCCTAAGGGCTGTGAGGAAAAATCTGTTCCAAGCCTCTCTCTTTATTTAGAATGGGATCTTCATGTTCACATTGCATTCTTCCTGTAGTTCACATCATCTTCTCTTTGGGTATGTCTGGGCCCAAATTTCCTCCTATTAAAATACCAGTCAGATTAGATTAGTGTCCACCCTAATGACCATTTTAAAGTAATGACTTTTTTGAAGTTCAATTTCCAAATAAAGTCACATTCAGATACACTGGAGGCCAGAATTACAATTTTTAAATTTGTGGGGAGGGATCCTTTCAAACAAAATGAAAATGTTTAGTTTTGAGAAGTTTTTATATACTAATGATGGCATTCCTTTTTTATTTTTTATTTATATGTGACAGTGGAATGCATTACAATTCTTATTACACATATAGAGCAAAATTTTTCATATCTCTGGTTGTATACAAAGTATATTCACACCAGTTTTTGATGGCATTCTTTTTAAAAACAATTTAGAGTCAGGCATGGTGATGCATGCCTGTAATCCCATGGCTCAAGTGGCTGAGGCAAGAGGATTGCCAGTTGAAAGCCAGCCTCAGCAAATTAGTGAGGCTCTAAGCAAATTAGTGAGACCCTTTCTCAAAAAAAAAAGAAAAGAAAGAAAGAAAGAAAGAAAATTTACAAATGTATTTATTGAGATATAAAATATTCCTCTCATACTCCCGTTCTTTATCCCACTCTAGATAGGGCAGAGGGGTTGGAAGGGAAGGGAGGGGGCATGGGTTATTAATGATGGTGGTATGTGATGATCATTTTTATACAAAGTACATGTATGTAGACATGAATTGGAGTAAATATACTGTGTATACAACCAGAGATATGAAAAATTGTGCTGTATATATGTAATAAAAATTGTAATGCTTTCATTGTCATATATAAATAAAAAAGAGATAAAATATTTATATGTTTTTGTGAATTTAATCTGCTCCCAGGTATCTAGTTATTAAATAATCTAAAACACACAGAAAAGTCATATTATATGATGATATTGATCATACCATTATTTATAATTATATAAATGGGAGAAACAGCCTTTACAATTAACAGAAAATATTTACATTGACGAGACTGAAAAAAATTACAAAATTATACCTATGACAATATAGTATACAAATGTGAAATCTAGTAAATAAATATAGTTGGATATAAGCCATTTATAAAAATATTTCTTTATAAAAATTATTAGAAGGAAATATATGTAATTTGATTTTAAAATATGATTATGGTTTTATAATTTATGATTTTAAAATATAATACTACATTTAAAATATAATGTTAATATGTTAATATTAATATAATGGCACCATTTTTAACATAACATAATGAACCTTTGAGTTTTCTAGGTAACTCACTAAACTCATTGGCAAAATGTTCAAAATTACATCTTATATATTAATTTAAAATCATTAATTTATTATTTCTAGCAGTAACATCCAAATACTAACCCTGCTAACCCAAGTAATCTGCTAACAATCACTTATAGTTCTTTAATCCTTCTTTTATCCTTCAGTAAATCAATAGAAATAGATTTTATATTTAAAGAACATATTTTGTGATATCTTTGAATTAATTTAGTTTTCATAAATATGAAACATTTCAACTTACAGATAGGGGAATAAATTTTACCTCAAATTTTGTACTCAAATTAAGCAGATATTAACACTTGATTATATTTTCTTCAGAACTTTCTGTTTTTGTTTGAAAAGAAATAAACCATATCAGGTATATCCAAAGATTCATCTCTCTTTTTCTTTCCTCTTTATAATTAATGACTATCCTATAATCAGGGTTCTCTATTTCCATGTACATTTTTAATGCTTTAAACTTTTGTATGTATTCAAGTATATGCAAAGTATATGTGATCTAATGTGTTGTATATATTCAGTGTACTATAATATATACACTGTATAAATATTTGATGTATTTTAAAATTATACACAAATATATTAGACATAGCCATATAGACCAAATAGACATGCATAGCTGTATACATCAGTATTATCTATGTTTTAAGCTTTTACAGAAAAGGTTTTTATTATACATCTCATTTTATGACTTGTTTACTCAATCATTTTTTCTTGGGTATTTATTTTTGTTGACATAAATCTACTTTTTAATTTTATATGATGTAGAGTGTTTCCCCATGTATAAATAACATTTAAGGATTTCCCTAGAGTATATTTAGAAAGAAATGTAATTACTGTGCAATTTCACATCTCTAATTTTTAAGGTATTACAAAGTTGATCTTCAGAATACTTGTCCTGGTTTATTATACTCCTATAAATTATATAAATATTTTAAATAAAATATTAATTTTAATTTGCTATATATAATATGTACCAGTTATAGAACATTTGTTTTATACGTTTTGGATTTTTTATGTTTTAATACAACTGCAGGGGTTGATGACAAAACAGGATTTATATATGGAGGAAATTGCTTAAATTGTGGCACATGGTTGGATAAAATGGGAAAAAGTGAGAGAGCTAGAAACAGAGGAATCCCAGCCACTCCAAGGTAGTGTTTATTGTAAAGTGCTTTTGTAATTATGCCCTTTTTTAAAAATTTATTTTTAAAATATATATCTTTTAGTTGTAGGTGGACACAATACCTTTATTTTATTTTTATGTGGTGCTGAGTATCGAACCCAGGGACTCAAGCATGCTAGGTGAGCACTCTACCAATTGAACCACAACCCCAGCCCTAATTATGCCTTTTTTTAAAGAGAGAGAGAGAGAGAGAGAGAGAGAGAGAGAGAGAGAGAGAGAGAATTTTTTTTTAATATTTATTTTCTAGTTTTCAGCGGACACAACATCCCTGTTGGCATGTGTTGCTGAGGATCGAACCCGGGCTGCACGCATGCCAGGTGAGCTTGATACTGCTTGAGCCTCATCCCCAGCCAAAATTATGTCATTTTAATTTACCATTTTAGTTTTTAAAAATATATACTTGTAGAATCTTTTACTCTATTATTGATGTATTCTTCATATTAAATCAATAAAAATCTGCCTCTCTTCCTCTCTTCTATTTTCTGACTCATCCTTTCTTTCTCCTCATTATGCAGATATGTTCCTTTTGATATATGTTATATAGCAAAGCTGTCTGTTCTTTTTTTTTTTTTTTAGAAATTGTCAAGGTTTTAGCCTCTGCAAGCTAGTACTTCAAATCACACCTTATGATCTTTTATCCCAATGGTTAATAGTTCATTGTGCATATTTTTAAATATGTGCAACCATCAATTATTCTGTCTTTTATTTTCACTTCATAAAAAGGGAATTTTTTTTCCTAATTCTTTAAACTTTTGCCCCAGAATTTGTCTTTTAAGAGTTTTTCTTTTTTTTATATCAGAAGCTATCAACAAATAGATTCTTGTACTGTATTAAGCTAAGAACCTCTTTTCTTCAAATTTTATCTTCTGTCAGAATTATCCAAAAAGTAATTTTTAAATAGTTACTACTGGACTCAGGGGTGTAGCTCCCTGGTAGAATACTTTCCTAACTTGGGTGAGGCCTGGTTTCAATCCCCAGCAAAAATATATATTCCTTATAAAGTCATGATTTCTTAGTAGATAGTTGCTTTTATAATGAAATGGTTATACTATTCATAATAATTGTTTATTGAATACCTTTTTAAAATAGTGCCTAAATGAATCCTACTTAGAGAATAAAATTTATTTTTAATTTTAGAGATGGGTCTGCTGTGGAAATTGTAGGCCTGTGTAAATCTGCCGTTCCTTGTTTGCTGGAATTATCCAAAAAAAAATTCCTTATCATGAAGTTAGAGTAAGAAGACATGGTAAGCTGTTCCTTTTATTTACAAAGAAAAATCTAATACTGTCTGTATTTTTAACTATGTACTCATCATTTGGTCCAGTTAGCTACTATTAGAAAAGCATAAATTTCAAGAAGAAAGAAAAATCATTAATCTACTCTATGGAAATTGTAGCAAATTTAGTTACTAACCATATTTTTGATAGCAGTTTAAACTGAGGTAAGAAAAACAACATAGTTACTGCCTTATTGTGCTTTTCTTTTATCTTAGTGTGACTGTGAACAGGTTCTATTTTCATGAACAATTTTGAAATCTTTACATCTTTTTTGAGAAAATTCTGTCCAATTGAAATATTATTTGAGCCACATAAATAATTTAAAATTTTCTAATTCGTTTGATAAAAGTAAAAAGAAACAGATGAAATTAATTATGTTTCATTTGAGATAAAGTTTGTGAAATATTATTCAATATGTAGTCAATATAAAATTATTCCTGAGCTATTTTATATTTTGAAAAGTTCTAAGTTTTTGAAATCCAGTAAATGTTTTATATCACATCTCAATTTAGGCTGGCTACATTTTCAAACAGTGTACAATTTATTTCTCCCTAGTAAATAAAAAGTAATACGTGTACTAAATACGACTTTTTGACTCTTATTACAGGTTTGAATTGCTTTAAATGTCTGAAACTGCCATAACTTTTCATCATTTTCCAGGGAAATTTGTAACGGTCTCATATGAAGAATGGAACAAAAATATACAAGACAACTTTGAAAAGCTGTTTCATGTTTCAGAAGATGCTTCTGATTCTAATGAGAAGCATCCAAATCTAGTTCACAAAGTTGGCATATACAAAGACAGTTATGGATCTTCAAGTCCTTGGTGTGACTACCAGCTCAGGCCTAATTTTACCATAACAATGGTTGTGGTAAGTGAAGTGTTTGTTACTGTCCAAATTGTAATAGAATTTACTTAATTATTATTTATTTTTTTATTTTTTACTGTTTTCATTGAACTGCAGAAAGGATATTGCGTACTAGCAGGTTTTATATATTCTTTTATAATTAAAAAGGTCTGCTTATCACATTTAACATTTACCAATCAGTATCAAAAAATAGAAAACAATAGAAGATGATCAATGAAGTGTTTTCCTGATGTATTTTGCACATCCTGAATACACTTAGAAAATGATATTTGTGCAAGACACTGTGCTTGGACTTTGCTGTTTATGCCAAATCCAGCTGCTTCAATGAGCCCCTGACCCACCCAGTTTCCCTGAAATTTAAAGATGTCTGTATTTCCAATCATCTGTGCCACAACCAGTGCCTCAGCATGCTTGATGGGAAGTTCTGGAGTAGTGAATTACCAGGAATAGCTTAAATTCACATGATCTTTTCTTTGTTGTATTGATAATTAATAAATTATGTATAGCCAAGGATTCTACAGTCTCTCCTTTTTAAATTCTGCCTAAACTAGGAGGGCAATAAAATAGAGGTTTGTCTTTGTCCATGCCTGCCTAGCTGTTTCCATTTTGTCAAAAACATAAGTAAACATGGTATTATAAATTACAGTAGAATGAAAAACACACAGACACACAGGACAGCTTTGGTTCAATGTGCATTTGATTTTATTAATCATTAACATTAACTGTAGGCCAACCACCAAAATTAATGCAGATCCTCCTCTCCTTCTTCTCTGTATTACAAGTAACTTTACACTGTTCTACATTTTATTATGATCCTAGAAGCAGAAAGTGGGTTCAGATATACCATAAGGGAAAATCTTGTAAAAATTTTAAAGAATCAATTACATGATTTGAAGTGATTTCTATATTCCTAATAACTATGGAAACTTCCTGTTGATCTAGTACATTTTTGAAGAATACCCACACATTTTCTTAACTTCTAAGGCCTTCAACAGTGCTTCCAAGTTAGCCTCATGGAATTAAATCTGGTTAGGCATCTACTCTTACATTATGCCCACACTGTATTTTTAATAATATTCATTCTTTTCCAAGATGATGATTTTTATATGTAGGTGGAAACTAATTCTTCTGTGATGTGAAAAATTCATATATCCATTTTTGACATTCATTAGGCCACTGAGCTGTTGACTACAGAAAAAGTATGGAGAGCATTGGAGAGCGCAGAAAAAAAATTACTTCATCCCATTTGCATGAAAACTTTAGATCCAGAGTAAGTTGGAATCTAAGTATTAAGAATGTTGTTAGTATTATATTTAATCCAAATATATTAATGCCAGCTATTAATTTTTCTTACCTATAACATCTCCAAAATTTCATTCAGACTGAGTGTTTGAAAGCATCATCTCTACCTTCATTAAGCATCAGTACTCAGAATGCCTCTGTCTTATTCTGTATTCAATAATCAATTAGAGTTTTAGTTTATAAAACTAATGTCATGAATATTTTCTGATGTGCATTTTACTGAACATAAATGTGGGAAATGATTATTATAAACATAAGAAGATATATATATATATATATATATATATATATATATATATATATATATATATATATATATATATATATAAAGAAAAACATAAAATTACCTTAAACCCATTTATCTAGAAATAAGCATCATTATCATCTGATCTATCTGTGCATTTTTGTATAATTTGGACCATATGTGCATATACCTAGGAGAATTTATGCAAAAGATTACATGGGGTCAATCCTCAGCACCACAAAAAGAATGAAAAATCATTTCCTTGCTTCCTTCCTTCACCTCGATTCTACTCAAATGTGGTCATTATTTTCTGTATTGTTCTTACTAATAGCTGTTTCCACATTTCTAAAAAAAAGGATATGCTGCTATTTTATGATATTTTAAGTATTAGGTATTATTCACAAATAGTGATGACAGGTGACGATTTAATTCTGTTCTCAACATTAGTCTTCTCCATCCTTTCTTTGTAATTATACTACTCTTTTTACTTATATCCATAAATGATTTCATTTTTATTTTACAGTCGTGGGTTTGTGTCATCATGTATTTCTTGTCCTATCGAACTTTGTTTTTTTTTTTTCTTGAGTTTCTAATAACCCTTCTGTTTTTCCTTTATGATTTTTCTTTAAAACTTGATACTTGTTATCAACTTGCTTTCTATATGAATTGATGACAGAACCTCACCTTTGTAGAATTTTCCTACTTTACTATGTACTCATTTCCATCATGATATGCGAAATTTTGTATGTTTTTTCTCAACTACATTCTGAGATTCCCATATTTTCAGAGTAGTTAAGAAGCACTGATCAAAACTAAAACACAAAGTTTATTTTTGTGGACACATCTATCTTACTTAAAAAAAAACACCTTTGTATTTAAATTGAATCAAGTATATATAGCCCTTGTATTATCTGTTACAATAATTTTGTAATATTGTTTGCTGCATAAGTATGTTATAAATTCTACATACTATAAGGATGTATGTTGAATTGCTATTTGTAGTCTGATAATATGCCAAATACAATTTTAAAATAACTTCATGGAGAAGTCTCAAAAACAACCTTTGTAATCTATAACCAGTAAAACCTTATCTATAATATTTATTAATTCAATTTATTATATGGCCATTTGAATTATTATTAATATATTAGAGACCTTTTTAAATACTTGACTTTAAACCAATGGTTAGTGTCAAGCTAACTCCTGGAAGGCAAGATACCTGAATATTTAAAATTTTTATATTAGTGAGTATTTGTTAATCATTCCTAAACATATTGCTAAAAATGAGTCCTCTGGACTCATTATATTCTTACTTAAGGTTAAATTATGTTTTAATGCTGATCTTATACTATGAATTGGAAGATAACATGATTATTTCTCTTAACATTGCTATTGAAATATGTTTAATGCTTTCTATGATATCTGAGCTTCTTTTATTTAAGTTCCAATCATTTTACAGTGATATGGTTTACTGTGGAATATATGACAATGCTTTAGACAATGACAATACAATGTTGCTAGAGGTTTCAATTATCACCAAGGACCTGTAAGAATTTCATTTTTCTCTGAGTTTTCAGTTATTTTCAAATACTTTTAGATATTCACAGTTCTTTTTCTTTTCTTTACTTTTAAATTATCTTTTTTCAGGAATGGCTATGGCCTGTTGGATATTTTCTTCGTGCAAAGTTATATTTTTCCAAATTGATGGGTCCGGAGTGTAGTGCAAAGACAATGTTTTTGGTTAAAAATGTTCTTTTTCAACATTATGTTCATCTTGATAGGTAAGTTGCCATGGGCATGTAATGTCTATAACTAGTGTGTCCTCAGTTCATTAGATATTAGGTAAGTTGGGTTTCCTTAGGATTCATTTCTCTGTGCTCTAGGTATCCCAATGAAGCTTGAAAGCTTTCTCCTTTAACATGGCAGAGTCCATCATGGAAATTTTACCTTCCCTTCATTACTTTAGGTAGTAAGTTACAAATAGCTAAGGATTTGATATTGTATGATTTGAACATAGGGAATAGTCTTTGATTTTCAAAATTTAGCTCATATTTTTAGAGTGTGGTTAGCAAAGAATAAATACAAAAAACAAAAATATTTGGATCAGGTCTTTTGAACTAGTTGATATATATATATATATATATATATATATATATATATATATATATATATATATATATAACTTTTCAAAAATGTTCCAATTGTAGTTAAAATATTGGTATTGGCCTTTTGACTTATTTCAAAAACAGTTTCTCACCTCCTCTGTCCTAATTATTAGCAGATTAACAGTGTCAGAGTTACATATTGTTCTAAAATGGTACAAATTTCATCAAGTCTATCTTAATTTCTCAAATTCTAGATTATGCCTTCATCTTATTGGTCAGACTAATTATGCATAATTGGCATAAATTGCATCACCTCTCTTTCAAGAACATAAGGGACTTCAATGTATCCGGCAAACATTGCATGAAAATTGGTTTTCATAAGCTTAAATATACTCACAGAAAACCCAACTCTGTCGTTGCCCTGTACTGTTTCTGGGGGTTTTGCATTTATTTTCTCTTTTTTCCCTTTTGTCTGTTAAAAAAAGGTAAGAGTATCTGGCATGCACGGGGTCATTCTATTTTTACCTGTCATCGCATCACTTCAGACCTGTTATGAGACCTTGTTCCAGTAATTAATTATCTTCTCTTGGTATTCCTTTTTTAATTTTTATTTTTAGTTGTTCAAAACATTACATAGTTCTTGACATATCATATTTCATACACTTGATTCAAGTGGGTTATGAACTCCCATTTTTACCCCGTATACTGATTGCAGAATCACATCGGTTACATATCCACTTTTTTTACATACTGCCATACTAGTGTCTGTTGTGTTCTGTTGCCTATCCTATCCTCTACTATACCCCCTCCCCTCCCCTCCTCTCCCATCTTCTCTTTCTACCCCATCTACTGTAATTCATTTCTCTCGTTGTTTTTTCCCCTTTCTCCTCAATTCCTCTTATATGTAATTTTGTATAACAATGAGGGTCTCCTTCCATTTCCATGCAATTTCCCTTCTCTCTCCCTTTCCCTCCCACCTCTCATCCGTGTTTAATGTTAATCTTCTTCTCATGCTCTTCCCCCCTGTTCTATTCTTAGTTGTTCTCCTTATATCAAAGAAGACATTTGGCATTTGTGTTTTTTAGGGATTGGCTAGCTTCACTTAGCATAATCTCCTTCTAATGCCATCCATTTCTCTGCAAATTCCATGATTTTATCATTTTTTAGTGCAGAGTAATACTCCATTGTGTATAAATGCCACATTTTTTTAATCCATTCATCTATTGAAGGGCATCTAGTTTGGTTCCACAGTCTAGCTATTGTGAATTGTGCTGCTATGAACATTGATGTAACAGTATCCCTATAGTATGCTCTTTTAAGGTCTTTAGGGAATAGTCCAAGAAGGGGAATAGCTGGGTCAAATGGTGGTTCCATTCCCAGCTTTCCAAGGAATCTCCATACTGCTTTCCAAATTGGCCGCACCAATTTGCAGTCCCACCAGCAATGTACAAGTGTACCCTTTTCCCCACACCCTCGCCAGCACTTGTTGTTGTTTGACTTCATAATGGCTGCTAATCTTATTGGAGTGAGATGGTATCTTAGGGTGGTTTTGATTTGCATTTCTCTGACTGCTAGAGATGGTGAGCATTTTTTCATATACTTGTTGATTGATTGTATGTCCTCCTCTGAGAAGTGTCTGTTCAGGTCCTTGGCCCATTTGTTGATTGGGTTATTTGTTTTCTTATTGTTTAATTTTTTGAGTTCTTTGTATACTCTGGATATTAGGGCTCTATCTGAAGTGTGAGGAGTAAAAATTTGTTCCCAGGATGTAGGCTCCCTTTTTACCTCTCTTATTGTTTCTCTTGCTGAGAAAAAATTTTTAGTTCAAGTAAGTCCCATTTGTTGATTCTTGTTATTAACTCTTGTGCTATGGGTTTCCTATTGAGGAATTTGGGGCCCGACCCCACAATATGTAGATTGGAGCCAACTTTTTCTTCTATCAGACACACAGTCTCTGATTTGATATCAAGCACCTTGATCCATTTTGTGTTAACTTTTTGTGCATGGCGTGAGAAAGGGATTCAGTTTCAGTTGTATATGGATTTCCAGTTTTCCCAGCACCATTTGTTGAGGATGCTATCCTTCCTCCATTGCATGCTTTTAGCCCCTTTATCAAATATAAGATATTTGTAATTTTGTGGATTGGTCTTTGTGTCCTCTATTCTGTACAATTGGTCCACCCGTCTGTTTTGGTACCAGTACCATGCTGTTTTTTGTTACTATTGCTCTGTAGTATAGTTTTAAATCTGGTATCACTATACTGCATGATTCACATTTCTTGTAGAAATAGATAGAGCAACCCTGAAATTCATATGGAAAAAATAAAAGACCCAGAATAGCAAAAGAAATTCTAAGCAAGAAGTGTGAATTCTCTTAGTATTCCACTGTATCTTTCCTACTGAAGCTACAGAGATATCTGTCAGCCCATTCTAAAACAAAATCCCTTCATATAGTTATTATCTCAAACCTGGTCCTGTCTCTCTTACCAGCCCATGTCCCCTTCAGGAATAACCTCTTTTTTCTTTCTCCATTTTTACCACCCACTTAATCATTACCACCTTCATCTGGCTTTTGCCCTCACCACTCTGGCAAAGCCACTCAACAAGATCTCTCCTAGTTTCCAGACCCCATGACTTCCTTTCAGCTCTCTACTTTGAGCTGGCTATTGCTTTCCTTTTTTCATGAAAAACCTTATGGTACCAAGAGTATTAGGTTTCCCTTGTTTACATGGTAGAACTAATGGTAATAACAACAAATGATATTCATTGATCACTTAACCCTGTTCTAGGCATTATTCTAAATGTCTGTATGTAAAATGACTAATTTAATCCAAACAACTATATAAAATTACTACTATTACTATCATCATCTCCACCACCACCACATATTACTGTTGTTATCCCCTGTCCACTTACTCACTTTGTGACCATGAGGAAGTTGTTTAACTTCTCTAAAGCTTGGTTTCCTAATCTGTATAGAGTGAGTTGGGATCTTTGGAGGTTGGATTGTTTCAAGGACTGATATATTAACATATGTTACAAAGACAAGATAATAAGACAGATATGAGCTATCATTAATTATCTTCATTTTATAAACAAAATTAAGAAGGTGAAGTAACTTGGACAAAGTCAAACAGCAAGTAATCTACTTTAGCTTTTACTAAGATCCAGGCAGTCAGGTCCTCCAGGCTGTGCTCTTAGCTACACTATTAACTGTGTTTACTCTTTCTCTACCTTTTATTTCCAGCACCTAAATATGCCCATTCTCTAAAAATCCGAGGGATTTTGTTTGTTTATTTCTTGTTAGTGTTTTTGCTTTGGAATACTAATTTCTGAACTCAGGGCTATACCCATGTCTGGCAAGCACTCTACCAGAAAACTACATCCCCAGCCCCTTTTAAAAAAATTTATTTTGAGACAAAGTCTTGCAACTTGCCCGGGCAGGCTTTGAACTTGTGATTTTCCTACCATAGCATCCTAAGTAGCTTGGGATACAGATGTGTACCCTGGTTGCCTCTTGTCCTTTCTAATACAGGTGTTTAGTGCTATACATTTCCCCTTAAGTATCAGTTTATCATATTCCACAAATTCTGATATTTTGTATTCTTATTTTCATTTAGTGGAAGTACTTCCTTTTCTTAAAAAAAATTGTTTGTTCTTTTTAGTTTTAAATAACAGTAGAATGTATTTTGACATATTATACATACATGGAGTATAACTTCCTATTCTTGTAGTTGTGTATAATGTGGAGTTACACTGGTTGTGCATTCATATATGAACATAGAAAAGGAATGTCTTCTGCCTTTCCTCTTTCCACCCTCCTTGTCTTCCCTTCATTTCCCTTTGTCTAATCCAATGACTTTCTATTCCCCCAGCCCTTATTTTGTGTTACCTTATCAGAGAGAACATTCGGCCTTTGGTTTTTTGGGATTCATTTATTTCACTTAGCATGATAAGTCTCCAGCTCAATCCATTTACCTGGCAAATGCCATAATTTCATTCTTCTTTATGGTGAGTAATATTCCATGTGTATATATACCACCTTTTCTTGAAGGGCACCTGGGTTAGTTCCGTAGCTTCACTATTGTGAATTGAGCTCCTGTAAACATTGAGGGGGCTATATCACTGTAGTATGCTGTTTTTCAGGTCCTTTGGGTATATACAGAGGAGTGGGATAACTAGGTCCAATGGTGGTTCTATTCCAAGTTTGGTTGAAGTACTTTGTTTTCTCCTTTAATTTCATCTTTCACTCATAGGTTATTTAGAAATTCATTACTTAGTTTTCAAATGTTCATGAATTTTCCAGAGCTATTTCTATTATTGTTTTTAAAATTGTGTCCATTGTAGTCAAGGAATATACTCTGTGTGACTCAAACACTTATGAACTTATTAGTAGTTATGATTCAGAGTTTTCTTTCTAGGTAATTCATCTGTTTTCAGTTGCAAAGAATATATATTCTAGGATCCTTAGGTGGAGTGTTCTAGAAATGTCAGTTGGTTTAAGTTGGTTCATCTCTTTGTTCTATGAATTACTGACAAAGGAATATTGCAATCTACTGCTGTACTTGTTTCTGTATGCTTTTGTATATGTTTTTGCTCCAGGTGTTTTGAAACACTGTTATTAAGTGTATAAACATTTATGAAATCACCTTCCTTATCACTGATACTTCTCTGCTCCATGGTCTAATTTGTTTAATATTAATATAGCGCTCCAGATTTCTTTTATATGTTACCTACATATATTTTTCCATATTTATATTTTCAAACTATCTGTGCCTTCTCTGGCTCTGACATCCCCTGAACAGATGTCCTGAGACATAAATTCCCTTCCCATATTGTCTTACACTCCATACTAGGCAACCTCTACATGCAAGTGCCTTCCTTACATCACTTGAATTCAGATTACTCTCAACCACCCCCACACCTTTTGTGACTCCACCTCCTTCCTTATACCTCTTGAGCGCTGACATCTTTCTTTGAAGTACTTGTAATCTGTCTTAGTCAGCTTTCTCACTGCTGTGACCAAAAAGACCTGACAAGAACAGCAGAGAGAAGGAAAAGTTTACTTGCGGGCTCACTGCTTCAGAGGTCGTAGTCCATAGACAGCTGGCTCTATTCCTTGAGGCTCAGCTCCATTCCTTAGGGCTTGAGGTGATGCTGAATATCAGGGAAAAAGGGTTTGGTGGAAGAAAACAGTTCAAGACATCACAGCAGGAAGCAGAAAAAGAGCTCTACTCCTCAAGGACAAAATATATATCCCAAAGTCACATTCCCAGTGAACCACCTCCTCCAGGTACACCCTCCCTGCCTACAGTTACCAGTTAGTCCCTGTCAGGAGATTAATTCACTGATTGGAATAAGGCTGTCATAAACCAACTATTTCACTTCTAAATCTTACATTTTCTCACATGAGCTTTTGGAGAACACCTAATCTAAACCATAACATAACACTATTATTTCCTTCTTTTCTCCTCCCCTCTCTCTCTTATTGTAGATACCCCCTTTGTTCTGCCTGCCTAAAGAATTTAGGGATGAATTTTTTCAGGAAAGGAGACTTGTTTATACTAATGTGGGTATGTTCCATGTACTAGTGTCCCCATTTAATTGTGAGCAGCATAGTTTTATAATCTTATAATTTTATAACCTCATTTTGTTCCATAATATCAGTAGGACTTATTTATGGCCAGTGCTGCCATAACAAAGCACCATAAACTGAGTGACTTCACAGAAGCTGTTAAACAACAGGATATTATCTCAATTTCTGCAGTCAATAATCTGAAATCAAGGCATGGGCAGGGCCATTCTCGCTCTGAAGGCATTAGGGCTGTGACAGCAAACCTCAGTCATCACTGGACATTACTTTTGTGTGCATGTTGGTGTCCAAATTTCTCCTGTATAAGGATGCCAGTCATATTGGATTAGGGGCCACCTTACCCCAGTATAACCTCATCTTAACTAATCATATCTGCTAATAACTAATTATGAATGTGGGTAATAATTCAACACTTACAGATTACCCAAGTACCCAACTTCAGAGATTTGGCATTTTGCTCTGAAGTAACTTTAATACTTGGAGACATTTAAATAATTTTTCTATATTTTACATTTCTATTTGATAGATTTTTTTAAGGAATATAATACCAGGCTAGGGTCATAGCTCAGTGGTAGAGTGCTTGTCTAGCACATGTGAGGCACTGGGTTCATTCATCAGCACTACATAAAAATAAAAACAAATAAAGTATATGTTCATGTACATATACCCTTATTAAAAAATAAATATAATGCCTAGCTTCTATGATAATACCTATCAAAAATATCTCATATTCATCTAATGGAATTATTTTCCTATTTGAAATATTTCATATGTACAGAAGAATATGTGTAGCACAGCTGAGTTCCAATGAAAAATAAGGAAATTAATATATTCTCACAACACCACTTAAGAAAGAAACATTACAGGCTGAGGTTGTGGATTAGTTGTAAAGTGCTCACTTAGCATGTGTGAGGCCCTGGATTCAATTCTCAGCACCACATTAAAAAAAAAGCAAGTAAATGTTGTCTATCTACAACTGAAAAAAATTAAAAAAGAAATATTACAGATTTCTGTATTTTCATTTTTTTTGAAATTTGTTTCATATTTAAGGGCATATTTTGAAACCAAGGATAAAATAGATACAATAATAGTTCTGTGTTCTGCTAGTGAGGCTTAGAACACATTTTTAAGCTTTATTAATGTCTCTGAATTCTGTATAAGTAAGGAGTAATTCTGGATCCTGTATCATAGGATTATAGTGAGCATTAAATGAGGTAATGTATATAAATTATATATTAGAACATAATATATAATATTACATAGTATACATTTATGTTCTAAATATTAGAACATAAATGTATACTATATAAATTTGTTATTTAGTAAAATGAAAATTGTCATTTTTTGTTCCCAGTGACAATTTCTGGTGTTTACTTATTATCTTATTTAGTTTACAGTTATATCAAGATCACACATGGGGATTTACATCAAAAGTAGAGGGCTTGCCTAGCATGTATGAGGCCATGGAGTCAATTCCCAACACCATACACACAAAAATCACACATACTATCTACATAATTACTATGTTTCTAATAGATAGGATTTATAACTTTCAAATACAAAGGATCCTTTTATCTATTAGAAATATAGTAAACCCTCACCATTTCATGCAATATAGGAATATTCTTTGAGGCTTAATTTCATTATTTTAGAATAAGTTATAAGACTCAAGTTGTAATTATGTAACAGTATGTGTGATTTTTGTGTGTGTGGTGCTGGGAATTGACTCCATGGCCTCATATATAACTCAGATATAACTGTATAACTTTCAAATACCAAGGGTCCTTTTAAGGATGGAATAGGAAAAAATAATTTTAATCTAAGTTCTGTATATCGACATCTTTAGGATATTCTGCTTCATTTTGTTACAGGTGATTGTTACTGTACTAAAAGGCAAAAAACGTGAATTATTACCTATATTGTTAAAATTTGTTAGATTATGTCTCATAAAAAATCCTTTCTATTTTTCAGATCCCCTTGGAAAGGACTTCCAGAACTGACCAATGAGAATGGCCAATATTGTCCTTTCAGATGTAAGACACAAGCCTGGTCAGTTGCTGTTATTCTTGAAACACTTTATGATTTATTGTTGGTTCAGATATATTTAAAAAATATACAACTTCATTATGCAATGCAAGATCATAATGCAAATGCCTATGTATACAAATTCAAGTTTTTAAAAAAAATCTTTCATATAATATTGATGCCCAATTAGGTAAGATTATAAAAGCATTGATTTTTCAATTTTTTTTAATGTATAAAGATAGCTTTCAATTTGAATAAGAGAAAAATTATGATTACCACCAGGATTTTCTTTTGAGTTCATTAAGTAGTCTTCAAGAATAGAAATCCAGAGTTAGAAAAATAAAACTTATATAAAATCTTAAATTTCTACAAAATGAAAATGGAAAAGTATATTTAAATTGTGGTATATATTCAGGAACAATACATACTAAATAGGCTGTGGATAATTAACATTCTCACCATGTACTATGACCTTCTTTTTCTTTTTGGTACTGGGGATTGAACTCAAGGGGCACTCAACCACTGAGCCAGCCCTATGTTTTGTATTTTATTTAGAGACAGGGTCTCCTGGAGTTGCTTAGCATCTCTCTTTTGCTGAAGCTGGCTTTGAACTTGCAATCCTCCTGCCTCAGCCTCCTGAGCTTCTAGGATTACAGGCGTGCACAACTGCACCTGGACTACTACTACCTTCTTAATACTTTATTCAATATATATTTCAGAAGTACTTCATAAATGTGGAATTATCAACATTTCTACCATATATGTTCATAAATTAAGCACAGATGTTCAAATTGTGATTTCATTTTTTACCTGATGTATCAATATGTTTTCAAATGTTATAAATGTCAGTAGTTTATTAAAGAAAACTGACTTGTGCTAATGATGCATAGACTGGGAAAAAAGCAGAGCATTAATAAATTGATTTCATTAAAAACAGTTTTATAAAATCAGCCTCAAGTTCCAGTTTCCTGTTATATGAGATGACTTACATTTTCAAAATAGAAATTGTTGGACATATTTATGAAACATTCAAAAAGAAAAGAATGTTATATTAATTTTTAAAACTTGATAGCTCTCTCTAGTTTCTGTGATAAATTCTATTGACAGAGCTTAATAAATACTGGTTTCTGTTAATGAAAGCATACATTGACAAGTTCACTATTGAGAACAATCTTTTTTCTTTTTCTTTTTTTTTTTTTTTGGTACTGGGGAATCAAACCCAGGACCTCATACATTCTAGGCAAGCACTCTACCACTGAGCCACATCCCCAGGCTGACAACAATCTTAATATAATAAAACTATAGATACAAATTCAGTAGTTATCTTGAATCAAATAAAATAATTTGAAACATATTTTAAGATACATTAAACTTAAAAATGACATAAAAGTTAAAAGGTTTTCAACATTTACAAGAGTTTTGAATAGTACTTATTTCCTAGATGGAATTTTTTTTACTATTTTTTTCTCAAGAGTAAATTAATTATATCATTATACTTTTGTTTGGGAGAAAGTAGTTGTAAAAATCCTTTCATAACTATTTAATATTATTCAGGGATATGTATGTTTATATATAAAATAATGATACAGTATTACTTTTCTCAAGAGACCATATACCTAACAACCTTAACTAAGACTGAGAAATGAAAATAAAGATAGGCCTTCACGGCACAACTTCTGAGTACCAAAATTTATAAACACATCAAATATTAAATGCCCATGCTGAAAGGCTCATGCAGTTTACTGCAGGATTACCTATCCCCCCTTCTGCAAAGTTGACCCTGCTTTAGAAATAGTTTTCACTAGCTTAGTTTTCTGGTACCTAGCCTAAAGCAGATTAAGACCTACAAATTCAAGGAAGCTTGTGATAGAAATCTGACCACTATTTATAAACAAGAATTTCCAGATTTTACTTTTTTCTTAATTCCCTCCCTTACTCAGTATATAACCTCCACTAATGGAGGTAAATGGAATGACCTTAGCCAGGCCTAGAAACCCATACCTGTAATCCCAGCAGCTTAGGAGTCTGAAGCAGGAGGATCAAAAGTTGAAGTCCAGCTTAGACAACTTAGTGAGACCCTGTCTAAAAAAAAAAAAAAAAAATGAAGAGATGTTGCTTAGTGATAGAGCACAACTGGGTTCAATACCCAGTACTGGGGGTGGGGGAGAGTGACCTTCATTGAGGGAACTATTAGTTCATCCAAAGTTTATGTAGCTATGCTGCTCTACCCTAGCAACACAGGAAATAAGAAAGGTAACAGAAAACCTGTATATGTAATTAAAGCAAGAACTGAGAGCTGACAGTTAAATGTGACTAAATAAATAACAAGCTGATGTTTTTTTTTTTTTTTTTTTTTTTTTTTTTTTTTTTTTTTTTTTTTTTTATAGACATGCTAGTTTATCTACTGTAGGAGAAATACCCATCTTGGTAAATCTTTCAGATATTGCATTCTTAATTAGGAGTATTAATGAAAGAACACTGTAATATTATGCATGGTCTGCTTTAAAGTTTAAAAAGGCATGCTGTGAGCTAGGGATGTAGCTCACTAGTAGAGTGCTTGCTTAGAATTTGCAAGGCCCTTGGTTAGATCCCCAGCATCTCTCTCTCTCTCTCTCTCTCTCTCTCTCTCTCTCTCTCTCTCTCTCTCTCTCTCTCCCTCTCACACACACACACACAAACAAACAAACACACACACACACACACACAGACATTGGGGAAAAGAAGAAGAAGAAGGCATGTTCTGCATTATTCCATCCATGGTAGTTAAAGTAACACTTTTATACTTTAGAAGGATAAATGCCATTTGACTGAAGAACATTTATGTAGAATGCTTCATTCCTGTGCAACACTGGATAATCTGTTATTATATTACATTTTGACAATGGTCTGTGCCTTGGTTTGCATTAATCCAAATCAATCTTAACTCTTCAAAATGAGAATGAAACTTGCCAATTTTACCAGTGTGCTGTGATATTTTAGTAACTTTTCAAAGGTAATTAAGGAAACATGAGACTTGTCATATGTATCAATATTGTAATATGAATTGTAATCCATTCTGATATCAGTTTATGCTGCTCTATCTAGTGGGCAAATGTCATTTATATCTCTGTGTGCCAAGAAAATAAAATGTTTTCTAAAGGACTGTGTTTTGATTTCATTACATCATTTTCCAATTAACTTGGCATTTATTAAGTACTTGCTTATTTGGGTGCTTACCTTTTTGATAGGATGTGTGGGGACAGAGAAAGGAAGAATTTTAAGATATTTGATAATTTAATTAGTCATGTCAAAATTTGGAGCAAATTAAACTCTTAATGTATACACAGATCTATTAGAAACTATGCACTCCCCTGGTATGTCTTCAATGTCATGAACTCTTTATTTTCCTTTCAACTTAATAAATGCAAATACTTCATGCCAAATAGATATACATTCATAGGTTTCTACTGAAGTAACCAATAAAGATTTTGTCACTTTTATATTATTTTACTGAATAATATATATGTGTGTATATGTATAAACTAAATTGATATATTTAACTTTTGTCTTAAGTAGTATTGCTTCATTTTTAATGCAGATATATACCTTATCTTCAGATAAAAGGTCTTACCTTAAAATATAAACCTGTAACTATCAAATGGTTTTAGGTTAACTTATCAAACTTGCTAAGTTTACTTATTTAAATCCTCAACGTGTTGATATAATGAACTCAAGGAATTTGCTTAGTGGTTTATTGTTTTCTGTTTTGTTTTTTCTATTTGTATGGGCCTTGAATTATAAAGCAGTACTGAAATCTTGTCATTTTGGCTGCAACTTTTTTCCCTAATATGTGTTTTCCTAATATATTTGGTTTTGTTATTTTGTCTGGGAGAATTTTTGGTTTAACTCACAAAGGATTTTAAGTTTTCTTTAATCAAATCCATCCATTTTTACTTATCTCTTCTCTCCCTTCAAATTTTAATCAGATACACACAATTTAATAAAGATACCTTCTATTTTCCTTTGAGCTTATGTTTTTTTTTAACAGTTATATCTGATACGAGGTAAAAATCACTTAGGTTTTTAAAAAATTGTTACACTCTAAATTCAAGTTGAATATGTTTATGGTAATGCGTTTTTCAGTCATTGAAATTTTTTTTTAGTAGTAGGACCTACATCTGGGGATTATTGTTGAAGTTATCTGCCTATACATTCACTTAACTACTGTAGTTTTTGTTTTAATATTTATTAGTTTTTTTCTTACCCCCTTACTTTTTAACCAATTCCCTACTGTTCATTTTTCAGAATTTTCTTATATATTCCCAACTTGGCATTCTTACGTATTTTTCATATCCAAAAACTATTAGTCTTTTTCATTGTTATGTACATTTGATAAGAACTAACATAATTACAATATTTAATTTTATGTAATAACATAGAATGTTTGGGATTTTTTTCTTTGTTTGATCTGTTTTTTGTTTGTTTGTTTTCTTTTGCTTGCTGCATTTCTTCATAATTTTTATGTTTTTGTAGTCCAAAGCTATTTTGGTTCAACTGGTAGCCTATTAGTCAAAATAAGAAATTCAAATATAAGGCTGAAAAGGTACATGTGAAAGTGTGTATGAGAATATGTGTATACACGCACACACACACACATATAAATACATATATTATATATGTATATATATATATATATATATATATATATATATATATATATACGTTTTGAACTAGGAAAGTTTTAATGTGAGTCATATGAATACACTTATTAAATTTGGTGATGAATTTATATATACGAATATATAATAAAATATATGCAAATATACCATTGATAATTGTTATGAAAAAATTCGCATAATATTATATTACAATATATGCTTTTATGTAAAATTAACTTTAAGTTTAGGATAAATTGTATCTAGGAATATATAATGATGTATATACCATTGGTATATACATTGGTAATTGAACATAGAACTCAAATACACTGAATATTCATATGATTATATACGCTGACATGTATAATTAGGTTTAGGTATAGTGGTAAGATTTAGTACTAAAGTTTGGGTTGAGTTAAGATATAGTGTTAGGGAATGAATCTGTATATTGAAAAACGTCAATATTCATAAGAATGTATGCTTGAAAATATGTATCAAATCTTATATAAACATGTGTTGAAATAGGGAAGTGATTTATGTGATGCTTATGAATACACTGCAAAAATCCTCTCTATAGGGGTCTTCTCACACTCTCTGAGATGTTGTATTCTGTCTAAGTAAGACCTTGTGAAGAAGCTGCCTTTCTGCTTTCTTGGTTTCATGCCACACAGCAGCCAGAAACAGGACCACCTCTATTCTACCATGTTGGATCTGCCCAAATAATTTTATTATGGAGAACTGAGAAGACCCTTCTAAACAGATGGTGATAATAGAAGGATTATGCACCTGTTAAATCTCTAAGGACCTATACATTGAGCATGTGTAGCACATCTGACCCCTGTAGTTACAATAAGAGATAGCCCCTTCTGCTACCTTGCTTAGAAGGAGATAACACCCTCCAGAAGGCAATAGACTCTATATGTGTAGGTATGGGTGCCCCATGGACAACAGGGAATTCACAGGCTTTCAAAATCATGTAAAGTTCCCCTAACATACAATGTGTTATGCAGTTACTTAACTCCCCATTTCATGGTATCCCCAAACCTGAAGGTTCTATTTATTGAACCTGTGAATAGATATCAATAACTTTTGTGTTCTTTCCATGTCTGGAGCCTCTATGACATGTTATTTCTAGGGATGTCAACTACACTTATAACAATATAGAGCTAATATTAATAGTTTGCCTCTTTGACCCCCAACCAACCTCTGTACTCAAGAAAATGGCTTCAGGAAACATTTTTGTCTCAGCACTTGCCATCTAAACATCCCAGACATACACAGGAAAGTTGACATCTCCTTCTGATAGCTGATGTCTTTGTGCCTGGTCACTAGATGGTTTCAATGACAGATGGGGACATCAGAAATGGATGTTCTGAAAGTGCTTAGAAAAGGGAGAACTGGGATCCATACTGGACCCTCTTTCTCTTTTAGTTCCCCACCCAGGAGGCCTGTCCCCAGGGACTCTTGAATGGAGAGGCGAGCCCCAACATGCCAGAGGTGCATCACATGCACACGTGGATTCAAGAGCCCAAAGGAAAACTTGTCTTGGGATGCAACTGGATCCACACATTGATGGTGACAGCAAAGTCAGCCTGAGCCTCTCCTACACCAACTAGAGCTTTATGGTCAATACTAATTCTGCAAAATAATGAATGCTCTTCCAAGGTAGGGAAGGAAAGGGGAAGAGGAAGCCCAAATCCAAGTGTTGGTTGTCAGGGTGTTAATGCCTCTCCATGTTCTCTTAGGGTCAGATTGAAATCTGAGATTCTTCAATATGATGAGGTGAGCAGGATTGGGATTAGTATCAGAACTGCTCTCAGGTCCTGGACTGTCCTTAGCCAGGTGGATTTTGTAAGTATTTACATCTTAATTCCCTTATTTCAGAGACCTGATAAATAATATCTACATTTATACATGTGTGGTATCATTAATTAAATAATTTTCATAGTGATAATTCTGTAAACAAATTGTCCAAGAAAAGCATTCACTATTTAATATCAAGTCGTTAGGTCTTTCTGACAATATAAAACAAAATGATGTCTAGGAATTTTTTCATCTAATATAGAACATTATTTTTTCAGTAACAGTGTATAAATATTAGGTCCACAACTCTTTGTCATGACATATCCAGCTCATTTTTCTCCTTTCCCACTCTCTTTGAAATACAGTTCAACCTCACAAAGAAAGTGTACAGATTGGTCTCCCTGATGATTCCATACTCAGTGGATCCTCTCCATCTGTCTCCATGGCCATGTCCTCAGTGTCCTTCTCAACCAGGGTCCACTTTACTCAGATGTGAAGATTGAGCTTGCAGCCCTCCAAGCCCAATTCTTCTGGGTCATGATCATCTTATTCTCTGGTGTTCACTTCAGGTGGTGCCCTCATCTGAGATATGAGACCCTCAGTGCAGGAGGACGCAAGTGTCATGGCAGATTAGGAGCACCTGCCTTGCACAAGGACAGCTGCCTTGAAAGAGCTCCGTAAGCATCAGGGGTGCATTGTTCTTGACACACATATGAAAACATATACTGGTGAACACCTTTTCTTCCCACTGGCCTTCTATTTCTCCATGGGTTCCCACAATCTCTGTCAAGACTCATCCCATGGCTCATTTTTTTGCTCCCCTGCACAACTCCCACAGATACCAGAGCATTAAACCAGCTCCAGTCAAGATTTTGTAAGGATAGTTTGAAACCTCTGTTTAGTCCCACATACCTTCAGACTCTTTCCTTGCTGTTATCTAGTAGGGGATATGCTTTTCATGACATCTCTCTCTCTCATTCTTCTCATATTTCTAAAGATTTTCTATTTTCAAGTGACTGTAATAATAATTAAATAACGTCTCTCCTGTATTCCTTTATAATATCTTTGTTTGGTCAAATATCAGTACCTACATGATACCTACATGGGGGTTATTATATATAATGGGTATGTATAAAGCATATTATTCTTATGCAAGTTTTGTGAAATTCATAGGTTCTCTCCTCTTTTTAGTAATAGTGGTCTCCTCCTACTTTGATTTCGCTTGATTATTTATTTTCTCCTTCCTGCCCATAGTGCAAACTATACCAAGTATGATTTCCTTGTCTTTGTAGTATAAACCTGGGAGCTAATGGTTTTTAATGATCCTATTTTACTTGAATATTTTTTATAAAATGGGAGAAACTTTTCCTCCCAGCAAGCTTATCATCACTGGGTATGTAAAAAGCAACAATAACAGTAGAAATATTCAGCTCTTTCTAGACTTTATCCCATTCCTGAACTCCCTTGTCAAAGACTACTTTCTTAATTTGATGAACTTCTGGTGTGGAAGAGTTTATTATAGTAAGGTCATAGATAATGAATTCTGTTTGTAAAGGAAAAAAAAAAGAAGACAGATTCAAGGTGCAAAGGCAGAATGGCAGAATTCCCCTTGTCTAAGCTGCCAGCATCAGCTCACTAGTTCATTGAGTCATTAGGCAGGTTACATAGTTAGCAAAATTATGCAGCTTATTCCTCAGTTATATACTACAGTTGCTGTGTGCAATGTTAGGAGCTTTGTGTAGCTCTCAAGAAAGTCTGTTGTTTAAAGTTACTGTTATTTAGACAGGTTCAGGTGCAGCAAAACTTGGTGAAATGTTGCAGCTGTGTAACAAGAGACTTTCTTTATTCCCAGGAGCTGTATGCCTGAGATCAAGGTCAAGGCTAATAAGACTCTAATATAAAGCCTCCTAATGCTGGGCATTTGTATAGCAGCCCGGCATTTCCTATTTGCCAAGCATTCTGTGTCTTTGCACAGAAACTTTCTTAGCCACCAAGCATGCCACACTCATGAAGCTGTCAGAGACCCCAATCCCAAACACAGAATCCTTACACCTGTTGTCTCTGGTTTTCTTTTCAAAACAGAACTTGGATGCTTGCCTTGGAAAGAAGAACTCTCCCAAGCTGGAATGTGATGCTCTTGAAGGTTCAGCTGCTAACAAACATGGGTCTTGAGTACATGGCCTCATTGATGCCAAAACTGTCCTGAGACAGAAGATTATCAAAAGAAATCTATGGTTTAGCAAATGGAGAATAGCATGCAAATTCCCTGGCCTTCAAGCTTTGGGTACAGTGGTGATCGTATCTGTGGATCTGGGATGCACTTACTCTTTTCAACTCTCTCTTTAAGACTACAATTCCCACTCATGCTGTGTCTTCTCTTCATCATTTTTTATAATAGCTGATGGAGCTTCCATCTGGTCTTATCTCTGTCTTCCTTGAGTTGCTGCCTTGCTATCTTCTTTAATCTGCATCTCTTGTTTGCATTGGGGTCTCTGTCATCACCAGACAGCAGGTCAGTCAGATTGGTGTCCTATACCTATGAAGAGCATCTTCTAAACACGTGCTATCCTTCCTGAAATCACACACGTCCTAGGCTTTCTTGGTCTTCTTTCCTTGACTCCACTGCCTCTTTCTTCTGAGAGTGTGGCCTTCATAAGTCACTGGCACATGGCTCTTTCTCTTGGGCCTGCCTTGACATAAAAGACTGAGTCAACCCTGGACTGTTCTCCTGGACATGCAAATGAAAATTGTTATAACTGATGAGAAAGAGCCCTGACTACAAACACTAAATTGCAAACTGGGCTCCAGGTAGGAGAAGCATACTGGCCTGAGGCACATTTGTCTTCAGCACCTCTTGCAGAGCCCTGTGCAAATGTACATGGGTTTTTCAGGACTCAGTGTCTGGAGATCATGGATTAGTTTCAGCTGACATTTACTAGAGGACATTAGATGACACCGTAAATGGACATCAGTCTAATAAACATTCCCCAGAGTGGTGCTTTAAACAGCTCAGATCCTGAGCTCCTAAGGCTCTGTGTTCTCCCTTTTTATTTCTGCTTCTGCTTCTATATGTCAAATTAAGAGTCTAAAATGCAACTTTATTGAAATTGAAGTCTGAGAATATCAGAGAGCATGTTTATTGACTAACTTGACAAAAGTTAGTTGGGGGATCAGCTCTATCAAAACTCAATATGAGGCTGGGCATGGTGGTGCAAGCCTGTAATCCCAGCAGCTCAGGAGGCTGAGGCAGGAGGATCTCAAGTTCAAAGCTAGCCTCAGCTACAGCGAGGCACTAAGCAATTCATTGTGACCCTGTCTCTAAATAAAACACAAAATAGGGCTGGGGATGTGCCTCAGTGGTTGAGTGCCCCTGATTTAACACCCATACCAAAAAAGAGGGGGATTTATGTGAAATTTGGGGATACAAATGTCCACCTATAATGCCAAAGGGGAAAGAGCCAGTCATGAGGGAGTTGGGGAGATTATGAGAGTTAGGGGTCCATTCACTACATCTAAATGATGCCACTATGCAATAGGTACCTGGGGAGATCTTCCTTAAAATGAATGTGAGAGCATGCCTGAGATTCTCATGTACATGGTCTAGAATATAATTTGGGCATCAGCATTTTCAAAAGCTCTCAGATAATTTTATTAAGGAAAAAGAGCACGGGGTGCAAAATGATCTCAGATTACCAACATGAAAATGCTTCAGACATGTGGTTTTCTGCACAAAAAAAGACTGAACATCCATTATCCATTATGAAAAAGTTGATTTGCCTCTCATGATGACTCATTTTATGACATAAAAAAATCAAAGGAAAACATGCAGATTTATGGCTTAGATCTGCAGCCTCTCTGTTGATCCACCTGTGTATAACTTTTTAGAATACAAGATAAAATAATAATAGCTGCATTGAAACTCAGTGCACAGAAAACAATACCTCCTACCATTACAGATAATCAAAATGTGTATTTCCTTTTAATTTTTAAAACAAAAACTGCAGTTTACATCTAACCACATGAACTCACAGCATTTTAATAAAATCAACACCACAACTTCGAGTTTTTCATGAGGTCCATTACTTTAATTAGGTAAAATCCCCCAAAATATCTCTTCAGTTTCACTCCCATGAAGGCTACAGAATGGTAAATCACCATGGAAATGCAGAAACTGATGGTTATTTAGACTGTATTCTGTCATTCTTGATACTAGTATGAAATACTGTCAAGAAATCTTTCTCAAAGGAGAACTTGGGGAAAGAAAAAGAGGAAGGGAGGAGAATACAGAAATGCACAATGTCATTCTTTTACCTGAGGTGTTAAACTGTCCAGAGAGAATGTCCTCAAAATAATCCACCTTCTGACATGGTGCAGAGTCACCTGCAAGGAACTAAAGAAAAGGATTTGGGCTGTGGTTAAACTCGTTGCTCTCCCTTGGCTCATGGCACTGTGAATGACTCCTTTTTCTCTTCATTCCTGATCTGCTTTGGAAGAACTGCTAATGTTTCCCATGGATTCTTCTTGCTGTATAGCCAAGGAGACCCAACAGTCCTGGTGCCTGGGATGCCTCCAGATTGCAGCCTTCCTCTCCCTCCCCCTATATTTATAGAAAGGGCCTGAGGCCTACGCTTTGGATCCAGGCTTCTTAAGACAGGTCGTGTGGCTTTACTTAAAGCTCAACCGCTGTGGCATCACTTTTTCCTCATTCGTGAAATGTGGTAGTGGTGTTGGATGTTGTCCATGGTTCATGCTGGCTCACCCTTCTAGAATTGGTCCCACCCACCCCCCATTGCCATTAGCGCCTGAGGTACAGATTTCTAATTGCGTGCACTTCTACTCTTCCTCCTGCATCAGTCTATGTCTAAACATGCAATACTGGTGCTGATTCTCCTTCCCTTGGAGGTGGAAAAATCCCTAAGTTTGGTTAAGATAAAGAGGAACAGGAGGAAGGTAATTGGTATCACTGCTGATCGGTACCACAGAGCAGGTGCCCAATATCCTACAGCCCATGCTAAAGGACAAGTGCAGTAGGTGTCCTGTACTTTCTAGATATCATATTCCCACCAGCCAGCTTGTGGCCCAGCCCTTTCGCTCATCTTTTATTGGGCCCCTGACTATTAATGCCACTGAGCCATACCTCTTGGGTAACTGTCAGCTGGCCTGACCAAGACTCTCAATTGATTTCTCTTTCCCTCTCTCAGAGGCCAAGTACTGCTGGACCTAAGAAAAGATATTGCTGATTTGAACAAAACTGCATTACCAAATGTAGTTTTCCCCTTGATGAAAAAGACAAGACAGTAAACCAAGTTAAAGGCCAAAGTGAACACTGGGAAGATCCTTTATGAGCACTGGATTTCACAGATAAATACACCTCTTTTTTTTTCCTCCAAATGTCCAGTCTTACTGTTATCCCATTTCCTCAGCCACTAATTGTGACAAATACCAAGAATTTCAAAGCCTAGATCAACATATTCTATTGAGCAATTTTAATTCTGGTTGTTTCCAATCTCAACCTGTGTAAAATCAAAGACATGAGCAACCGGGAGGAGACCACAAGTCTAGATGGACACTCTGCCTCCAGATAGGTGCAGACATCATTAGCAATTCAATGTTTTTGCTGAATGTTAGCCTGACTTTAAGCACAAGAAAATTATTAGACAACTACAAAATGTAGACCATTGAAAAAGAGAGCTGACACATCTTCTTCAGTCAATGTCACCAGGAATAAGATAACAGGAAAGGCATTTGGGGTTAAAAAGATATTTTTAAGACACACTCATATATATATGTAGGTATGTACACACACACACACACACACACACACACACACACACATGCCCATATACATATATTTATATATGTGTGTGTGTGTGTGTGGGGGGGTGTATATATATAATGTATATATAAATAAATATGTAAGAGTGTGCTCTTCTCCTCTTCCTCTTTTTATATAAAAATTTATATATAATTTATAAATACATAAATATATAAATATAATTATATATAAAAATATATATATATTTACATATATATGTAAATATGTAAATATATGCATATGTAAATATATGTATATGGGTACACACACAAACACACACTTTTGAAGTCAAAGAACTCTTCATGTTTTTGTTTTCAGTTTTTGGTGATTTTGACTTGTTTATTGAAGACAAATCAGTTCTTTTGCTCCATGGCCTACATTCTGCCGTTCTATGACAGTCTCCTTAGAATGAAATACAATCTGAATTTTTAGCTGAGAACACTGTGCAGATAAAGCTCTTTACCCACCATATCCAACCCACTGGCAAAGTGTCCTGTATGTCCATCTCTCGAAGCTAGAGCTGGTCATTTGGTAATAGAGGTACCCACTGGGTCAGACTGTGGAGTGGATACATTGTTTTCTCTGTCATTGTAAAGCAATTTGAAGACTGGTACTTGGATAACATACAAATATTCTGTTTGGCAATGATCTTTCTCTAAAAAACTTACCATTGTTCAAGATCTCTATCTGTGTAAATTGTTATATTTCTTTTTGAACACTGAAAAATTTTTAAATTCAGTTCTTCCTATGTATTTTCTTGGTTGGTCTTTTGTTGCTAAAAAAAATGGACTACTCTCTGAACTTCAAATTTTTTCATAGTTAATGATAACCTGAAAAAATTAAAATGTTTTTGTTTATCACTATGGATTCATGTATTAATTTCAATATTATAATCTTTTAGTACTGTGGCCAGTTTTGTGGTTAAGGATATAAACATATTATTTTGCTATTTATATTCTGACCTCTTCCATATCATTTAGGCTGTATTTACCATTTGTAGTGGGTTGTATATAGAGAATTTTCTCCATGTTTGTGTATATGTTATTTGGTATTTAGGAAAGGTCATACAGCTCATGTTTCACATTACCCTAACACCATTTGACATCTTTAGTCTCCTTTACTTTAAAAATATCATAATATTTGTTTTATATGTTTTACATAATATCATTCAATTTCATCTCTAATGACCAGTATGACATCATGCACTTATTTCATGTCTACCTACAGAAACTGTGCCTTGTATTGTTATTCCAACCTAATCATCTATCTCCCAGTTACATTTATTTCTCCCACCTTGTCTACACATGGTTTTTGCTTTAGATAAAAACTGAATATGTTAATTTTCACCAGATATTTAAAATTGAGTGTCATCAGTCATCAATTTTTCATGGGAATTATCCTTAACATATTCTCTTGATGGGATCTCTATGTTCTGAGTTTTTCATAATTGCCTTGAAACATAAATATCTCAGGGATATTTATGATTTTCTTTTAGTATTTAGAAAATATTGGCTTAGTTTTGGGGATATGCATGTTATATGTTTGGATTTTGTGTAAACATTTTTCTTCTGGGATTTGAAATTTCTATGAGCTGCAATGAAGCACTCTGTATTCAATATCCCCTCATGAGTAAAAAAAAAGAAGAAGAAGAAAATACCTCAACCAGTTAAGTATTGTAAGAACATACCTCAAAACACAGGATATATGTGACAAACTCATTGTCAAAATCACGCTACTGAATTGGAAGAAAGTTGAAAGCACTTCCTCTAGGAGCTCTAACAAAACAAAAATCTTCACTTTCACCACTTCTGTTCATTATAGGATGGAAAACAGAACAATGGGCCAAAGAAAGGAATAGTGGACATGCAAATT